>NW_024096567.1:0-564601 GCF_016545835.1 Crotalus tigris
AAGGACCTGAGGACAGTCCATAGTGCTTCCAGTTAAAAAGATAAGATAATGTGGTAGTGAATACTATTTTATAGAAGAACATTGACTATTTGATAGCATCTTCTGCCCAAAGGACTATCAAAGGTCCATTTTCTACTTGAAGAGCTTTCTAATTTTAATTTATAAAGAAGCAGCAGGAAGTTAGCAGCTATGAGCAACAAGCACAATAATGATTATTTTAATAAGCTAAAAATCTGCCAAAGTAGAAAAGTCTTCACAAAGTATGTCCTATCTAGGCCTATAAGTTAAAGTATTCGTGTATGTCAAGTACATGGATTATCTGGAGACAGCAGGCACCCCCCACTAACTGTAATTATAATATGCTGTTACTAATTCAAATTATTACTGAATTTGCATTTATGATCTATAAATTAAGTTATGTACATTTTCCGCAAGTTGATACTCTGTTTTAGTTCATTCCTCCTGTGAACTATGGAGGGAGGGGGGGGGGTGATGTAATCAGTGCATATACCTGTGGAAAATCTTTTTTCTGAGAGCATTACAAGACAGCAGGTGATCAAAAATCATATAATGGCAAATCCAATAGCATCTGATGGATTCGTCCATATACATTATCAACTGAACTCAGAAGCCAAACTGGATATGGGAATAACAAATTGTTAAAGCATAATGATTGAGTGTCTCATATGTGAATTAGGACATATCTGGGTTGAAACCTACTTCTTTAATGCAATATATTCACAAGTGTTCAGATAGCTTTATCTTCCCAATTACAAGTGTTCACCATAGGCACTGGCAACCTGAAGCCACAGAACCAATGCACCACATTTCTCCTTCTCCTCTCTCTCCTCTTTCTCCTTCTCCTCCTCCTCTTTCTCCCTTTCCTTCTCCTTCTCCTTCTCATCTCTCTCCCCTTCCCCCACTTATCCCCTTCCCTCTCCCCCCTCCCCCTCTTCCAAGTAAATCTAAAATTTGGCTTAACTGAAACATTTGAAGATCACTAGGAGGAAAAATGTCTTGAGATCATGAACGTATATATTTGCCTGTCCTCAAAGAAGACCATTTAATTGTGAAAAAGTATCTGTTGAGGCATCATCCCTGGATTACAGTTTTAAACCTATTATTTCAATGTGATTAACTTTACTTCTTTTCATTTAGCTGTAAGCAAAATCTTGTTTACAAGGCAAAAAAGGCATTTGCTGTAATATTGGCAATAATAATAAAAGTGAACATTGTGGAGAAATAATTTATGTGTAAACCAGCACAAAATTGTCATTGATGCATGAGTTTCCCCTTCAATTAATAAAAAGGAGGAAATATTTAAAAACAATTTATCAAAGAAATGCATACAGTCCATACATCATACACATACAAAGAAGGTACTAATATTCATTCTGCATATAACAACCCTGGGTGTTTTGGAGATGCTGAAATCTTCAGCATTACCTAATTAAATATGTTGTTGTGGCAAGCTTCCCTGGACCATTGGGCAGATGAAAATTTGCTCCTTGCATTAACTTTGCAAAAATACAACTATCAGCCATCAAAAGACAATACATTTACATTGGAGGCAATTTTTATATTGTGCATTTTATGTATTTTATTGTAAGTTGGCTAGAGTCATGTAAAAGTGAGGTGGGTGTCTATATTAATCAAATAAATAAATACACTTGGAAGACAGAAGAGGATAGAACCATGGATGTCTGTAACTAGCAGCAATTTAAAAAAATGGCAAAATACATGTCGTGATGTCATGACCTGTAACAGAATGAGGGAATTGGGAGACAGGAGGAAAAGCTGTAAACAGGGCAACTAGTATGTAAAAGAATCCACAGAAGGAGAGGAGGCATGGGAAGTGTTTCAGAAGTGACCTTTTCTTGTTTTTCAGAAAGTAAAAGGAGAGAAGGGGAGAAATACTTTCAGACATGCAAGATTCAGTTAATATAGACTTACAATAAAAACAGAGCTGGTGTTCATTGTGATTCTTGCCTGGATTAATTCCAGAATTAAGGTCCTTAATACTTCCGTTTCAATTGAGAGTTGCAGCTCCTAACTATCCCAAAAGTATTTATTTATTTGTTTTCCTAAACATTGGAATATCATCTTAACACCAGAGATTTTGAATATTTTACAATAACAATTATAATAAAGAACAAAACATCAGCCTGTGAAACAAAATCAGCAAATAGAGTAATTCTGTTATTTATCATCTATCATTGGTCCATTCAGATGGACCAAAATGATTTTTAGTGTTTTGAGAAAGATTCACAGGTAGGAGCTCTATAAGTCTCATGGTAGTCACTGAGGAATAACACCTTTACCATCCTCTTGGTAAAATTAAGACATCAGCCTTCTATCTAGGGAAGAATGTATGAAAGAGATGTGGACAGTAGACTATCCAGAAAGTAACTAAATTTAATTGTGAATTGGTAGTATAATTTTCAATTGTTTATTTAGCAAAATACTGTTGCTGAAATCCCTAAGCTTCTCAACATTAAGCATCAATTTTCCAAATCATGGTGTTCTTATTCTGGGTGAACTTTATTGATTAGGTGTTTCATAGTGATCTCAGTATTTTTGTAATTTTGAAAAGCTACTTTTGCTGATGGGAACTTATTTTGTTATTCACCATCCTGAGATGTTCCCTAGCAGGTTGAATTCTATCATTTTCTACTGCCCTAATTATCAAAACTCACTGTATCTGATTCTGATCAGTCACATCATGCCAATGGGTGCAGACATTAACACATGTGTTAGAATGACTTGTTGTCTTCCTTAAATGGAGGTAGGAATTTAATACAGTAAGTGGATCACTGTACATGATTGCCCAGGTACATAATATAAGTATGCAATAGTGGTGAATATCTGTAGCTTGGGTTATTCTCCAAGCTTGTGGGTTGGTCTCCGAACATTTCATTATCAGGCTAGTTAACATCTTCAGCAGAATTTAGAGAAAATTTCAGTTTTCCTCTTTAGATTAGAATTTCCCTAAATTCCACTGAAGATGTTTCTAGCCTTGTAACAAAATATTCGGAAACCAATCCACCAGCTCAGAGAACAAACCTCCAATCTCAGTGTATACGTACTGCTATGTTGTAAACTGTCTTATGTTTCATATAAATGAATCATGGCTTTGGGGTGTATCTAATACATTTATAATAAACAAAAAGTAGGCTAAGCCATAAACATCCCCCCTGCAAATTCGTTCGTTCTTGTATCTATTGTCTTCAGCCTAACCGTGCGCCTTCTAGGAATTTATTAGAAATAAAATTGTCTTCAAACCAAGATTGACTCTGAATAACTTATAGGGGTACATCCATAAAATGTTCTGAGCGTTATACAAAGTGTTTTGCCATTACCTATTTCTGAGATGTTTTTCAGCTTCCCAATCTAAATCTAAATTAGAGTCTACTCTAAGCTTTGGGTTTTCAGATGTATTTCTCCCATCTAAGTACTCATGAGTCAGACTGGGTAGCACTTTGTATCTGATTCCCATGTAGAGATTCAAATGCAGCAGCTCTCCTTGCAACCTTTTTAAAATAGCCACGTCTTTTCTCGGCACCACACAGCCCTTTGTTGGGCATTGATAATTGTTATCAATTATTCCCTCTCTACACCAATAGAATAAAGGATGAATCCCATGATTGCTGGGCTTATCACAGAGCAGTAACATTAAATACTGTCACATGGAGAATTTTAAAGTAGCATCCAAATCTGGCCCAATAGGCCCAGTTCTTTAAAAGTCCATTTCTATCACCCCTTGAAGAGAAAATCTGGAGGCTATAGAAAGTTTTAGGCATCTCTTTTTGATCCAAGGTCACAAACCCTTAGCTCCAAGATAAGAGCTCTGACATGAGTAGAGGCCAACCTATGGATATGTTGAGGGCAGAAAAGAAAAAGATTTCTGTCCACAAGATTACATGGTGCTAGAAATAATAATTCTCATCTTCGGAAGTAACTCATAAATGTCAAGGGAGAGGAAATTGAAAAAAAAACTGCTATTGTTGTCTTATGCTTATAACCTCTGGATGCAGTGGTCAACCTCTGGATCTCCCACCCATCTAGTGAGAGTCGCTTTGTACAAGTTGGTTTTGAGATTCTGATCTCCAGGTTGAAACTTTGTTCCCACTGATTACTTGGTTTTTTAAAAAGAAAAGTCTGCTATGTATGGCCTATTTATTTTGTCTGCCAACTGCCAGGAACAGCTGTGAAGTGTAGGTTTTGATGTAACAGCATGGGCTCTGCAGACTCTGAAATTTAAATTATTTTTCTTTCAGGCTGAATTTTCAGAACTTGGCATTATTATCAGTTTTCAGTAGAAAAGGGATAGTGGCACCAAGGTACCTTTAACTATTCCATTTATCTGGATATTTCTCTTTACTTACTTTTTTTAAAGTTCAGTGTATTTTAGACACAATAGAAGGTGGGAGAATTAGCCTCTAATCCATTAAAGGTAGCATTTTTTCCCTTGGAAATTACATCTTTCATCAAAGTAGGTCTCCTGCATAGTGCAAGATTAAAAGTGGATTCTTCGTATTTATCCGCTTTCTTGGGTGCTGCAAGAGAAAGATAGTGGAAATATGTTAAATACAGTGAAATTAGAAAAGTTCCTCTTAAATTATACATTTGCATTATGAAGGGATGTTTAAACAGATGAAAAACAGTTATCTGCATTTCAGTAGATGTTGTTTTTAAGGACACTGTAAAGTTTTCTATGTTTCCTGTGTTAATTCAGGGATGTACTCTTGTTTGTTCGAAAGCTACTGCATGTTATGTAGACATGCCAAGCCTGACTCAATTGTTTAAAGAGCTCTCAGCTGCCTTAGTTTTTCCAGAGAGATTGGTAAACAGACTCAACATGACATTTGTCATGTTTAAAAGAGGTTTTTCTAACCTAGTTTGTATCAGATACGTGGAGATTAGTAGTGTTCCAACCAACACAGCTTTTGGCCATGTTACCTGCAGTGAGGGTGTTGTAGTCCAACCAGCTATAAAAAAATGTCAGATTAAGGAAAATTTGTCTAAATATCAGCAAAATATGAAAATCACATTTAATTTTCTCAGTTCATTATGTTGTCATGATGGTGATGATAATGATGATGATAGTAATAGTAATGCAGAATCATATTTAACCTCCTGAAGCTGAGAGGAAGTAATATTTTTTTAAAAGGCCAAATATCAGAAATTAAACTCCTATTTTCTGTTCTTAAGTAAAATATAAAGTGAAGTTTACCTCATAATTGAGACAAACTCTCACTTTAGACATAGTCAGATACATTTATCAAGAAGGTCTGTCTTAGCTCAGCCTTGCTCTTCAAATGGGTTGGAATTATTAAAAAAACATGCTGCTGGGAAGTCTGGGAGTTGTAGTATCTGGAAGGTTTGTGGAACATTATTCTAAATGAACTAAATCAATTTCATTTTGTTTAATGATACATTTTGTTTTAGAACAAACTGAAGCATGACTATTGTTATTTATGGCACAGATTTTCTATTAGTTCCAGTATGGCTTAGCATAGTCAGCAATAGCAGAAATGCTTCTGACCTAATAATTCCACATCTTCATACAAGATTTGGCAAGTTTGAGGGATCATTGATAGTATCATGATGGTCCATAAAAACATGCGAACCATTAGCACTGCAGGCTCTTAAATTGTGCTATCCCTGTTCACTTATACATACATAGCTCATTTAACACAATGCTGATCCCAATAAAGACCACATAGGAGAAGATCTGCTGCAATGGTTTAATAGCAGCCTAACTTAGTTTTATCTAAAATAATTATAAATGCATTTCTTCCCACTGCTAATGGCCAGGATGGATGAAAGAAAACATTCTGGATGCCCTGGATTCCTCCCCCCTCCATACATTTTATTGATTTTTTAAAACATAAATCACTTAGTAGTTGGTAAACAGTGTGTTTGCTGGATTTACATTTGTAAAGAAAAATCATTAACAATTGGTTTCTATAATCCATAATCCACATAATACATTTACCTGATTTTCACTTTTCCCCAAAGTCTTCTTTGCAAACCTTGAATTAATACAGTTCTTATTATTTTGATAAATAACAGTTACATATATGATTTTTCCCAATATTCCTAGAAATAATGATCACATCAATATAATATTTCTTTTCTGTCTAATCACTCTGGTTGCCTCCTCTTATATCCTGTTACAATCCTTATTTAAATTTGTTTCTCCATAAAGCTCAAAGTATTCTTTCTTGTTAAGATCTTCTCAACAGTTAATTACATTTAAAGATTTAAATTCATTTTTCCCATATGAACTATCTCAACACTTTTACATTTCTTAAAGAATAGGTAAAAACAATAAACAAAAGGAAAGAGAGAAAGAATAAAGAAACATAAAAAGTAAAATACTACTTAAAATATATATTCCTCCTAAGTTAATATATATTCATTCCCAAATTTCTTATTCTTTTTAACCATAATTAAAATATATATTTAATCTTTAAATATTCCATTTAATGTGTCTAGTCATCTAATCCTTTAACTCTTATTCAAAACACTTTTTTCTTTTTTATACATTATAATTTCCCTAAATTCAAACACATTTAATTATCTAAAACATTTCCTTCATCTAAGCCGTTTCAACAGTATTATATTACTTATATCAAGAAATAAAATAAAAAAGGGGGGGGAAGCATACAGTATTATTTAAGGAATTCATTCCTCTTAGAATGACATATGTATTCAAAATCTTTTCTATTTCTTTAACCATATTCAAACAAATGTTTCTTTTTTAAATATTCTCTCTGGTAGATCCCATCATCTATTTTCTTAATTTTCACTTTAATCTTTTTCCTTTGATCAGTGTCTTTCTTGATCAATGTGTTTTCCTGAATTAAAAAGTTTTTCCATATATTCATGACTGTTGCTGTAGGTATAAGAAGTAAATCAAATAAAGTGTCTTTATGTGAGGCTTTTGCCTTTCCATGTTTCTCGAAAATCTTTTTCTTTTTCTCTGCTTCTCTTGTCACTTCCTTTCTATCTGATGTTTTCAACATCTCTACATTCCATTTTATGCAATCTGTTTTTTTGTCCTCAGATTTATTTTGTAGTCTTAAGGGATGAGTTGTTTTTTTCATTTCTTGTGAATTTTTTCCCACTAGGATTAAATCATATTTTCTTGCTTTGTTAAGTTCCATCTTTGAGTCTCTATTTTCAATTTTGTGTCCACTTATTTGTTTTGTCTGCTCCTTCTCTGTTATTATTTCCTGGAAGTTTTTTTTGTTGTAGACTTAGAAATAAATTTATTTATATTTTCAAATTTATTTTGGATTTCTTTGTGATTTGAACTCATTGTTGTTTGAATTAATTGCAGTATACTATATAACTCCTCCTGAGAGGTATTTATGTTTTCTTGGTGTGTTCTATCTACATGTCTGTGATCCATGATGGCCAAAAGTTGAAGTTTTCCTTCTTTTCTGCAAATAGCTTTAGAATCCTGGTTAAATAGATATTTGTAATCCAAAGAGTTCAAAAAAGATTTTTTTTCTAAAGTTTATAATTCTTTTTGTCTGCAGCCCAGATTGTTGTCTTTTTTGTCACAGCTGTTCTTTGTTATTAAAGCTTTGAAGGTCACAAACACGGATTAGTTTTTCCCAGGTTTTGGCAAGTTCTCTATGGAGATCATAACTGTCATAATCTTCATCCACCACTAGGTGTCAGCATCTATTTAGTTTTCAATATGAACAATGGTCTTTAAAATGAGAGTCTTAACCATTCAACAATTTTAAACTTGTCCAAAATTAAATTTTACCTTTCAAATTTATAAATTTATTTCACTACCATATATTTTGATCCTCCACAAAAATTTTAATTCTCTACTTCCGCTAGTATAAGGGTGGGGCAGACTCCCACTCCTTCACTTTCGGAGGTATTTTGCTTCTTGGGGATCTTTTCCAGGAAATTAAGTGTGGAATGGAAAAGGGGAAATCAGATTCCCCATCTAGTTTCAAGCACACTGTTTACTGTTGTGCTGGTTAATTCTTTTGGACTTCAGTTGCAAGTAGCTTTGGCTGAACGGTGAAATACAGCCTTTCTCCTGTTGGGTTAGAAGGCTTTCTCCAAGAGAAATGGAATGACTGCCATTGTTCCAGAGTTGCTGGGGCACCCTTCTTTCTTTGCCGCCTCTCTGGGGCAGCTTGGACCCATTAGGGTCTCCAGGCATGATAAAAATTAGCCGCAGGGGTACGGCGGTCTGCAAGCCCCTGCATGACCACTCACTACTGCGCATGACCGGAAGTCTTGGCATTGGATTCCTTAAAGGCCTCATTGTAAGACTACTATGGAGTAATAGTGCAATCCTATGTTTATTTTAAAAAATTCCTATATATCCAGTAGGGTTGACCTTGTTGTATAAATACTTGCCCCATTCTCACTCAATAATTATAAGGTTTTATTTTAGTAGGTCTCTCTTATAGTAGAATCGCTATTCCAAGAAAGACCAGACTGGCATTTACTTTGATAACTTTTTTCTTTCTTAATCCTTTCTAAATCCTCTAAATCCTTAAGTGATTTCTTAATTTTTTCTACTTAAGTGATGTTCTCACACTGTGTTTTGGGCTTCCCTTCTGTGTTTTGAATTACTTCAGCTGCAGTTTAATTGTGTTTTGCTGATACTTAATGCATTTTCATTTTTTTTATTTGAAAGCAATGGTCAGATGATAATATCACATTCATGGTATTTTGATATTTTAGCATAATTTTTATTAATTTTTGTAAAGTGTTCACAGATTACTAGTTAGAAGAGAATCAATAAATTATATAAATAAGTTTATTCAATCATTCTGGCAGTTTAATCATTTCCAGGAAACATTTATGCTGCTCTGTTAGCATAAGTAGTATTTTAGAGTTTCATAAATAAAAAGGATCAGCTCCTAAACTGCAAGGAGTTTACTATCTACAAGGTCCCTTCCAGCTCTATTCTGATTGATTGATTGATTGATTGATTGAAGGTTTGACAGTGTTAGCATAAAGTGGAGGAGAAAAAAGTATAGAGCAAGGCTAAAAAGAAATAGATGAATAAACACATGAAGAAAATAGGCTAAGACCTTGAGGCATGAAAAGACCATACAGTCAATGCAGGGGTCCATTCTGGAATGTTAGAAATGGTCCAAACGGGTACAATTACAACCACCCATTCAGCAATAGTTCAAACTTGTGATGGTGCTGAACAAGGGGGAGTTAAAACCAGGCCTCAGAGTTCCAGATGTTGCAACATCTCTATAGTCACAGAAGCCATGGTCACGTCAGGTCCTTGCTTAATGAATCATATGGCCCTTACTTAACAATGGCAACTGGGCCTGTTGAACTGCCATTGCTAACCGATGCAATCACATGACATTGTGCTTCATGATGTCACTTAGTAATAGCAATTTCTGTCCTTATTGCCACCGTAACCCAAAGACAAGAATTAAAAAAAGATGTGTTTTTCATCTTCATTCAATGAAATTTGCATCCATATTGGAGCCTATAGGGAAAAAAATGCCAACTCTTATTTTTTAAAAAAGCAATACACAGGCTTAAATCAGTAGTTAAATTTGCTTAAATCTGATTTTCAGGGAAACCGTTGTCATTTTTGTCATTGCTGCTGCCATAGTACTGTTTGCTTGGCAGTATTCCAAGTACTAAAATAGAACAGATCTGAGCTGCAAAAATCTGAATGATAACAAGATGGCAGCAAATAGATATGGACCTTTCTAACTCTTTGCTGCCATCTAATTGTTGCCTGGACTTTTGTAGCTCTAGTTTGGTTAATTTATGCTGGGGGGGGAGGTTAATACTAGAGGATTAGAATGGAATACTTATGGCTTGCCATAAGTCTGCTCTAAATTATACTATTTTGCTTCAAAAGCCAGTGTTTGGCCAACTTTCATACACATCCCAATTAAGAACTGTTTGCCAATTAAAGAGGTTACTTCAAGAGCTTCTACTTTTTTCTATCAGTTTGCTCCCTTTTAGCTGATATATACGTTCGGGATTTCTCATTGCATAGGGATAAATAAATGTCAGAAGCTGCTTGCTTTTTTTCTTTTCCCTTGAAAATCTCTTTTGCATTGCCGACCTCTTTCATTAACAATATCTAGTTTCTGCCAGGGCCGAGATAGAGAGTCAAGCTATGCACAGCAGTTAAGACATATTGTCTAATAAGTGTGCCACGTTCTGAAGTGCCAAAATGGAAAGGTGTGTTTGCCACTCAGCCTCCCCTCCATGGCTCTGCTTTCCAAAGCCGCTGTACTTCATGTGAATACTAAATTAGGCTACAAGAGCACTGCTGCTGGCTCAGGATCAGAGAGTGTGACAAGGGTGTAATCTAAGTAAAAACATTGGATCTGTCTGTTTATGGGTCTAATAAATTATGTTAGAATGGTGCTGTTATAAATCCAGCCTGTCTGGTAAACCCAACAATTAATACATCAGTCGCTTGTCTAGCTATCTGACTATCCATTCCAATTGTTCAACATGCAGATAACAAGGTGCCTTACAAATCTCTTAGTTAAATGTCATTTGTTTCTGTGCCATAACATGCTATGGATCATTGCTCATACACAGTAACCCAATTATATTAACCTGCACAGCAATACGGTGTAATGACATGACATTAAAGCAAGCACCTCAGAGGTTTTCAAGAATTTGGTCTTTGCTCATTCAGTAGGGACTTTGCTCCCTTAGCCCCTTGTTTTTCCTTCCAGTTTCTTAGCAAAACAAATTATTTTGTGAAATTGGATAAAAGAACATCTGAAAAATGAAGGGCAATTGGTGCCACAGCATCAGATTTGGTATTATTGGTGCTGAAATCTTTTTGCTATGACTGTTTTCTTGGCTCAGGGAGCAGTTCACAATTTTTTAATTATACATAAAAATAACCTGTAAAACATGTAAAAAGAGCACATAAATATAAGGGCAGGACTTCAGGTGCTTGATCATAGATAGTTTAACTTTTTTGACCTGTTCCCTGTGGATACCCTTGGTTTGTTTTGCTCTGATCTGATCAGGTACTTCAGATTAGTAGGAAAAATAGGACATGGAATAGTTTTGCTTCTATTAAAGACATACAAAGATTTATGGAGGAAAACAATAAGATTTTTTTTAAAGAAGTGGGATGATATCCAGAAATATTCCTCCCCTACTTTGAGTACAGAGTTCAAATAGTTCTGCCAAATCATTTCAGGAACAATTTACAGACATCGTTTAAAGAGTGCTATTATTAATAAATTGATAAGGTATTTTTCCATCATATGGAAACAGCTCACATTTCTCACTACATGGTATCTTTTGCTCCTAAATACACATTTTCCTTTCAGTAGTATTCAGTAGTATTTCCTTTCAGTATAATTAAAAAACAAATAATAAAGAGGGAAATGCTATTTTTTCCATTCTTATCTTGATTACAATTGGGTCTATGCAATGCTTAAATCCTGAAACAGAGGTGGAAGCTTGCCATATTTTATTGCACAAAATATTCTCCAATAATTTAGTAATGCATATGGTATTAATATTGGTATTAATAGTTTTATTTAACTCATATCCTACCTTTCAAACAAAATAGCTCACAACAACAATCACAAAAAGTTAAAATATAGTTTCTTTTAATGTCAGAAATCTATTTGTATAAAAATGTCTTTGCCCATATCACCTCTCTGATCTAGTCACTTGCCACATCCTTGAAGATTTTCACCAGGATCTACTTCAAGATGGCAGAATTATAAAGACCCCTGTCCATCTCCTCAGGTGAGGCCCTAACTCATCCCAGATAACCTTGCAAGATAAAATCCATGACTTCTACTGAACATGTCAGACTTAGCTGAGTGAATCTGAGTGACTTTCAACAAATACTTTGCAGTATCCCACTAAATTTTCTTCTGACCTATCCTTTCCCAACAGGTCAAAAAGAGGAATGTGAATAGCAATCTAGTAAAAACTGAGAGCCATTGCTATTTTGCCATTTTATTAGTACACTGAAGGTTCAGATCTGAGCTCTTACTCACATTCACACTGAATCTTTCTCCAGCGTCACTTTAGGCATCTTTTGCCATTTCATTTTCCAGAGTATCCCTCCTCCAATACCCTGGATTAGTAAGCATGTCCAAGGCTGCAGTTGCCTCCAAAGCATAGCAAGTGACACAATTCTTAGCTGAACTGCCACTGAAAGTTTGGGCAAAGTCTCCAAGCACCCTCTAGAACCCAGAGGATCCTTCATATATTTGGGGCAGACCAATCTTTGAATCCCCTTTATGGATTACTGCCTTGTCATGGCAAAGGGGCTTGTGTAACTCAATGAAGCTATAAGCTATGCCGTGCAGGGCCACCCAAGATGGACAGGTCATAGCAGAGAGTTCTGACAAAATGTGATCCACTGGAGAAGGAAATGGCAAACCACTCCAGTATCTTTGCCATGAAAACCCCATGGACAGTACTAAAAGGAAAAAAGATATGACGCTGGAAGATGAGCCCCTCAGGTCGGAAGGTGTCCAATATGCTACTGGGGAAGAGCAGAGGGCTAGTACTAGTAGCGCCAGAAAGAATGAAGCGACTGGGCCAAAGCCGAAAGGACGCTCAACTGTGGATATATCTGGTGGTGAAAGGAAAGTCCGATGCTGTAAAGATTTTTTCTCCATAGGAACCTGGAATGTAAGATCCCTGAATCAAGGCAAGCTAGATGTAGTCAAAAAAGAGATGACAAGACTGAACATCGACATTTTAGGAATCAGCGAACTAAAATGGACAGGAATGGGTGAATTTAACTCAGATGACCATCAGCTATACTACTGTGGGCAAGAATCCCTCAGAAGAAATGGAGTAGCCTTCATAGTCAATAAAAGAATAGGAAAAGCAATACTGGGATACAATCCCCAAAATGACAGAATGATCTCAATTCGAATCCAAGGCAAACCATTCAATATCACAATAGTCCAAATCTATGCCCCAACCACTGGTGCTGAAGAGGATGAAATTGACCGGTTCTATGAAGCCCTACAGCACCTTATAGAATTAACACCAAAAAATGATGTCCTTATCATCATGGGGGATTGGAATGCTAAGGTAGGAAGCCAAAAGATAACCGGAATAACAAGCAAGTTTGGCCTTGGAGTACAAAATGAAGCAGGGCACAGGCTGATAGAATTTTGTCAAGAGAATACGATGGTCATAACAAACACTCTTTTCCAACAACCCAAGAGACGGCTCTACACATGGACATCACCAGACGGTCAACATAGAAATCAGATTGACTATGTGCTCTGCAGCCAAAGATGGAGAAGCTCTATACAGTCAGTAAAAACAAGACCAGGAGCTGACTGTGGCTCAGATCATGAGCTTCTCGTTGCAAAATTTAGGCTTAAATTGAAAAAAGTAGGGAAAAGCACTAGGCCACTCAGGTATGAACTAAATCATATTCCTGATGAATATACAGTAGAGGTGACAAATAGATTTAAGGAATTAGATCTGATAGACAGAGTGCCTGAAGAACTATGGATGGAAGTTCGCAACATTGTACAAGAGGTAGCAACTAAAACCATCCCAAAGAAAAAGAAATGCAAGAAAGCAAAATGGCTGTCTGAGGAAGCTTTGCAAATAGCTGAGGAAAGAAGGGAAGCGAAAGGCAAAGGAGAAAGAGAAAGATACACCCAATTGAATGCAGAATTCCAGAGAATAGCTAGAAGAGATAAGAATGCCTTCTTAAATGAACAGTGCAAAGAAATAGAAGAAAACAACAGAATAGGGAGGACCAGAGATCTCTTCAAGAAAATTGGAGATATGAAGGGAAAGTTTCATGCAAAGATGGGCATGATAAGGGACCAAAATGGCAGAGACCTAACAGAGGCAGAAGAGATTAAGAAGAGATGGCAAAACTACACAGAAGAACTATAAAAGAATGAGCTTAACGTCCCAGATAACCACAATGAGATGGTCACTGACCTCGAACCAGACATCCTAGAATGTGAAGTGAAATGGGCCTTAGCAAATCTGAGCAACAACAAAGCTAGTGGAGGTGACAGTATTCCAGCTGAGCTATTCAAAATCTTAAAAGACGATGCAGTAAAAGTGCTACACTCAATTTGCCAGCAAATTTGGAAAACTCAACAGTGGCCACAGGATTGGAAAAGGTCAGTTTACATTCCAATTCCAAAGAAAGGCAATGCCAAAGAATGTTCAAACTATCGCACCATTGCACTCATTTCACATGCTAGTAAAGTTATGCTTAAAATCCTACAAGCTAGACTCCAGCAGTATGTGGATCGAGAACTACCAGAAGTACAGGCAGGATTTCGAAGAGGCAGAGGAACTAGAGATCAAATTGCCAACATACGCTGGATCATGGAGAAAGCTAGGGAGTTCCAGAAAAACATCTACTTCTGCTTCATTGACTATGCTAAAGCCTTTGATTGTGTGGATCACAACAAATTGTGGCAAGTTCTTAAAGAGATGGGAGTACCAGACCATCTCATTTGTCTCTTGAGAAACCTATATGCGGGTCAAGAAGCAACAGTGAGAACTGGACACGGAACCACTGATTGGTTCAAAATTGGAAAAGGAGTCCGGCAAGGCTGTATACTGTCGCCCTGCCTATTTAACTTATATGCAGAGCACATCATGAGAAAGGCAGGGCTAGATGAATCAAAAGTTGGAATTAAGATTGCCGGGAGAAATATCAACAACCTAAGATATGCAGGTGATACCACTCTAATGGCAGAAAGTGAAGAGGAACTATAGAGCCTCTTGATATGGGTGAAGAAGGAGAGTGCAAAAGTTGGCTTGAAATTCAACATTAAGAAAACCAAAATCATGGCATCCGGCCCTCTCAATTCCTGGCAAATAGATGGGGAAGAAATGGAGGTAGTGACAGATTTTATTTTTCTGGGCTCCAAGATCACCTCAGATGGGGACTGCAGCCAAGAAATTAAAAGACGCTTGCTCTTGGGGAGGAAAGCTATGGCAAATCTAGACAGCATACTAAAAAACAGAGACATCACCCTGCCAACAAAAGTGCGTATAGTCCAGGCCATGGTTTTCCCAGTTGCAATGTATGGCTGTGAAAGTTGGACCATAAGAAAGGCTGAGCGCCAAAGAATTGAGGCCTTTGAACTATGGTGCTGGAGAAGACTCCTGCGAGTCCCTTGGACTGCAAGGCATTCAAACCGGTCAGTCCTAGAAGAGATCAACCCCGACTGCTCTTTAGAAGGCCAGATCCTGAAGTTGAAACTCAAATACTTTGGCCACCTAATGAGAAGGAAGGACTCACTGGAGAAGGGCCTAATGCTGGGAAAGATTGAGGGCAATAGAAGAAGGGGACAACAGAGAATGAAATGGCTGGATGGAGTCACTGAAGCAGTAGGAGTGAACTTAAATGGACTCCAGAAGATGATAGAGGACAGGAAGACCTGGAGGAACATTGTCCATGGGGTCGCGATGGGTCGGACACGACTTCGCAATTAACAACAAAAATCTTTGAATAGATTAAATAATCTCTTCCCACTATAGAAGGAGGAAGCACCAGTTTGCTCCACAGCAACCAGAGTGGTACCCTGAGATCCCAATGTGTGGGTAGTTTCCTGAGGAATGACCTGAGACATAGTCATAATCATATTCACTCCTAAACCATCTCCAAACACAGCTGCAAGAAATGTAAATTGAAATAAAAACCATAAGCTGGGGGAATTCCAAAATTCCAAAACTAACCTAGAGACAAGATTCAGCAACTTGAGGAGGGGAAAGATATAAAAACAGCAGTTCCAGCTTGTGCCTTGAACTCAACTTCAGAAACAAAGCCTAATGTCCAATTATTCACAGAAGAGAATATCTAGTCATTAGCAGAGCTTTAACATCAAAACAGCCATTCCTCATATCCTGCCTTGGTTTCAAAGCTGATGAAACCAAGATGGTCACATTTTGGGTAGGAGAATAAATCCCTCTGCATCCATCCAAGTCTCCAGTTTTCTTACTTAAAATAATTTATTGTCATTCTCAGTCATGGTGTTGGAGATCTTTACAAGTGCTCTATATATGTCCCATGAAATGATGGCATAGGATGACATTTACCATCATTTTGAACAGTTAGGGAGGGGAGAACATAGTGACAATTGCTAATAAGGGAACTCAGAAAAGTAAAAGCTTTTATTTCCCAGAGTATCTACTGGAATGACCTTAGGATTATTGCAAAATCTGGGGGGGAAAATGGTATTCAGAAACTGGTGATCTTATCTGTAATGGACTTTTTTGATTACCCCAACTCTGTCTTTATTGAGGTGTCTAAATATTTGAAGGAATAAGTGACAATTGGTTGCATATACTGTAGTAGGCATGTAATTTATACTTATTGAATTCTTTCTCCTGCACTGCTAAATGTCTCCAGCTGTCCCTACATTAAAATTATATATACTATACAGTAAAGCTAAGGTGTAAGTAGAAACTGTTAAAATAAACCTGGCCATTTTTCTCCACTAAATTTATTTTGGTTGGGGAGATAGAAATTTTTATGGAGATCATTGCATGGAAATTACAGAAATATCAGATGAAATGGATGTTAGTAGAAATGAATCAGAGAAGTATATTATAGGTAGGTTGAAAGAACTAGCCGAAATCTTAGTTTCATCCCTTCCTGCTGAATAGGTGAGTTATGAAAGACAATGAAACAGACTTCATCTGTTAAAAGAGCAATTTGAAAAATTAAGTAAAGATGGTTTGGCATGACATATGGAAAATTCATTATGAAAAGACTAGGATAGTAAAGGAAAGTTTGTTTGAAGCTCAAATACATGGGGTCCAAAAATGAAGTAGTAGTATGCCCACTGAAACAGGCAATTTCCCCACACTTAATAAACCTCAGTTCTCCTCTTTAGATTACAATATATTTTGAATCCTTTCTACTCACTCTGCTCAGTGGAACCCTAGGCATATGCCCAAAGTCTGGTCCTTACAGTGCCACAGAAGATATCTACATATTCTATATATATATATATTGTTTGTTCATCATGGATCTATATATTTCTCCCTTTTGTCATTGAAAATCTGAAGAAGCCATTTTTATATATTTATGGATTCTGTGCCTTGTCTTTCTGATTGTACTTACCTAATTTATGCAAAGCTTATACTGTGATATCAGTAACATAGTGGCTTAGATCCAGCACAGGCCTTAGCTAAAGTTGTGCCTGTAGGTCAAAGGGATGAAGTGAAGATGACCGCTTTATCCCCTATTACTAATGGAAAGCCTGTTTCAGAATAGAAAACCTTCAATGAATAGATGAGATCATTCCATTCCAGCCAATACATGTTGATACTAATAGCATTCATTCATTCATTTATTCTTTCATTCACAAGTTCAGGGAGAAATGCTTGGAAATTTTAACAATTAAGTATCAGCCTTTTAATGTTGGCCAATACAAACATTTACTTTCTTCTAATAAACACACTGATGATTTCTGCTTTTCAATAACATAACAAAATGTAACTATTGAAAGAGATTTATGCCTTTCTTTCTTTCCCTTTATAAACAATGTGTATGAACATGATGTCTAAGCCATTCTTATATCTATACTGAATTGCTGAATTAATCCTGGCAATCAATTGGGTGACAGATTGCTATATAGTGCTTGGATACTCATGTATTGGCACCTGTTCAGCCTAGCTTCTTCAGATCTCTATCTTGAGTTCCCTATTCTATATCTAATGCATTTCTTCCACTTCAGCTGCAGTTTTGATGACATATCAGTCTCCCTAGAAGAAATGAATAATAGATTATCTGGGTTATTGTAGGCTAAACCCACAATTAGTATTTATGCTAGGTTTGAATGAAGCTTGGCAAGAACACGAGCAAAGAATGTTTGACCTTGTTTTACAAAGAGGTAGAACTAATTTTTTAAAATCTCTGCTACACTAAGCTCCTGTACCCTCAATTCATTACTCCCAAATATCTCTATTAATTATGAGCCCCCACCTCACACTGACTTTCACATTGGCAAATCTGGATGGTCTCTTTTCAATGGTACTGTTGGATAGATTAATTAGTGTTTATGTATCTACTCAGATTCTGAAACTAAAATAGTTGAGTATGTTTCTGAAGTGCTGTATCTATCATGCCTAGAAGCCAGAGTTAATTCCCCCTGTTATTATAAACTATTTAGAAGGTTCTCAAAGGCAATTGTGTACTCCCTACTGAACAACCAGGACTGGAAATTCTCTAGAATTATATATGAATTTTGTACTATAGTCACGACAATTGGAATTTCTTGATACATTCTATCTTTTAGATGTGCAGAGCTCAGGAATGAATAGGTTTTAACAAACATCTGTATTCTTTTTTAAAGAAAACTTTTTTTGTTTGGTGTTTGGTCTAATGACTATATATTTTAATAAATCAATAAAGTAAATTGTTATCTGTCTTCCAACTATGGGGAAAGGCCTATTTATGGGTTTAAAGAAGCCATTATCTCAGTTTCACTAACAACTCAGTAAAAGTGAGTTAAAATGATATATCCAGAGATAAATGTTTTCATATAGGCAAAATATTTTTTTTCCTCCAAGAAGCATCAAAAGGCCCAACCAAGACATTAGGCATCTGAAGGAGATACAGCACTTCTACCCAAAGGCAATTGCTCCCCCCTCCTTCACCCCCCTACACATTGCCCCACTTCATTGGTTGCCATCATTTTCATTTCATGGTAAATTGGCTATATTTTTAATTATGCATGATCATAGTTGCTCTTCAAAACTGCAGAGCAAAAACAAAACAAAATCCCACAAGACAGCAGGAAATATTTTTAAAATATTAGGAGCAATGCTGAATTCCATAGATTAAGTCTGGAAATTAGATTGACTTAAAATTATTTGTTTTATTTCTGTATGATTATTCTGGTATAGGAAGATACTGATTTGGTTAGACATTATTGATTTATGTATCCTATTTTAAATGATGCTGAATGAAAGTAATTCACTGGTACTTATTTAAGATACATTGATTTATTGATTATGCGTCATCTATTACCTCTGATTGGGAAATCAGATATGGAACTTTGATGGACTGTTTCTCTTTGGACTGAACCAGAGATTATCCAGTTTCCATATTTAAAACAGGATTTATTTAAATTTAAATGGAGCTTCCTTTTTCCCATTGTCAGATAAGAAACAAAACCCTGCAAGGCAGTAATTTTGCTTTTTAACAAAATGTCTGATATTCGCAGATAAAGTAGAATTGAAATGGTGCAGTCATTTTAGAACTGCAGCAATAAGATTAAGTCAGACTTAAACACTGATTTTTTAAAAAAGAAATATATAATAACTAGAAGTGTAGTGGCTTGTATATAAAACATTCTGCTTTCTTCAGGAATGGGTCTTTTCCCTATAGAACAGGCCAATGTGATTTGGGGGATGGTTCATGGCAGACCATAATGATTTCTTGTCCCTGATACAGGAATGTCTATGGAGATGCTCAGTCATTCAGTTCTTCAGAAGCTTCTTGGATGAAAAGCAAAACTTCTTCCAGGAAAAACAAAGAAAGTACCATTGCCTTTTGAAAAAGCACTTTTGGGATAGATGCAGAAACCATTTCTGCCAACTTTTGGAACAGCCAGAGGAGGAGGAGGAGGAGGAAGAAGAGGAGGAGGAAGAGGAGGAAGAGGAGGAGGAGGAGGAAAGAAGAAGGAAATTCCAGAAGAAAATACATCCAGGAATGCATTGAGGAGAACATAGATGGCAGCTTCTTCAGCAACTCTTGTGCAAAGGAAAAAAGTGCTACTAATGAGAAACTGGTAAAAAGAGGCAAAGCCACAAGGATCTCTGCATCCATACAGATGCTAGGATTGTAGTGAAGACTGGTACTCGGATTGCAAACAGAATTTTCATTAACTGAAATCCAATATTCTTCTCTCTTCTTCCCCTTCTTTTTTTAATATATAACTTTAGGGGCATTTGTGGAATTGTGGGGTGAAGGAGGGAGAATATCTGAAAAACTATCCCCCATAAACACACATGATAACAAATGTATTTAATATTCTCTCTCTCTCTCTCTCTCTCTCTCTCTCTCTCTCTCTCTCTCTCTCTCTCTCTCTCTCTTTCACATTGGCTAGGGAATTATGGGAATCGAAGTCCACACATCTTAATATTCTTAATATACGAAACACTGATTTACACTCATTGATCAGTCTGGTCTTCTCTAAGAATTCTGAATAATTTTGTCTAGGTTTCTTGGAGAAGACTGGTATCATGTGTCATGTATCTCTGCATTATTCCCTTCAAGTCAGTTTTATACAACTTTCTTGACAAATCTATGGTGACTTCTGCCAAGCACTGCATTCATCTCTCAATGCTCAAAAAATAATTAATATAATATAATAGTAGTAAACTTGGAAGGGACCTTGGAGGTCATCTAGTCCAACCCCTGCTCAGACAGGAAACCCTACACCATTTTGGACAAATGGCTGTCCAGTCTCTTCTTTAAAAATTCCAGTGTTGGAGCATTTACTGCTTCTGGAGGCAGGCTGTTCCACTGATTAATTGTTCTCACTGTCAGGAAGTTTCTCTTTAGTTCTAGGTTGCTTCTCTCCTTGATTAGTTTCCACCCGTTGCTTCTTGTCCTGCCTTCAGGTGCTTTGGAAAATAGCTTGATTCCCTCTTCTTTATGGCAGCCCCTGGGATATTGGAATACTGCTATCATGTCCCCCCTTGTTCTTCTCTTCGTTAAACTAGACATACCCAATTCTAGCAACCGTTCCTTATATGTTTTAGCCTCCAGTCCCCTAATCATCTTTGTTGCTCTTCTCTCTACTCTTTCTAGAATCTCAACATCTTTTTTACATTGTGGTGACCAAAACTGGATGCAATATTCCAAGTGTGGCCTTACCAAGGCATTGTAGAGTGGTATTAATACGTCACCATTGAACAATCTTTTCAAGAGCATTGCTCAGTGTCAATTTAGATTGGCTGGTTTGTATTTGCCTGGATCCTGAACATATGAAAGAGTTAAAGAGCTCTGCCATGTCCCTGTCACTTATTATTTTTCTACCATCTTCTTTAAATAGTGGCCCTACCCTTTTCCCCCTTTTTTTCTTATTTCTTTCTTTTTCTCTTCCTAATCCTGCTTTGCTAAAATGCATATTCTTATACAAGTTTAATTAGAGTTGTTTTTTTTTAAAAAAGAATCCAGAATTTCACTTCTACTTAACTACTGCTATGTGCCATCCATCCTATTTTCATGTTATCTATCTCTTTCATAGGCTTCAGCAAGTGTTGTGTTTGGTTTTTAATATATTTCTGAACTTATAGTAAAGTCTAGAAATGTATAAAGGAAGGAAGGAATCATCAGAACAGTTATATATTGCCTCTATTATTTTTTGGGAATTTTGCCACTCACATAATCTTTAAACAAGTTTACTATGTCAAATACCAGTGGAAAACAATATTATATAAAAGTAAAGAAATCATACGATAAAGAAGGCAAGCATGAACAACTATTCTGTGCATAGTCCACACTGCCACTATTATTATGTTGGAATATGCCATCAACATAATCCTTCTTTATCATTAGTTATTAAAGCCAACAATGGGATTGTATTTATTTGTAATAATTTCCACTATATTAACTAGCACTTATTCCAAAGAATGTCTTTATTGTTTGTTGTCTAAGGCTGTCTATAGTGTCCATATCTTTGTGAAAGGATGTCTTCCCATATTCTGCCAGAAGAATGTTCTGTTAAGTACAGAAGGCTCCCAATGGATCTATGCTCTTTGGGCATGATCAATGAGCTATAGCAGGCATTCAGTATAAAAGGCAGAAAATGCTATCTAAATGCATTTCCCAGCAAGTAAGATTAACTTTTCATTACACAACAGTGTTTCAAATATTCCCAAGATGCAATCAAAGTTGCATAAATGTAGAATCTGCTGCCTTAGCTACCTGGTGAGTATTTTAAACAAAGTCTAGCTATCATTGGTGCTCATACCATCTCTCTCTCTCTCTCTCTCTCTCTCTCTCTCTCTCTCTCTCTCTCTCTCTCTCTCTCTCTCTCTCTCTCACCTTTACAATGTATAATATGGAAATTGGTAGCTTTGTATAGGCAACCTTGGAAAAGTACTCAATCCTTTCAAGCATTGAGATTGTGCTGTATGCCACTGCCCATTTGACAAAGTAAGAGACCAAGAAAGAAAATGGGATGTCAGGGAGAAATTGAGCATATGGAACCAGCTGTCCACCATGCTTGCATGCTCAATAACAGCACCCCAGAGCAAACAACTTCCTCTGTTTTAGGTCATATTACATAAAATGCTGAGCTCTTCTTGTTTGCTTCTTCTGTTGTTTCTTGTAGTCAGATCCTAACAGTATTACTTAGATTATGCCTGGATTTCAAGGACTTTTAGTTTTAAATAATGACTTGAATATTTGATAGTTCAATGAAAGGTGATTATATTATCACATTCTTTGATGAGGTTAATGATATCGGATTCCATTTTTTACTGTTGTTAAGATGGTAGAGTCACCGCATCTTACTTTATAAGAGAGACAACCTTCCAGTAAAAAGTTAACTAGCTCAGGGATGAAAATTTGATTTTTGAAGGCCATACATTCCTGGGGGGTGTGAAATGGGAGAACTGAAGCAACTATTATCTCTCTGACATTCCTTCTGTTTCTCTCTCAGACACTCTTCTTTTGCTTACTCTCATTCTATTATTTTGACACCTTTTTTCTCCTCCCTCTATCCTCTCTCGCTTTCTACTGGCTGCCAGGAAGGAATTGATACCTTTTAATAAGATCTGTCTTCAGCCTTTTTTGTTTTCACAGAGGTCCTGAAATTAGAACAAACCCTGCATGATATTAGCTCAAAGACTGCCTGCAGCCACAGGGCAATCAGGTTGCCCATCCTTGCATTAACTGAGGTGCCCAAGTTTATTGTTTAAAAATCAGAAGAGGGAACTGTCCATCAAAAATGCCTTAATAGTAGACATGTAGTCATACAGTCGCAGTTCTCCCTGAAACAATAAGATAGAGCATAGTTAATTCTTTAATTATAGCAATAATTGTACCTTAGGATATACAGATGTTATACACCTTAACAAATGCAGATGCTATGCAAATCCATCTTTGCCCAGTGCTTAATTTAAAATCAATCACCAGATTCATCCTTTGTGTCTTAGCCAAGAAGGAATCTACCATTTCATATTTACATTGCATACAGCCTGTTAGTAAACTAGTTCAGTGATCAAAAAGTAGACAGGCCTCAACTTGAGTTCTTTTCAAGATAAGATTTGAAAAAAATTCTTAACAGACTAATAAAAAATGTGTATAAGCAAAAGTGTGTGGTGGTAGTGGGGATATGTGTGCAAGAGAAAGAGACAGAGAGAGGAAGGGAGAGAGGGAGGGATGGAGACTGAGAGACAGACAGACAGCGAGTACAATTCCTTTGAGTTCAGGTATGTCTTTATGATCTTTTAAGCCCTGAAAGAAAACTCTCCTTTACCATCAAAAATTGAATAAAAAATTGTGCATTACAACGTCTAAATTCTCTTTGGTCATTCTGTTTAATTTTTTTAAAGTGATGATCTATCAGGTGGACTAGTGTATTTGGACTGTTGTGTTTCAAATTTCAACAGCACAATCTGAGAGGGCTCCATGAGTCACCTTTAAGGAGGAGGAGACATGGAAGAGATATGGAGTTTGAGGATTTCAGATTACCATAACATAGACAATGGACAATTGGATCAGTTAATGATACAAAAACAATGCATTGTATGATGACATTTCTTAACTTAAGAGCAAAATTATTAACTTCTAATTTCTAGATTTTGAATATTGCCATGCTTGGCATATTATACCTGGAATGTTCTACACTTGGAATATTAACCTTTTCTTAGCCACATTATAAGTATACTACATGCATCTCCTCTTGCATTTCAATTCTTTGAAAGTCCTTATGATTACTTTAAAATGACATTCAATTGAAAAGATCTCTCACCCTTATTTTAAACATTAAAAGCCTATGACAGTGATGGTGAACCTTTTAGAAACTGAGTGCCCAAACTGCAACCCAAAACCCACTTATGACAGTGATGGCGAATGACAGTGATTTCGAACTTTTTAGAAACTGAGTGCCCAAACTGAAACCCAAAACCCACTTACGTATCGTCGGGTGCCGGGTGGGTGTGGCCCATTGGGTGGGTGTGGCCCATTGGGTAGGTGTGGCTGAGGTGGTAACGGCAGACTGGGTGGGACTAAAAAGTTCAATCAATCAATTTCAACTTTGCGAGATCTTTTTTTTTCCCTGCGAGAAGTTGAAATTGATTGATTGAACCTTTTTTTTTTTGCACACGGCGGTGGAGGCCTAAAGCGAAAAGATTTTATAAAACCCAGCTGAAGGCCTAGGACTGGGGCAATGGCATGTGTGCCCACAGAGAGGGCTCTGAGTGCTGCCTCTGGCACGCGTGCCATAGGTTCGCCACCACTGGCCTATGAAAAAACACAAATATCTCCTTTTCTAACACATTTCAGCTCTTACATTTGACTACAAAAGAGATGTGAAATCTACATGTGAAAAGGTAAAAATGAACAGTTAAGTGTCGTTAAATTGTAGGACTAGTTCAGCAGCCAAAGCCTAAAATCAACAAATGCATGAGCATAGCAGTAGCATACCTACATATAAAAATAATATTTTTTAAAAAGCAAGGAAGAACCATTTTTCATATTTTAATAGCTTTCATTCTATGTCTTAATAAATGCATGTTTGTAGATTTGTATACGCATGATGTAGGAAGTCTGCAAATAAATGTAATTTGCAGCAGGGGGATAGCTAACCACTAGCAAACACTTTTGAATAATGAATCCCTACTGTATCAGATGGACGCTATTCATAATAATTTCTTGCTTTTTTCATTTTGTCCTATACAGTAGCGATTAATCAATTTGCAATGTTATGTCACCCATAACAAATTGCTAGCACCAAGACAAATTTATTGCTTTATGATAAAAGAACTTGTTTGGGTGGAAATAAATTAAATTTTGGGGTTGTTATTTGACTAGGGTGTTTACATACATGACCCAAGCTGTGCAGGCCAGGTGAGGTGAGAGTATCCAATTATTACTCTTGTGTTTTGAGAATACTTCAAAGACATGCAAAAAGCAAATGATATGTTTGTACAGCTAACTAGTCCTTGAAGAGGAAGGGAACCTTCTGGGAATCAGTACAGCTTAAACTGAACTATGTTAAAAAAAAGTTTGATCATGTTATCTGGGACAAATCCTTGTTTCCTGCAGTTCATCTATTGTCATCTACTTTTCAGGTACTCTTTTGTGCCAGGTGAACTATAAAATAAAGAAAAGTTAAATCATCTGAGGTCATCACAATATGTGTTCCAGTTCTTGCTTTTCTGGGGATACTGCCCAGAAAAGATATCAGAGAAGACCCTCTTTGCTTAACTCTGCCATATTTCTTGGGATTTATCTTAGTTCTGCTTGTTTACTTCTTCTTGCAGAATTTTCTAAGTCAAAAATACAGTTGCGGGTTACTTCTCCCTTTTCCCAAACTGAGGAAATGAATCATCTCCATGAAAGGCCCAAGTAGATTGTTACTTTGAATAAAATGTACATATTTTATGCAAATTGCATAATTTAGAAACAATAACTATAATTTAAATAAAGATACATCTCTCAATAACTGCAATGAGCATCATTGGGTAACCTTGTCAGCCCACCTAGAGTTAACTTTTCATAAGCAATTTCAAGTATGTGGCTGTTCTCCTTGTGTGGGATCCTTTACCTCCAAGCTAGACTTGTTCTAGATAGAACATCCAACAGAGGATCCTCTTTTGTAAAATATATGCTCATCCTTATTTAACATAAAGTTGTATCTTTCCCAGTGGATGAACACAGAGATGAGGAATAACAAGCTGAAATACTTTAGAATTATGAGTTTAAAATGCCAGGTTTAATTAGCAAGATCTGATTCCATTATTGGTATCTGAAACTGAATAAGAAAGGTTGCCTCCAAACTAGTTCTAGATTCATTCTATTGTTTATTTTCTTTTTCATTCCAGGCTCTCATGCTTTGCATGATCAGAGAAGAGCAATAAAGATGATCAGCTGTATGGAAAGCAAATTCCATCAAGTCCTATGAGGAAAGATGAGTAAGTGGATATGTAAGAACTGAAGAAATTGGGAACTGGTTAGGGTTGCATAATATGCCACTCTACTAATACTTGAATACACAGTGCATATTTATACATTATGCAAACGCTGATCTCCTTTGACACTAAGAATTAGATGTTAGAGATTAATAGATTGCTAGATAAACATTATGTCAGAGTTGCAAGGTAGACCAGACAGGAACATAGCCAGATGAGTTTTACTGTATGAATCTTGCAAGTCTGAAAATACATTTCTCTCCTCCCCCCTCTAGAAACTAGGGAGGATCCCTGCTGAGCTACTTACAGTATGTGGTCCACATTCCTAATCTGGGCTAAGCTGCTTTCTATCTTATTATTCCCTTGGCTGCCCCTCTTCTTCATATCTTCTCCCTGTCGTTCCTATTATACCATTACACATTAGGAAAACAGTTCTGGTAAAAACAATTCAACCAGTTACCAATTTTAAGACCTAAAAAGATGGACTTTGAACTCTGTTATCCTGTTATTCTGTATGGTGGACAAAGTTATATTTGTATTAAAAGAGTAATCAAGGATAATCCAGGAAACAGATTTCTGGAGTGTTGAAACATCCAGCAATATATATGTACCTAGGAAAGTAACAATTGAAGTGATGCATCTAAGGAGTTGTGGCAGGACAGACTTAGAAAACTCTTGACCTCACTGTTTAAAATTTGGGCACTGAAAATAATGATGCTGCTTTGATCTACAAAAATTCAAAACCACTGCTTTAAAACTTTAAATTATATATCTGTCCATCTAGCTTCTCTATCCTTGTTTTTTTTTTCCTAGACTCTGTTACTGTTAACAAGCTGTTTTAGAGGATACTAAACCTTGGGGGACTTGGAATCCTCTTCTCTGTTCCTTCAGAAATAACATGTCACTGAATTTTATTTTCTTTCCAATTGAAAAGAGCCTTCCATTTGCAAAACCACAAACTTTGATCACATACTTTTTTGTTTTTTAAAAAAGTAGAATATGTTATTTATTTACTTACTTGTATTGGTGTGTATATCTTAGAAGGCCAGAAATATGTCCATAGCACTCTGCTACATATGCCTATCAGAATCTGGTTGTGAATGAATAGGTGTTTATTTAGGTTGACTTTGGAGATATGTGTTACTAAAATGACCCCAGCATGTAGTCCCTTTTCAAGTAAGTCAGCAAATGACTTTTTAAAAATCAGTAAAGTTTTTCTCCCAATTAAACATGAAAGCATTGGAGAACAAGCAAGTTTGCTAATACAAGCATAGATGAATCACAGAGGGTAATTCAAAACCCTCAGAATCCGTTATATTGCACCCATTTACCATACGGACTGATTGTTTGAAAAGATAAAAACAGATTTCTTTGACCTTAATTTCTCTATAGGATCCAGCTCTCATAAAATGGCTGCATACCTCAAGGCATCTAAATAATGGTTTGCAGGGGTGGAGAGGATTGTCAACATAATTATAAATTACTTCAATGTTTTTTAAAATTTCAGTGACAGAGAGGGAAAACCATTTGTGCATGTGCAACACTCTCTCAAATGCATATTGGAGATATGATGCTAACTCTTCAACAGAGATAGGGAAAAGAAAATGCAGTCAGAATGATCTATGCCCATAAAAGCAGCACAGTTAAATTTCTGTCTGGTTGGCCCTTTGAAAATAGAAGAGAGGAACAAGAAAATAAGGGGCAGAGGAGGGAAGGGTGCTGGGAGTTGGATGGCATATAAATTTAATAAATTGTTACAATTATAATTAGCTATGCTCCTTCAAATGTTGAAATTACTAAAGGTTATCATCATTCTAGGCTGAAAAAAAGTCTTGCTCTCCTGCTAATAATGACTTAATTATATTCAGATGTGAGGAGTGGAATTATATGGATAGAACCTAGGATTTTCTTAATGGTATCAGAAGTTATTTTGCTCCAAAAATCTTGTTGAGACTTTTTAAAAAAGCTTAGAGTTGCAGTCTCTAGTATAGTTACCTTGATATAAACTCACTGAACTCAGTAGAATTCTGTCTAAATAGGCAGAGGATTAAATTGCACTCCAAGCCTGTTCTTAGTAACACTGGCCTCAGTGGCATCGTTCCAGGCTGATGCCAGCATGACAAGCAAAATTAGACCCAAAGGTTGTGTTTTGGGTCAACGACATCGTAAGTAATGCTCTATTAATCAGGCAGTTCATCTGACACCTGTTTTTCCCCTTTATTATCCATGACAACAGCCTGTTCCTGATAGCAATCGGCATTCAGCATCTGATAAGGCAGTTCCCATGCCTTCTAAGAGCTCAGCATCAATGAATATGATGAAATCTAAGAATAATTTGTAATGATTTTCTATGTCAAAATTAATTCTTAATTAGAATGTTTAAAACTAAAGAAACCAGAACTTTCAACTGCTAGAAATAGCTGTTCTATATCCTTCAGTAGATTCAAGTTCTCTGCTGGATATGGAATTTATAAATTGTATCATTTGTTATGACTCATTGAAGGACAATAAAGAGTGTTGAAGCACTAAGAGAAAACATGCAGGATATATTCTTAAATAAGAATAAAAAATAACTAGAGATAAGAATTCATTTCACCCTGAAAATGCATGTTAAGGAATCTTCCACTACCAACATGCAGCAAAAGGATTCAATTTGAAGTAAAAAAAAAAAAAAAAAGAATATACCAACATATAGAAATGCTTCGCACAAGTCCCAGTCAGTTTTAACTATAACTATTATTGTCATTCCTAAAATGCTCAGAATTTATTAAATGCTGCAAATATTTTTTTAAAAAGAATCAAACAGATCTACCCTTGCACTATCGAAGGCTTCAGCTCAGCTCATCTATGACATTCCTGAGAGAAGGAAGAGAGAAAATAAAGAGGAAAAAACTGAACTTAGAGATATATTAGAAAGAAGATTGGGGATAGTGGTGGAGAGAGAAAATAGAAAATCAGATGTGTACATTAAAATATTAAAAGTGGTTCATGTAAAGTTTATTGAAATTTTACATGAACATTATCCATATAAACAAACATAAATAATGATGTCCTGCTTCAAAATAAAGTTGCTTGAGTATAATAAACATTGTTAATATGAATATATAAAAGCAAAATTCTATTCTCTTTATTTATTCAATTAATTCCCACTATCCACTTATTCGGTTTTTCTCCAGTTCTATTTCTAATGCTGTGTCCATTGTTTCCCTTCAGTTAAAGTACATCGACTTGATAGTTTCACTTGCATCATAATTTTGCAGCCTTATACTCCAATCCTGCATCCAAGAGGTAGATAAGAGATGAGATCTCTCTGTGCAAATATGGGCCCATCCTCAGAAGAGATCTGACCTCAGATTGTCTTCCTAGCCACTGTGGGGAAGAGTATCACATCATTTAACACTAGAGATTAGGAAAGATTTGAAAGGGAGAAGTTAGAGGGCCAGCACAGAAGGATTAGGGAAGGCCTGCAGCATCAATGGATGGTCCAAATAATTTCCTTCTATTGCTTGCAGCAACAGGAAAATAGTTAACTTTCCCTATCCCCTAGACCATTGCAAGGGTGACTTAAGGGCAATGACTCTTCAACACCTCTTGACCTACTGACCACAAGAGGGCAATAGGTTATAGTTAGAGAGTGAAGGATTTACTATGTGCCCCCTCTTTGTCTATCATTTCACTTATGCTTTATCTGCGAGAGTGCTATCTCAAATGGTTTTCTTCTTTCTTTCCCCCCAAGGGACTATGACAAAAAGTAGATCCTTTTTGACTTTCTCTAGGCTGTGTCGGTGTCTAGAATGTATTTCCTTAAGGAAATCTCCTTTTTATTATAAATAAAACTTTTCTACTAATCATTACTCAGGTCAAATCCATGCTCTTAGAAATGCTTCCATTGTGCCCTCAACACTTTCAAGACCAATATAACATAGGAAAAAAGAAAAGAAAAGAAAGGACTTACATTCCATTTCTGCCTGAATATCAGAGCTTCCTGAAAGTGCATGTCCAAATGCCTTGCCAATATTATATAGAAAAGAATTTTCTGGTATGTTTCATTTATCATATTTATAAAGCATATGTTCCTGGCATAAAACAGCCTGCAACAGTTTAGAATACAATTTAGGAAGCATCAACAATAAAATGCCCACAATCACAAAATAGAATAAAATGTCAGAACACAGTATTAAATCTGTAAATAACAGTCATAATCGAGTAATTTAACAAACACAACTTTCAACATAAAATAACTGACCTCAAAATAGTTTCCTATGTGAGGTAGGCTTGAGTATAAAATTAAACTTCTAGCTTGCTAAAACGTGAACGTAACTTGGGATAAAAACAATTCAAATGTCTCAAGGATGCCAATGATTTGGGTCTTGGGTACAGAGAAACAAAATGTTTCAGATTCAAAGTATTTCAAATTTGTTTTGTTTTCAAAATGGCTATTTCAGCCCTATTAGAAGTGTTTTAGTTTGAAGAAGAGTGGCTTTAATTTGGAACAGATGTTTGAAAATCAAAACACTTCTAAAACTATTGACAAAGCCTATTCCAAATATGAAAACAGCCACTCAAATTCAAATAACTGTTTCAAGTTTGAATCAGGGGTTTGGAATTCAAAAAGGTTCAGATTTGAAACATTTTGCACACCATTTGTCTCAAGTTATTATATAAACAGAGGATATAGTACAACAATTTCAAATCTGGTCAAGATCAGCATATTTTTCATATTCCTAGTGAGAATCATTCATTTCAAAAGTGAAATTGACTCACCTTTTTCTTGTTCATAATCTCTCTTTGTCAATAATGGAAATCCTTGTATGACCATCTTTCCTGTCTCCTGCTGACAGTTTCTTATCGCATTGTGCTGAATTTTTCTTCCACTTTCTTTTTTTTTTTTCAAGGAAGAAAAATTGGTGGAACTCAGCTAAGAAAGCTACAAAGGCTGCAGACTAGGTTAGATTATTAATGAGACTACAGAACTCTTCAGAGATGTCTCATCATCCAAGGCAATCCAAAAAGATTCCAAATTGTCCTAAGAATGACCGAAAACAAAAAACAAAACAAAACAAAAAAAACCTGAGCAGAGAACTTTGGAGAAATTTTGTTAGGAAACAGGATTTTCTAATGCTTCTCCAAATGTATTCCATAAAACTATCTTATTAGTCACAGAAGGATTTATAGATTCCTAATTTATAACAAGATCCCATATAGCTTATAATATGTAAAAGTGGACATTTCTCAAAAATGTCTTGGATATATTTGTAAATTAATAGACAGGATAACAAGAGCTAAAATAGTTTTTTAAAACACATCAGAAATTAAGTTTCCACATAAAATATTAAAATAGTTCACCATTTAAAATTTACTCAATGCAATTTGGATATAATGATAAAGAAAATTAATTCTTTTTTTAAAAAATAAAATAATATTGATAAAAAGCTTAGAACTCAATGAAGGGGGGTATTTTCCAACTGATCATCTTTCTATAGCCTCTGTGGGTGCTTTCCTCTGTTGCTTTTTAAATAAGATGGAACAGCTGGATAAGGTTAGGAATAAAACCATTTGTGCAGAGTTTAGATTTTTCCATGTATTTGGAGTTATGGGACTGTCTTATTGGAGCTGGTTTCCATGAATCAATACTTTGTTTTAGACAGATCTGCCTGCCTGCCTGCCTTTCCTTCTTTCTAAATTCAGTTGTCCAGATGTATATCTGGGGGTGAATAATTTTTCACTGTGTGTGTTTAAATATCTTCTTCTCATCTGGTCCATGAATTCAATAGTTTTTGGATGATCTGAGAATTAATAATGACATTGTTTCAGCTGAGCTATGATAAAAGCCATGGGTGTAATGGCCTGGTCACTAACCAAGAAACCTTCTACAAAGAGGAGAGGGAACCATTTGGTGTTTTTTTCTCTTCTCTCTCCCTATGTGTGTATATGGAGTATTAGAAGGATGTTTTTCATTCATTATGAGCATTTTAATCACTCAGAGATTCAATTAGGTATAAATCATTAGTATTACTTTCTCCAAAGCTCTTCATAATACACATGACCGGCTTGGGAGTCTAGATTTAGCATATAGCTGAAAAGGCAGACTTATGGGTTCTTTTTTTTTTTCCCTCCTCTCCCCCTTCTCTCCTTGCAATGAAATTGATAAATAGATCCAGCATTCTAGGTGCCGCAGTAATTTCTATAGTGCAGTCAAGTGCTAGCTCCCTTGCCTCTTTCCTGCAATGAGGGCAGAGTTCCCCTTAATACCTCAGCCTTCCCCTGGGCTGCCAAAAGGCCATTCCAGGGGCAGGGAGAGTTTCGTTTTGAGGCAGAAATTGCCTGTAGCATGGAGAAGGATCCTTCAGCCTTATTAAGAAGAGGCTTCCTTTCTTAAGCACAAATAATGGAAAGTTTTAGTTTCTTTCGCTGAAACTGTTGTCATTGTATCCCTCCGGCGTCTGGCCCTCTTCTCTCTTCCCTGGGATAAAATGTCCCCAGCGGCCAAAATCACTATCTGAGAAGCATATTTCCTTCTAATCAGTTTTACGGCTCTTTAAAGTAATATGTCAGATCATTTTCTCCATATACATAGTTAATGAAAGTAACCTACAAGTTCATTTTAAATAGATGGAAGTTGTTATAACCCTGATCTGGAATTTATTATGTTCATTACAATCTTGCTGAAGTGAGTAATGTAATGGACTATTACTTTTATTATCTTTTGAATCCCTCAAAATTATTAGGAACTGACTAATATTTGGCATCACTCGATCGATGTTTAAACAGAAATTGATACTTCATTCACTAATAAATAATTAACTCCCTCCTCCAACAGGGGAGAAAAATCACTTGGAGAGAAAAAAATAACTTGGAAAGATTTCACTGGATTGATTCCAACAATCCCTCCCTTACAGCCTACCTATAGATAGTTTAGAGCAATTATAAGATAGTATTTTATTGATTTCCATATTCTGTAGCTGAGAGATTGTTTTTCTTCTGTCTCAAAAAAACCTGAAAAGGTGCTTTCAATTTTTTTGCAGGTCATATCATTTTTGTATCAAAGGCAGTACATATTTATAAATAGATGGCCTAAAGATAACTACCATTATGTACACAGAGAGTTAGCACTGATCATGCACTTAATTAAAAAAAGTTAATGTTAATAGGTGTGACATTCTGCTCCAATATACTTTTCTAGATACTGAGATCTTACACTGCTGATTTGTTTTCCCATTTCCACACTACTGTACTAATTTGTTTCTATATTATACATCACCTAATAGGAATAAAAATTGGATGAACAAATCAGACTATTTCCAGATGTGTTTATCTGTAAGTTTACTCTGACCCATTTCTACACCTGTCTATAAAGTTTTTAAAAGACATAGTAATGCATTATGTTTAATGTAGTATTAATAAAACATGGATGATTTTAATATACGGTTGTCCGACAGGTCAGTGTTGATTCCTACAAAGGTTCCTGCAGTTTGATAGGCAAGGTTTTTCAGAAGTGTTCTGCCATTTATTTCTTCCTAGGGCTGAGGGAGAGGGACTGGCCCAAGGGCAGCTAGCTGGCTTTGGGTCTAAGGTAGGACTAGAACTCAGAATCTCATAGTTTCTACCTGATGTCTTAACCACAGTACCAAAGTGATGCTCATAAAAAAGTTTCATTCTAAAGCTATTTTAAACTGTATTCAACTGCATTTAAACTTAAAATATTCTTTTTAAGTTTATGCATATTTTAAATCAAGAATTGTATCTGAAAATTCAAAGAATTATGAAAACAAAAAAATTAAATGCAGTAAACGTCTTAGTCTATAAAAGAAAGACCAGATCATTTGCACAAACCAGAATCTTCAAGGATCTATAAACAAAATATTTTTAAAATAGTCTAAAAATAAAAACTTTTTCTTATCAATCTGTTTCATTCTGTATAGGCCCTTTTACAAATACACATTTAACAGGAAAAGATTAATTGTTAATAGATATTGGTTTCAATTGTTTTTAGAAGCAAGGCCAATTTTATATACTTATCATTGATTGATTTATTGGTATACTGTGATTTTTTTTATTTTGTACTTATTCTGTTGCTTAGAATCAAGTCTATCAGATTGTGGTGGTAGAGAAATTTGATGAACAAATAAATGAAAGATAAACAATGAATAGAAAGCACATGGTTTGGATGTAGAAGTGGCTTGGTACAATCTCTGACAACTCCATCTGAAAAGAACTTTACTTAAGATATTGGAGAATCAGAGACAATGATGGGCTAGGGCTAGGCTGACAATAGTTTGACCTAGAATAGGATAACACTTTGTTTGAATATGTATATTACATAATTACTGCACAAAAATTACTGCTGACTCTTTGCATAGTGTTTTTTTCATAATAGTACAAAAGTCTTTATAACGAACATCTCAGTAAGGGTAAGTCCATGTCTGAGGCCTTGCACAACTGCATGCAATCCTAAATAGAAACCTCTAAATTGTCCCAGTTCTAGGAATGATGTTAGCATAGAGCAGGGGTGTCAAACTCACAACATCCTGTGACGTGTCGTGACGTATTGTGACTTTTTTTCCAGTGCCGGCAATGGGGTGGGTATGGTTTCACCATGACGCATCAGGCCCGTGGGCCAGCAGTTTGACACCCCTGGATAATAAATACTACTTTGCATTGAGCTAAAGCAGGGGTAGGCAACCTTGGCTCTTTTATGACTCGTGGACTTCAACTCCCAGAATTCCTGAGCCAGCCAAGTTATGCCAAGTTGAAGTCCACGAGTCATAAAAGAGCCAAGGTTGCCTACCCCTGAGCTAAAGTATCATTCAGTGCACATGTTTTAAAATGAGCTGCACGTGTCCTCATTTCTCCGCCATTTTAAGGAGAAGAGTTTGCTTTCTTTAGGAGTTGCTTTCTTTTGGTCCAGGTGAAGGTTGTTCAGGTTGGCATCATGCTTAAAACCATATTAAACAGTCTTGAGATGACTGAGGCATATGTGAGAAACTTTTCCTTCGTTTGCAATAATACTAGAAATGTGGTCACCCCATGAAGCTGTATGTAAAAAATTCAAAGAGGATAGATTTCTTCAAGCACAATAGAACTATGCATTTAGCATAACCATGTAGTTTATTACAAAGTTTACAGGAATGGCCACAACTTAGAGCATCAGAAACATTCATGGAAGATAAGACAGTTAATTATGATTAGCCATTATGGTTCCATGCTATAGTCACTATCAGTATTGGTTGATGGGAGGTGCACAAACTGAAGAATACTACTATATTCATATTCTTCTTATTACTTTGTTTAGAGCAGGGATGTCAAACTGCCAGCCCGCGGGCCAGATGCGTCATGTGAAAGCCGTGCCCACCCCATTGCTAGCAATGGCAAAACAGTCCCCAAACATTGCATGACATCATGTGACATCGCAGGTTTGACATGTCTGGCTTAGAGGAATTCATCAAGCTTCTTAGGAGAGAATATAGGACTATGTTGGCAATTGGACAGAATCTGCATGCTCTTCTTATTTCTAGGAAAAATGTTAGCCTACTGATGTTGTTTAGTTAAACAGAGCCCTGGATACACGCTTTATTGAATATTCATGATTCACCCCAAATCATCACTTGAAAAAAAATCTTGTTTTAATTTATTTTGTTAATTCTTTTGGACACAATCTTATTTAGAAGAAAGAACAATGCCATTGTAATACCCACTCAGAAAAATATAAAAAGTTGTCATTAAACAAAGATTTCACCTTTCTTTAATCTCTCAAAAATTGTGCAATTTATGGAAAGTTTAGCAAATATAAGTTTACATATTTAATAGAATAGAATTCTTCATTGGCCAAGTGTGATTTGTCCTTGTGTGTCCAATCATACAATATAATGTATAACATAGTCAGTCTAAAGGCTTGTTGTATCTTTGAAGATTTGTCTAGATCAATGAGATGTCACTGCTTCTGTCCAATGGGCAAATAACCTAAAAGTCTGATTAACATCAACCAAAAATATGCACAGCTATTAAGCCAAATCAATAGGTTGCCAAAGGAGAATGGAGACAAGCACAAAGTTGCTTGATGAGAAGCACAAAAGATTGTTTCTACCTATGTTTGAAAAAGAAAGCAAGAAAAAAAAGAAAAGAAAGAAAAGAAACAATTTAAAATTCAAGTTTCAAAATCTATCAGCTCTTGGTAACATATATCTGGAGATAATGAAGGAAAGCTATGTCCTAAGCAGACATACTTAGCAGTTGATCAACAACAGATCTCATGCTTGCTTTGTTGGTGTGTCTCCAATTCCTTGATGCTCCAAAATGAAACAGATTGGTCTTCTTACAGCTGATGGGATCCCTTGGGTTTCTTTAAACCAAGGTGGGTTAACAAACCCTCCCCCTTTCTGATATTCTTCATAAAGTTTGGATTGCATTTCTCATAATTCTACCATAGGCATGATTGCATACACAAATGAATGGATGTTTTGGAAAAACCATATTTAAGGATCCTTAATGTGATCCAATATTTGACCTAAAATTGCACATTTGTTGCAGAGTTGCTCAGAACTGTAGGCATCTACAAGAGAAACAAATGATGCCATGCATGTCATGATGCCATTAGACAAATGAAATCAATTTGCAAATCACGTAGTGCATATAAACACCACAATAATGTCATGACGTGTGAAATTAAAGTAGCTTCTATCAGACACCTCTGACTTTTTTTCTTTTAACAACCCTGTAATTCCTCACATTGGGGTGGAGTTGGGGTGACTAACACCATGACTATACTAATGAAAACATCAGGTGAAGGATGCATTATGATCACTTTATACTAAGTTGATATTTTTAATTGTCATTGTACATGTTCCCCTCATCATGAAGGAAAACACTAGAAAGAAAAAAATTTCTGATTCATGTAATAGAACTTTTATTTTCTAATCTAATGACAATATTTGATTTGTACTTCAGCTGACAATAAAAAGATCCAGAGTTTATCCCTCTGGTATTCCAAATACTGCTCCTTTCTCTTGCCCTAGCCTCCAGACAAATAAACAAAAGTGCCAATCCAATTAAGTTTAAACTGAATGAAAGTGTTCCTTTTGAAACACTCCTTTTGTTTGACTGCTGCAAATGTGTGCTCGTTCCAGTCTGCTTTTGGACACACGTTTCTTCTGTGCTGACATGGCTTTTTACTTGGCCAAAGATTAACAGGGTATTATAGATAGTCTGGATTCCAGAAGAAATTTACTACACAAAATGTAACTCTCTCTCTCTCTCTCTCTCTCTCTCTCTCTCTCTCTCTCTCTCTCTCTCTCTCTCTCTCTCTCTCTCTCCTCTCTCTCTCTCTCTCTCTCTCTCTCTGTGTGTGTGTGTGTGTGTGTGTGTTATTGAACTAAGAAATCACATTGTATAGATTTCATACAAATCTTCCTGCATTTCTGCACTTATTATTTCAGAATATTGAAAGACTCTGTTTTGATTGTGCCAGAATTCTTTACACAGAGCTATGGGGTTGTTTAACATCTCCATTCTGAAGATACAGTAGAAGGTGGAGGAAAGGAGAGAAAGAGAGTGCCAGCCTGCCTAGGGGCAGATTGCCCACCCTTGTTTGAGCAAAATAATCATGTGGCCAAAATCTGAAGCAAGAACTTCTTAGTTTATAGTTCAATTTCTGAACCATTTTCTCTCTTTAAGTCTTAAAACAAACCACCTACTTTTATTTCTGCTTTTATTTTAGAAACTTCACCCATTTCCATCAATGTTTTGACAGTATATAATTGATAAGCTGTCCCAGGGAGCTCTGGTGATTTGATGATTTTAACTGGAACTAATGTCTACATTAAATTAATATAGCAAGCAAGCATATAAAGGTCTAAAGCAAAGAAACCTATATGTTCTTTTTAAGAGCTCTGGATATTTATGAACCAAGGAAACTAAAGTAGAAACTTCTTTATTGAATAACTGATCTTTTGTAAGAATTAGACCATATGGAATAAGGCACATTATACTGCCACCAGTACTGTAAACAATATCTCCTGGGTTTCGGGATGGGCAGTATTGATACAATTGTAGAAGATCAGGTAATTCCATTTTGAATAAAGGCATGTTGTGAATCTCTGTACTGATTACATTGTTCTTCATACTGACTTCATATTTTTACTATTCATGAATTTCTATATATTCCGGATAGGGTATATAATTTTTGTCTGGTTGTATGATTTCTTTCAATCAATGCTTGCTATTTGTTTGGGTAAGCCATCTTAAATTCAGGTGGTCTTATTTTCAGACAAACATAGTGCTAGCTAAACTGAGTGTTATAGTAGCAACTGCTTCTAATGCTCCACAGCCCAATATCTTCTGGAGAATATTAATGCAAGGCCAGTACAGGTGGACCACTGCATCCACACCATTTCTAGTCAATTCAGGACACACTTAGACTCAAACTCCAATCATAACTTGACTGATCAAAATCTACAGTTTAATAAAATTAATTGGCAAACATTTTAATCATACCCAAGACTATTCCTATTATGCCTTAATTGCTTGGGAAAGCATTCTGAAGCTGGAAAAAACAAACCCACAGTCCAGAGGAGATACCCTTTAGAGGCCCAAAAAACCCTAAACTTAAATAAGGGAGGGAAATGTTCTTTTCTGCAGGCTGCATGGACAGAGCTGACGTGAAGGCTCTTGAAATGCATAAGTACAAGGGAATGGAAATGGCATTGGTGAGTAGAACTCTAAGCTGGGGAGGGAGGGGGAGCTTCTCCAAATGAACTGCACACAGTCCGTTGTGTTGGCATGATTGATACTGGAGCATGTAGGTGTAATGAAACTGATGCTGTCTCCTCTGCACCTGTGATTTATTGAGTACAAATTTAAGATGAGAAAAGGCCCCATACCAAGAGCTGCATCTTCCCCCTCAAAAGGAGGCTGCTCATCCATCACTGGCCACTGTGAAAGGCCCAATAGCAAGCTGCTCATCAGATGAGCCAATCGTCCCTTTGTTCAGATTCCTAACAAGTGTTGGATCAGCAAAAGTCTATTTAGGGTTGTGGACTTTTCAGGACCAATTTGTAGTGGGTCACTGATTCTGCTTGTGTATTATCTTCTTTACTTACTAGTACCAGTTGGACAAGCAACAGAGATTAATGGTTTTAGGCTGCCGACTGGTTGTGGCAATCTACTGCTTCTGGAGCCAAAGATTAAGATTTGTGTAAGAGAATATGTGTGTGCTTGTGCACTTACCAGCATTGCTGGGATAATGGGCAAAGGAGTCTCATTTTCCTGAACCAATAATAATACACCAATCATTTCTTGCCTGGCTTCTGTGTTTTGATCACCGTCTCAGGTAGTAGGTTCCGGTATGAAAATTTGAATTCGGTTTGGGTGATCTGATTTTCTAGCCTTGCGGTTCTTCTTAATTTCTAAAGAAACTAGGGAGGAGGGAGAAATATATTTAGAAATGTGTTAAGTGGAAATATCTCTAATTTTGCATTTTTTTGTAGCAACATACCAACAGGAAGTGGGCTACTATGCAAAGTTTACATTTTTCAGAATGTTGCAATGAAATTTACCAGCAATGTTCAAAAATGTAAAACAAGCAAATAAAACTGCATACATTCATGAAAATAATATGAAGAAACATTCTACAAGAGATCTGAGGGATAGGACTAACTAGAATCTTATAAACTAAGTTGTGTATCTTTGGAGAAAATGTGCACCAACATACATGCAATGTTTTATATGAACTTAAGAACAATAAAAACAAATGACATATTTGCAAAACAGATAAATTGATAAAAACAAAGCTAGATGTTTGGGAAAAATAGAAGCTAGGAGAAACCAATATTGATAATTTTGATCATCCCAGGATTGGAGACCTTTTAAAATCACTTTGGTTTAACTATCATTAATGAAAAATATGATTTTTTTTCATTAAAAATATTAATGGAAAAATTTTCATGAAAAGAGTGATGAAAAGGTATGAAATATATCTTTTAAAAGACTCTCTTCCAGCGTTACCTTTTTTTTTAAAAAAAATCAAGTTTTAATTCAGACTTCAGTTATACCATTTAAATTACTTGGCCCAGTTGCTGTTAGCCTCAGCTTTCCATGTGTAAAAAATAGACAGTAACTCTATGAAGAACATAAAATTCATGCCTCAACTTCAAAGAATTGTGTCCCAGAAATGATAGGTAAAATATTCTATACCCATTGCAAAGGTAAGTCAATTTGATGCTCTGCACCTTGGGAGCATCTGATGCTATTTGTTACCCTTAGATTCACTAATAAACAGTGCCAGTTGTGATATAAAAGTTATGCTTGCCATAAACTTGTGTTCATTGTGCTATGTATCCTCATATGTCACGGATGCAACCACTTGGTGCTCTCTATGGTGTTATTGCAATTTCATGTTTAAAAATATCATGTCAATCTGGGCTTCGTAAAGTCAAATGTTCTTATGAATTCTGCACCAGTCACATGGATATCAAAACAGCTTAATTTCCACTTGGTTATGAGGTATACTGGAAACAGAATATGGTTTGAGAATGTATTGTTTGATTTAAGCCATCTTGAGTATTATAAAAATCAAAACATCAAGAAAGTAGGCAAATAAATAGTCCATTTTATTTGTCAACGTAAAACTCCCAAGACTGTGTGATTTATTTTATAGCCAATAAAAACAACTGTTAAAAACATCAAAACAAGGCAGCAAATTTTTCCTTGATTGAATGAATAAATTCCTGGGAGGACCAAAAATAACTCTGGGAGGCTTCATAGATTAAAAGAAATAACGTTACATGAAGAATGATGAATGCCTGAAAGATAACGTGATCTCCAGCCCTACTACATCCAGTTCAAAGGGTGTTGATTCAATACCCAACCCTTGGCCTGGGAAAAAAACAGGGCTTTAAAGATCATTTAAAAGTGGGCAAATTGGGACCCATACAAATTGGGTGAGTGGTGGAGGCAGAGTGTTGCTCTTCCAAAGGACAGATACTGCAACAGAGAAGGCCCAGTGAATCCTACCAGGTGGCATTACTGAACAGATAGGACCTAAAGCAAGCTGATTTTGTTCAATAGTGCATGACAGGCTGCCACAGTGGGAGATAGGCTGATGCACAAATAGCTAGTCCTATGCCACATAGAACTAATCCATAATAACCAGCACTTTTAATTGTACCTGGAAGCAAACTGAGACACAGAGCAGCTCACATGGCAGGACTGTTATGTGGGCATAGTCAGGCTTGCCCATCATTGCTTGTGCTGCTGCATTTTGGACCAGCTGCAGCTTCCAAATCATCCTTAAGGGCAGCCCCATGTAGATCACATTGCAATAATCTACTTGTGAGGTGATTAAGTCAAGGGTAACTGTAGAAAAAGGAGCTCTTAATCCAGAAATGTTCAATTATCACCCAAACTGAACCTATGGAAAGGCCTTTGAGCAGAATCTGGAATTCCAAGAAAGATCCCTAAATTGCACACCATCCCTTAACAGAGATATGATAGGATCAAAGGATGGAAGGCCCTCAGAACTAGAGGACAAAGCACCCATAGCCATTCAGTCTCACTAAGGTTGATCTGAGCCTCTTCCTCCCCATCTAGATCTCAGGCACTGGAATAATATCTTGATCACAACGCAGGGCCAGACAAGGCTTGAGAGGTACTGAGAATCATCAATATACTGATACCTGACCCTGAACTGAGAGATGACATTCCTCAGTGTTAAACAAGAGGGGTGATAGTGTGAAGCCCTAAAGCAATTTGAAAATTAGATGCTTTGGGGTCAGGTATTCTACTTGCAATAAGCCAACTGGAACTGGTTTTGGAGAAAGGAGAAGAACCTTGGTAACACCCCACAGTCAATATAGGACATGTTGATGTGCATAGAGGAGGTGACTTGAAATGAACGCTTTGTGTCAGCAAATCTGTAGCTTTTGCCAATTGCCATAGGTTTGCAGACTTCTATCCCTGATGTCTTTTCCTACACTTCAATCCTCTTTGACTCTTGGGGAGACTGGGATACACTTTTCCTTTTTGAATAGGTTAGTCCACTGATCAACTAGACTGCACAGCCCTGAAATTGCCTGTCCCTCACTTAATAGTGTAATTGAAAATATAATTGAAAGAACTTGTCCCTTGTACTTCTACAGCCTGGCAGGCAGGGACTTTGCTTTCCAGTGCCTGCTGTTGCCAGGAGTTGTAACTCCTCACTTCTTTTCATAACATAATGCTCTTAAGTGTCTATGGAGATTCTCAATCATCCAGGTTATGGTTGTCCCAAAGAGGTAACTGGACTTTCTTGGGTTTTTTTGAAGACATTTCGCTTCTCATCCAAGAAGTTTCTTCAGCTCTAGAAGTGAAATGTCTTCAAAGAACAACAAAAAAGTCCAGTTGCCTCTTGAAAAAGCACCTTTGAGATAATGTTCTTAAGGTAGTTTACAGTTCCCACACTAATCCCTATAGCTAAACTTCTTTCCCAAATACCAGCTCCTATGCAATACTTATGAAACAACTGTACAACTCCAACCACAAGATGGCAACCAAGAGATACAAAAACTCTACCTCTACTGCCATGTAGTGGCCAATAGACCAAACATTTGATTGGTTAGCTCATTATCCCAAAGATGCTTTTTCACAAGGCAACTGGACTTTGTTTTTCTTTAAAGATGTTTTGCTTCTAATCCAAGAAGCTTCTTCAGCTCTGACTGGATGGTGGGGAATGGAAGGATTTATACTCCTTGCAGGCAGCTGGTCATTTGCATTCTTTTAAGAGAGTTGTTGAGGCCACCTGGAGATTTATCTGTGTTGTCAGGGTCATCTGAGTAGCACAAATGGGTGTGGAGCCTTCTTGGAACTACTGTTGTACACTGAAGATAGATAATATCATATCTTCCCCCCTCTGTTTTCAAAGAAAATCAAGAAAGTCCAGTTGCCTTGTGAAAAAGCAACTTTGGGATCACTATGATCTGGATGATTGAAAATCTCCATAGACGGTTGGCTCATTGTTTCATGAAATTTAAAAAAATAGTAAATAAATCAGTGCATGGAGTAACCAGAACCTTGTTCATGCCAGCTGGATGAGTCTTACTCATGGTGAATGTTTGATGGGGCTAGAATTTTAACCAAAGGAACCAGCAATGACATCCTTTAGAATGTTGCATGTTAAAGTGTATGGACAGCGGCACAGCACTGATCTATTCTAAATATGTGCTAAGAGTGTACTGTGAGGGCAGAAAGATTTAAGTATGAGTTCTTTCTAGCCTCAGGACAGGAAGAGAGGAGAGTAACGTAATTGTGTGGATATAGACTGGGTAAGAGAAATCCACACTTCATTTCCCCTCAGCTGTGAAATTCAATGGATGACTCTAGACAAGTCAGGAGTCTCTCAGCTCCCTCCCCCCCACCCATAAAGTTACCGTATTACTGGGAGGATTGAATTAGGGATTAAGCTTGTATGTACCATCTTCTACTCCCGGGATATACCTGTAATCTTGTCAAGTAACTGAGTATCTCATCTTCAACATTTCTAAATTGCACTTTATTCTCCAACTGGAATTGTACAGAAAGAAATATTTCCAAGCAAAAAGCCCTAAGGGCATATGCAGAATATTTTCCCTGTGAATATGGGATTGAAAATATCCTGCCAAGGAAGTTATTTGAACAGTTACTTAAGCTTCATTTAAGATTTCATTTTCTTTGGTGTGCATACAGAAAAGTTTGATGGAATATATAGACTAATAGGAAAACAAGGCAGAATATACATTATCTGCCATAATGTGATGAATTATTGTGCTCTGCTTAAATTATGTCCTGATACCATAGACAGATATTATAACTATTGTTTATAATATATTGCCATTTTGTTATCTGAGTGGAGAAAAATATAATTTTAAAGGGACTAAAAGGGAGCTGGGGAAAATCACAGAAAGAACAGAAAAGGAACATAAATGATCCAGAATAGGACTGAGTCCCATGGGCCTTGCAAGATCATGGGGGACAGTGGTGAAGAGAGAATTTTTTAAAATCCTTTCTTACCCCAGAGGTTGGTACAAGTCTTCCTTAATCTCCTCTACCAGAGGCCTGGGAGTTTGGGGGTTTGGTGCAATATTTTAGCTGATCGTAGCAATGTGTTATTCTGGTCAGAAAGCTGTGATGTTGTTCCTGGGATTTGTTGGAGCCATTCTCCCAGGTTAGGAGTCATAGCCCCAAGTACTCCAACCACTACTGGAACCACTTTGACCTTTATGTTCTACTCTAGTTCTTCTCTAGTTCCTCTTTCAGGCCCTGGTACGTCTCCAATTTCTCATTCTCCTTCTTCCCGATGTTTCTGTCACGTGGCATCTATCACCACCACTATCTTCTGGTCCTTGTTTACTATCACGATGTCTGATTGGTTGGTCATACCTGTCTGTCTGTCTGGATTTGGAAGTCATATAGGATCTTAGCCCTGTTATTTCCACAATGTTCTGTGGAATCTCTCATCTGAACTTGGGAGGATCTAATCCATACATTATGCAGAAGTTCCTATACACAATGCAAGCTACTTGGTTGTGCCATTCAGGGTATGCTGTTCTTGCCTACATCTTACACCTTGCATTATATATTGGCCTGTCTCTGAGGCTTCTCTTTATAGCCAAGTGTGATAGACCCTTGCTTCTATGGATCTGGTGCTTAGTGCCTGTTCTTGTGATGCTGTTATTAGTGCCTCAGTACTCTTTTTTAGTCCAGCTCTTTCCAGCCACTGGTAGTATTTACCAATGTCAACGCCTTACTATCTGTTGATGGTACATCCATGCCAGATCTTGTCTTGCCCCTGCACTTTCTCTGCTTTCTCTCATGTCTGCTGTTGCCTCAAACATTCTCTCATCTTTGGATCCATCTTACTGATGTTTTCCTGGATGTTCTGGTTTCATCTAGTACAGTGTCTTTGACACTCATCAGACCTTGCTCTTCCTCTTTCCAGCTGGTGCACAATCTCTGGGGGTTAGGCCTAGAATAGAAACATTTTGAGGAGCATTCATATGAGCAGCCTCTATGTCATCCTTTGGCTAGCTCATTATACTGGCAGGGTATTTGATGACTGGCAGGGTGTACATGTTGATGGCGAGGATCTTGTTTACCTATTGAGCATACACACATCCATAGACACATAGCATGTGTACATGCGCATACTTAAACAATATGTAAGATATTTGGAATAAAGAATTGAAGCATCATATATAACAAAATTAAGAAATAGTAAATTTGTTCTTATGATTAAAAAAATTAGCAAGTTTAGCACCTCCCCCTAAAATGGGGGAGAGTATTGGTCCCCTCAAAGAATGTCCAAGAAAGTTTGACTGTCACACCTTCTATTCTCGAGATACAATAAATTTGAAAGATATGCTTTTGATATATACCGTATGTTATAGACATATTTATTTCTAGTTAATTGCTGGTTGGAGATTATGAGGATGATAAACTTTCTTGGAAGAAAGTTTATTTATTTTAGTTTAAATACTACTTAATTCCTCAAGGCTCTTGAAGACAAACAAACAAATGCTATAAACCAAAAAAGCAATGGTTGGACTAGTTAATAATTATCTAAGATAGCTAAGCCAGGATATATAACATTTAAAGAGAGGACAGATCAACATCTCTTTCAGGTTAGCAATAAAAATGTTATGAGTCATTAAATCACAGTCCAGTACCTGACAGTTGCGAACAAGATAATTATTTATTCTTGGAAAGATATTTACAGTATGTACCTTAAAAGTTCATTTAATGAAATTAGTCAGGCCTCAGCTTTTGAAATGAGTTTGATTCAAGGAAACTAAGATTTGTCTAACATAATTCCAATCTAATATCCAAGAATGTAAAAATATTGTTATTTTTTTTTTGAACCAGACAAATTTGTAAGCTACTGCCAATCTAATGCAGGTCTATTCTTTATATGTATAGTAAAAAGAATTAATGATAGTTTATTCTGCCCTGTTTGGGAATAAAATAGTATAAGTCACAACTGTGTATAATATTAGCTACAATACAATTTAAAGCTGCGGGAATGATCCATTTCCTAAAGCTTGGGAACCCAAAGACCTTGGAAACAAGTTATTACCAAAGTATAATTTTAAATGTGATAGGAGAGGAAACATAATTAAATAAATGGCTGAAGAATTGTAGCAATATGCAAATAAATGTAATGTAACTATTATTATATTACTATTACTATATATGTTCTCACTGTTAGGAAATTTCTCCTTAGTTCTTGGTTGGATTTTTCCTTGATAAGTTTCCATTTGTTAACTTCTTGTCCTGCCTTCAGGTTCTTGGAAAATAGGTTGACTCCCTCTTCTTTGTGGCAACACCTTAGATTTTGGAAGATTGCTATCATGTCACCTCTAGTCCTTCTATTCACTAGACTAGACAAACCCAGTTCCTGCAACTATTCTTCATGTATTTTAGCCTCCAGTCCCCTATTCATCTTTATTGTGATTCCAGTTACAATAGAAAGAAGAAAGATAGTGAAAAGGAATGCAAATATCTATATTGCCACACTTTAATGTGCAAAAGGATGCAGGATCAGATGGCTTTATGGAAACTTTCCCCAGCTAGTGCTTTCACATTGCTTTGATTGGCTGATCAAATGGTGGTCTTGACTAATGAGAATATCAGGTGGAAAAAAGCTGATTTATATTCTAATTAAACTACAGAATCCTTATGTTGCAGGCCTATACTTGTTTATTTTGAGTAAGCCCCAATGAGCCACTGGGACTTAGTTCTGGGTAGACATTTAGAATTCATTATAATATTCATATATTGTGCCAACTCAATAGATAAAGAATAGGCTATAATCACCTGCTGCATATACTTCCCCTATTAAGAGAAAGAACTTTCACAGAAACTAAAATAAAGAATAGATATTGAATATATCTCTTTATTAAAATTGCTTTCTTATGGAAAAGTTTTACTTAATGATGTGGGGAATACATTCATCTCATATTATATTGTTAAGGAAAGAAGCAATTGCAGTCCTAATAAACAATAGTTTTAAGCTCCATAATTCCATGTTTTGTTTTGCTTAGGGTTTGGTGTGTGAGTGTGTGTGTGTGTGTGTGTGTGCGCGCGCGCGCGCTTAAAAAGGCTTTTTATATTCAAGCTTCAGCCTTCCAAGGATCATTAATTGCCAGTACTGATAGCTTCACCTCCACTGAAAAAGCAGTTGTGCTATTCCTTGCCACCTAGGACAAATCAGGATAATAAGATGTTAAATTGAGATAAGGGAGATCCAGATTCACACACATCTTATTTGTGACTTTGGATAATCAATTTTTTTCTAGTTTCTGATTATGAGAAAAATGGAAGAGGAGAGTGTGTTGTATGCTAATTTGAGCTCCAGGAAGAAAGGTAATATTTAAGCCTAATAAATGAAATGACATGTAAGAATTTATAATAAAAATTGAGTGAAGAAGGATGTTGAATTCTGGAATATTAAAATCTGACTTCTACTGCCTTATACGACTCTACTCCTATACCAGATTTGTGAGTTTTTAACTGCCAATGAATCTCCAGAATTTGGGCCAGATATTTACCCCATCCTACATTACTTAGAGGACTCCAAATTCAGCCTCTGAGTTTTTCTGTGGCTGACTTTTTAATTCTTTTATCAAGCCATAATTTGGCTATCATATTAAAAGAGTTACTCACAAATTCTGGAACTCAGTGCTGAAATTTTGCAATATAGTTCAGTCCTTTCTAGCTTGATGTCCTTCAGTTAGCTTGCATTATAGCTCCCAGAACACCCAACCAGCTTGTCCTTCAAAGAATCACAATACCCACACAACTGGAGAAGGTTTAGCAAATATCATTCATTATAACCACAGAGTAGTCACCATGATTCAGTCAATATTTATTTATAGCCAAATTAATCTGAATCATATATTGGAATCTTCAAGTTATAGTGCAGACAATCTAAAGAAATTCAAAATATTAAGAGGCAATAAAATTATTATTCCAGCAGCAATACGTTTCCAAATATGTTATAATATAATTTTATATCATTATAAAATACATTTTGAATAAAGTTTTCACTATGCTCAGGCAACACACTAACAGCTCTGCTAAAGAAGTAGCAGATGAATGTGTACAAGTTTAGTTACTGTTAACCTTAGTTGGCAGGTTTATAGCTTAACATATTATGTACAACATGCCCATTTGTTAGGTTAGTTAGATTATGGCTCAGTATACTATGCAAAACAGAAAGTTAGTTTAAACAAAGGTGATTTGCATGCAGCTCTGAGAGTGAGCTGCACCTATCTATTTATCTATCAATCAATCAATCAATCAATCAATCAATCATCAATTTAGATAGAAATATCTTGCTTTTCTAAAGCTTTCTGGAAGGAAGAAACACTGATTAGTGAACTCCCTTTTCGGAAATTTAAGTTCTACATATTACAGAATATATTTTTGCAATGTGCTACTTTTTTTGATAAATTCCTGATCTTTCCCCTCTTTTTCAATTGTGTGCCATGGTGGCCCCAAACTCTCAACTGATAGCAACCATTGCATTAGCCCAGTATTTTCCAACGTTAGCCATGTTAAGATGGTCTGGATTTCAAGTCCCAGAATTCTCCAGACAGCATGAATTCTAGGACTTGAAGTCCAGACATCTTATATTTGCCAAGGTTGAGAAACACTGCATTAGCCTGTAGCAGAGGAAAGTGAAGAAAAGCAAGGTCACAACCAGTTCTCCAGAAATATCATCTTCATCAACCAGGTAACTGAGATTATCAGACTGCAGGGCTTCCTAGTCATCTCTGGAAAAAACTCCTCACTTTCTGCTCTTCCTTTCCATAAACTGAATGTAAGTAATTCTGTATTTTTTTAAAAAAAGTGATATAAGAACAGATTTCTGGATTTGTATTTTTATTCTTCCCAAACAATCTTTTTTCTTATATGTCATGCCTTTTAGACTGAAAACCTGGTAGCAGCGATACTCATATGTGGCAAGGCAATTTGGAAATATTTTTCTTTACTTTCAAAAAAAGGAGACTTTATAAATAATCCTAAGAGTAAGACAAATTTCTCTAAGCTGCCAAAATGGTGCTTCCTTAAACTGAACGGTTAAAGTAATTCGGCCAGACATCTTAAGGAGAAAGGACATATTATGCACAAAACTTATATTTCTTTTAAGCAGGAACATCTTCAAAGGGAGGCTTTGGTTTTTTTTTTTTTCTGAAGTGAAGAAACAGAGCTGTGAAAAAAGTATTAACTCCTTCATCACCCACCTTTTCCTTTTCTCTTTGCACATACAGTTATTTCCATTATCTTCCTTCACTCCAACTTTTTTACTCTATCAATGCAAGAATAGCCCACATACAGAAATATTTGGGCAAGGGTTTGTAGAGAATCTCGCCCTGTTTTTTCTTAGTCATATTGTTTCTTTCAAAGCTTTCTTTAGAAAAACTGACCATCAAGGATATTATGCCGTCTTCCCTTAAAATGGAAAATCTGCCACATGCTGCTTAAAGTAGCTATTAACTGTACAAACAGCTTGAATTGCTGTTAAGATGATGCTCTTTCTGGGAGGAATTCACTACTTTTCAACCACAAGTGGTGAAAAGGCAATGGAGGAATGCATGCAGATTGTGAAATTTTATGGAGGTGGGAGGGAAGACTGAAATGAGGTGAATACAAATGTTGGATGGACTAGAAAATCTAATCCTAAAGTCTTCATGATTTGTGCTTGAAAATATTTAGAATGGGTTATGTCAAACATGTCAAACTTGCAATGTCACGTGACATCATGAGACTTATCGGAGCTTTTTCTCCATTGCTGGCAATGGGGTGGGCGTGATTTTCTGGTGACGAGTCCGGTCCGCGGGCTGGCAGTTTGACACTCCTGGGTTATGTAGTCTACACTTTATTACCCAAATGCTATACATTTGTCTTAGGAGAACTTCATGTCCCCAAATATGTTGAAGAATTGCAGGTAGTCCTCAAATTACAACAGTTCATTTAGTGACCATTCAAAGAGTTACACCATCACTAAAAAAGTGACTTTTTCATACAACTGTTATATCATCTCCACGGTCATGTGATCAAAATTCAGAGGCTTGGCAACTGACTAATATTTATGATGGTTGTGGTGTCCTGGGGTCATGTGATCATCTTTTGCAACCTTCTGACAAGCAGAGTCAATGGGGAAGGCGGGTTCACTTAACAACCGTGTTACTAATGTAACAAGTGCAGTGATTCACTTAACAACTGTAGCAAGAAAAGTCGTAAAATGGGAAAAAACTCACTTAACAAATGTCTCACTTAGCTACAGAAATTTTGGGCTCAGTTGTGGTCATAAGTCAAGGACTACCTGTATTTAAGTTTCCCTACATATAAAAGGCATTTCCCAATGAGGAAATACAAATTTACTGCCAAGTATGCAATATGGCATCATGATTTTTTTTTAAGTGCAGCAATTGTACTGACTGGGCACTCACTTCCATGCAACCAATGTCTCTTTGATTTGTGTTCGATTATCAAACTTACCACACACACCTCACATACCCTGTGGAAAGGAACATCAAGCTTAACCGTCTAATATGACAGAAACATTCTGATTGAAGACTATGTATCTCTTCCAGAGAAATTAATATTTTGGAAAGAAATCTATAATGTGTGGAGCAGCTTTAATGCAATGATCCTATAGTTAGATGAAGATCTTAGGAGATTGTACCTCTTGGCCATAGTTTCAAATCACTTTTGTAATTATGCCAATTTTTTTTCTTTCTACAGCAAAAACATATATACATAAAATATACGTGCAGCCAGATTTGTACATAACTCCTTTGTTCCTCACATAACTTTATTGATGTTGCTTCAGTCAGAGTGGTTATTTAAATCATGTGTAGTCTGATCTATTTCTGAATTCTGAGGAGGCTTTTCAAGAAGTCTGTCTTTTCTGGGTACTATAGGTTGGCTACAAGTAGTGCTCAACTTACAATCACAATTCGGATCAGAATTTCCATTGGTGGGCAAGGGTGAGTAAATTACCTTGATTTGATGGCCTTTTTAGCCACTGAGGTTAAGCGAATCCCTGCAGTTGTTAAGTGAATCATGCAGTTCTTAAACAAATCCGGCTGGGAAGGTCGGCAATGGAGACCACATAATCTAAGGTTCTGCAACTACCATAAATACATGCCTGTTGCCAAGCACCCGAATTTTGATCACAGGAGTGTGGGGCTGCCATGATAGTCATAAGTGTGAGAACTGGTCATAAGTCATTTTTTCAATGCTGTTGTAACTGAACAGTCACTAAACAAATGGTTGTAATTTGAGGAATACCTGTATTGGCTGCACCGTTATATGGGTGAATGAATATCCATCATCATATTAGCAAAAAGGGAGTACAGTGGTACCTGAGTACTCAATTAATTCAAAACTCGTTAAATTTGGTACTTGATGCATTTTGACATGAAAATGTTGTCCTATATTTGTTTGTTTGGTATTTGTGATAGGAAGAGGGGGACAGATGCATAGAATGGACAGGATGTTGGCCATGCTGGGAAGTTCACTGCAAAAGGAAGTGGGGGATAGCTGCAGAGGGTGGACAGGAAGTCTGCCATGCTGAGAACGTCTCTAACCTAGGAAAAGGGGAAAACAGGAAGTCCTTACTGGCTGAAACAAAGGGTCATGTGGTAAGTCATGTGGTTTGTTTGGTACTCATCATTTTTAATACTCATTGTGCCTCCCAGAACCAATTAACAATGGGTACTGAGGTATCACTGTATTAGAAATATTTGAAAGCCAAGAAAGCAAAGGTGGAACAGATAATAAACAATACTGAAGCAAAATTGTAAAACTTTTTTGTTAGAACATATTTTAATTAATGCTTCCATTGAGAAATTATTTGAGTGTGTCTAGTTTTTTCCTAGGTCATACCTTGAAGAACACTATTTGCATCAAACCTGACCTATTCCCCCCTCATTGTTTAGGCTCATTTTAAAATATGACTGGGAGAAAAGAAGATAAATGGAAAGAAATCTCTATGTGAAGAAGGTGGAATTCCTCCCACCTTTTCCTCATGGGATATAAAAAAAAACTCAGATCATCACTCTCTGATCATCTGCAGTGGGAAAACTGTTGAATCCTGACTGATACATCAGAAAATATTTGAACAATACTTTGTAAGAAAAAATGCTAACTGTGCATCCCTCTCTTGTAACTGAACTGGTATTAAATCAAGAAGTAGTTGTGAATTAGCATCACAAATGCACACACATACTGTAGAAACTGCCAAACAGAAACCAAACCAAAAATTCCCAATGGGGATGGAAGGTTAAAAAAAGCAAAAGATGGTTATATAAGCACAGGATCAGGGATTATATTTACATCTTTCTACTGCATTCCATAATTCTATCTATCTATCCATCTCCAGTGAAATGACATAGTTGGCTTGAATTAAAAAGGCCACATGCAGCCATTTATGTTTTAAGAAGTAACCAATTGCACCTCTAAACACCCCACATCTGTATAGTATTGTTCTGAATTTCCTGGTAAAATTTTTTTTAAGCATCTCCAAAATCCTACCCCAAAAACCCACCAAGCCTAGCTATCCTTCCTTTATAAACCCCAATATGACAGTCCTGATTAACCTATTTATAAAGCACAATCTTTATAGGCTTTGTTCCAATCTCTCTCTGTACTGAGATGTTGCACAGGGATGACCAGGAATGGTCCTTCCCAAGCCCAGAATGACTTTTTCAGTGGGGCATACCTGACACCCAGTAGATGTTCATTTCAGAGAAAACACATTTTTATTTCCTCATACCTTTCCATATGTTGGCAGTTTAATATTTCCACATTAACTTGGCTATATTACAACAGATTCTTTTCACATTTTATTATTTCTATTTTACTTTCTGTGCTTAGGAAGAATCACAACATGCCATTTTTACTTTAGTATTTTATACAGTGAATTTAAAAACCTTTTTAGGTCACCATAACAAGAGCACTGTAACTTTTTAAAAAGGCAAAAATAGATACAACAACATAAACAGGGTGAACTTGTTGAGATGGTCCCGTTATTACTGACATATCCCCTCTGCCTATTATTTTTCTTTTCTCTATAAAAAGCAAAAGTAATGACTTTTTAAGGTTTTTAATATTTTAAAGAATTATTTATAATGGTTTTTGGTAACAGTTGTTTTATAGTTATTGTTTTACTGGATTGTTGTACAACACCTAGAGTCACTTTTCCTGAGATGGGTGGCCATATTAATTTGTGAAATAATAAAAAATAAATACACCTGAAAATCAAGATTTGGAAAGATTGCAAGGAAGCAATTACTTCAGCTGCTTCAAATAGAGAAGGGCTACTTCTTTGTATAATCCACCATTAGCTTATGTAGTTCATAGACACAATATATAGTATTAGCCACAAATCAAAAAGTCTAATATAAATAGCAACTAGGTACCTTAATGAAAAATGATATATCACTGGGCATTATTAGCTATAACAACTGAAACTGAAACATTTTTGATCAACCTGATCTATTAATTAGTGTCAGAAGCTAACTAGAGATGTCTAACTAATGGGGCTAGTCAGTTCACATGGAAATTGATGGTTAGCTCATGGTTTGCAGAATGATATTTAAATTCTCAAGCAAATTAATTCAACTCATATTTTATTTACAAATAATATTTATTATAATAATGCATCATTCTCATCTTCAGAAAATATTCCCCAAATTTGATTCTCTCTGCATTCCCAGTTTAAAATAATATATTGTTTAGAGAAAAGACATACAAGACACTCTAGGTTTTGCAAAGCGAATAAGTATTTATTGCTGTAGTTATTCAACATATTTTAAAATATAATCATCATCATCATCCTTATATCATCCTAAGAAAAAATGGTAAAAGTGATACCTGAAGTATTCATCATTCAATATTGTATCTTTTAAAAATGCACTTTTAAAATGCATTAACCATAAAGCAACACTAGTAGACTCTTTCACATGTGAATGTAGCATTCAAGACATTGAACCCACCATAGCCTATTTATTTAGATTAAAGCAATGTTGAACCCTCCTATATTTTCCTTAATAGGAAAGATTTACATAGTGAAAACCAGCCATTGTGTGAAAAAGGTCCTTTTGGCATTGCAAATCACATCATTTATTGGATTTTACTATTACCATAGATTTTTACAAAATGCAATGGATTTATTGGATATGTCTCTTTCCTAGTGGCCAGGTCCTTATGTGTCCTTATTACCACCATAGGTATTTTTTCCTAGGTTTGAGAAATTAAAACCTATATGTGTAGCCTGTACAAATGTTTATTTTTGACATATGTGATTCTTGGTCATTTATGGCAGACTGAATAGACTTGCAAAGTGATATCTTTCCCTTAATTAGCGCCCACATAAAGTCAGATACCCACCCCCATCCCCACCCACTGACTTTTCTATCTTGGGGAAAAAAGAAGAAAATTTCTCTAGTCTAGGCCTTTCCTGTGAACAAACAGGGAAGGGAATGAGATACGGAACTACCCAATGAATCAGTGTAAGATTGTTGTGATATTTGTTGTTCATTGCCTTCCATCTTTCCCCTCTAAGTGTTAAGGCCATGTTGGATTCAAGCCAATGGAAACCATCCAGACAACATTATCTATATACCACCAAATATTTAAGTGTTTGGCTATAATATATTTATAGCTCTAATGTAAGGATGCCATGTAATCCCAAAATTTTGTTTTAATTGGGCTGCAGACTGGATTGAGAGGACAGATGTGTTTTTTATGACTATATTCAGAGACATGGCCATAAATATTCTTTAGTAAGAGAAAGACAAAAGAAGAAGCCTGGAACTGAGCCCTATTCACTCTGTTTTCCTATAATGATTATAATGCTAAAGTCTGTCCCCACAACCTTAAGGGCTAAAACAAATCTTACATTTGAAACTTTACCTTCTAAAAGAAAGCCTGATTTTATTTCAGCCTAATGATACATTTCTAATAATCTCTGGGAGCATTTCACTTGTAGCCTAGTTTGTTAATGAATTTATTTTAATAACTGTTATTCAGTTACTGATTTTCAAAGGCTTGAAGAAAGGTCAGTCATCACAAATAAGACAAATAGAAATGTAAGTGTACAAGGGCTTCCTTTGTTGTGATCAGAAGAGGCCAAAACAGCTGACATTTCTCCTTACTCAGTGCAGAGGGAAGGCCAGAGTTAAAAAAAAGAAAAAAAGAAAATGCAATCAAAACTCTGTTCACTCCTGATGAACCTTGTACAGCTTCCCAGAGGTGACACAGTCTTCCAAGCGAAGGTACAGGCCTGAACCAAAAGGCAACCACAAATGCAGCAATTTAAGGTGCACATTCTAATTAAGCCTAAATGCATTAAGCTAATGGATTAATCAGTTGTAGGCACAGCGATATTGCAATGCCTTTGAGCATCTGCGGTTGGTGGGTGGCAGGAAAGGAACTGGAAGAGAGAAAATGCTGCTGCTTACTTGAAGAGACCTACCTTGGTAAAGCCTTTTCCCTAGGATAGATCCACCTGACCCGGGTTGCTTGTCTGGGATCGGATCAGTCAAACTGGAGGGAGGTTCCTGTCTCTCGACTCATTGAGGCCAAAGTCAAAACATTTGCAAGAAGAAGAAAAAAAACATCGGACTTGGACAGTGTCGCCAGGAGAGAGAGAGGGGGGGGGGATGCAGAAAAAAAATCAAAGGTACTAAACTGAAAACTTACATTCGTGGGCTACTTTCCCTTCAACGCCCCCCTGCCCCCACGCCTGATCCTTGCAAAGCGCAACCCCTGATATGCAATCGATGATTAACTAAGGGCGGGGGGGGAGAGAACCCCGTAGCAGAACCAAACCCAGGGGCCGCTTGCTTTCCTTGCTTCTGATATATACAAACGCAGCCAAAGTGGCGCCATTCTTCCTTCCCAATTTCTTTCTCCCCCCCCCCCTCCACCGCCCTTTTTTGACTTCTCTTAAAACCTGCCCTCCGAAACAAGAGTAACCCCTCCACCTCTACCCCTAAGAGAACCGGGCGGAAAAAGCACCGCAGGATTCCGGTCCCCTTAAGCAGCGCTCGCTGGCTGCCTGGCTGCCTGACTGGCCGCATAAGCTAGCAGGCGTTTGCACTGATAAGTAGGGAGGGAGTTAGGTAAGTATCGCAAATGCCCGATGGGGAACGCGGCAGCAGCGGTGAGCTTCGCATCTCTGCGGGGTCCTGGGAGATTTCAAATGGGATTTCCCCCCCCCCCCCCAGTCGAGCAATTGTAATGATGGAGGGGGCGGGGATATAAAAAGAAACTTTTCCTTAGTTGCAAACATGTGTTTTGGGCATTCAATTCCTTCTCGGTTTCAGTGGCAACGCGTTTCTTGATAAGTGCACCTCTGCGCCCCTCCCATTAAATAAACTCTGGGTCCGGCTTTTTTAGACTTAAACAGGTGAGCGCATTTCTGCTGGAAATAACACGGGTGAGAGATCTTAGAGAGTGGGCCTAAATCACTGACCCGAGCGACTGATCGAGGGTATACCCCGCTCTCCCACCGTAGAGGCAGTTAAAGGAGCGAGTCGAAGGTTTTGCAGAGCGGCTGTCAACTTTTTGGGGAGGGTGGAATGAAAGCGGTTTGGAAATACAGGACACCTCGTGTTAGCCTGTGCTAATCTACCCTTCCCTTTAGTTTCACTGGCGTTGCAAACTGAGCAACTGAACACCCCAACCTCTTGTTTTGGACCCGAATCCGAAAGAGTAGACACTGCTATTTTTTTTACCCTTCCAAGGAAAAAGGAGCTGTCCCGTCTCTCAGCCTTGACGGCGCCTCACCCTAGATCGCGAGAGGAGATCGACTGAAGATGTCACTCTCGCTTCTGAAATAGATTTATTTTAAGTGGGGTGGAAAGGATTTCGTTTCAAATTTGCCGGGCTTATCCGCGGCTGCAATCTTCAGAAGACACCCGCCATCCAAAGACATTAGGGGATAGATGGTTTTAACGTTGCTGCGGTGGTTCGGATCTGGTTCCTTTAATAAACGGATCCACTACGTTTAGAAGGACCACACACTGAATAGAAATATCAGATGTCACTCTGGAGTAAAGCATTAACGCTTTTCGCGGGATGGGACAAAATACCCAGAGACCCTTGTAAGAATTACACCGCCGTTCCTCGAAAGCCCAGCGCAATTTCGCTCCGGAGTGCCTCCGCCTGGCCAATTGTGCACTGAACCCGCCGCCCGTAGAAGCTACTCTGGGCTGTCTCACAGCAATCCCTGCTTAGCCGCTAAACTTCCCGGGTTCAGGGAGAACGCGCGCTTGCGTGCGAGACGGCGCTTCCATTCTTCTTTTTCTCCCTCACTTACTAAAGTAAGGCTGAGGTGTGGAGTCTACGAATTTGTAGGTTAGCCTCATTGAACCCACCGCTGGTCTTGCCATCTGTCTAAAGCAGCTGCCTGAGATCAGCTTATGAAACTGACTTAGGTGTGGCAGTAGGAACTGGCGCTTTCCCGGTCTCACCATATCTAGGGTTCGGATTCAGTCCGGAGACCGTGGGACTCACTCCCCATCAGTTCAGGGGAGTGTTAATGTGAGTAGATTAAATGAATTGAGCTGTGGATCAGGGTCCCACACCTGGAAGGAGAGCTCAGCCAGTTCTAAACATATTTCTTAAGCAGAGAAGGTTACCTTCCAGGAAAAACAGCCTGAATCAAAAGGTTATTTTCAATCCGTCGGGCGGTGCATGTGAGTAAGTCTCCAAGCAGCCCTTCAGGATCGCAGGGGGAGAGCTCAGGCGCAAAAGAACTCCCGGTTGTTTTTGTGCAGACTCTCTTCACTTACTTCACTGGGGACCAAGGTACTGGCTACAAGAGGAGGGAGACTCCAAACTCTAGCTTTATTCCTTATGAGTGCACCTAACAAGGTTAAACCGACTTCTTTGGAAATAACTTGCGTGAACGCCGGAACTTGCGCGTTCAATTCAAGTTGCAAGTCTCAACAGACCCCGGATGGAAAAAAAAATCCCAAAGGGTGGCGGAGGAAATCCCAGGTTTAAAAACAAGGCGTGTTTGGAGCAATAGCCACATAACAACTAAGTTATCATACAAATGTCTCTTGGCTTCCAAAACTTCAGGGATGCACTTGTGAACCAAGGACTCAGCCGAAGCAAATCGCTTTGCAATGATTTCCGGAGGACAGCTCTAGTACCAGTGCGACTCCCCACTGAAATCCGATTCATTCTGGCTGGTCTTTGACTTCCGATACCAAACAGTATGAAAGTTTCATTTAATGGATTTTTGAAAGACCGGGGTTGTAAACGTTTGGGTTATTTTTCTCCTCTCGTATTTGTGTTTCGAATCTGGGACGCTCTCATCTTTTATAATTCTGGAGCGGATTCAGCTTTGACAACTTAAATTACAAAGCACCCAGTAAACTAAACCAACCTGTAAATTCAGGGAAAAGGAGACCCAAACATTTGGAAGTTCCAGGAACCTGATTCATAATAACACCAGGTTAGGGGGGGGGAGTTGGTCCAAATGAGCCCGCATTTCATGAAGAAAGTCTCTCTTAAACCGTTAATGAGTAGGAATAAAAAGGTTGTTGAAAAGGAGGGGGGAGAAGCGCATTTTTATGATTGTCTACATAGTTTATAGCGACCGAGAAGAGCGCTAAGAAAAAGCCTATTGAGAGGCTCCAGGAAACGGAAGGAAGGAAGGAAGGAAGGAAGGAAGGAAGGAAGGAAGGAAGGAAGGACCTAATTTATGAAGAATTAATTGGCAGTGCGGGGTTGTTAAGAAAAAAGAAAAGAAAAAAAATCTTCCAGACCTGGTCTCTACCTTTGCCCCTCCTCCCGCTCGCCGCTCCCCCCTGCCCCGCGAGAAGTGGAGTGGCTTGGCTGCTGAATGCTTAAGCGAGGATGCCGGCAAACAGCTCCGCTTTCCCCGGATCGCGCGGTCTGGCTACTAAGCGCCAGGAAACAACTGTGCGGGGGGAGGGGGGGCGGCAGAGAGGTGATGTGCGCTGAAGGGCACTTTCTTTTCCGGCAAGGCAGGCAGGAAGGAAGGGAAGCGCTCGGGCTCCTCGCTCTTCCACCAAGCTGCCCCCTTAACTAAGCGTTTTCTTTTGAGACAGTCTTTGGCGCCCTGGCTCCGAAATATTGGGGTGTTGCGACGGCCAGGCTGCTGCAAACCCTTCAGGAGACACATCTCACGCTGTGCGTTTCAAAAAGGGCTCCCTAGCATTACCCCTCCGCGTAGTCGCAAGAGAGGGACGATCTGTGGTAAATAATAGCCGGAAACGGATTGTCCGCATCCATCCAGCAATAGCTTGATCAATTCCAGGGCAGGAAACTTAATTCGGGTGGGAACTGAACTCGATGGGCATTTCTTCAGAGGACGAATGTTTAGGATCGGGCTGTAAAATCAAAGGAACTATACAGTTCGGAAATGCTATAACAAACAACAACAACAACAACAACAGATATCAATAGGAAGCCTACGGGGATCTTTTTCATACTTTAAGGACATGCGATCCTAACTGGATTGAAGCTGAGGGCGCCGGTCCCAGGCGCAGCCTTCTGGGCAGGTCACTCCCTCTGAACTCGCGAAGAAACGGGGGCAAAGTTAAGGCCTCGATCCCAAGACACCCTTAAAGTGGTGGCCTCGGCATTTCGTTCCCGGTAAATACCCCGAGAACCCACCGCCCGAGTGCTTTGAGCCAAAGATGGGCCGGAGGCGCTTTACTTCCCCGGAACTCTGGCTGCGGAGTTTCCCCCCTCCGCCTATAACTGAGGAGGGTCGGATCCGAGAGGGTTTGGCCCGCCGAACAGGGCTCGCGTCGGCTCCGATCTCAGACCCCTTCCTTCCACGCTCTTACCCGGTGGGGGGGGAGGGCAGTGGGTGGATGGGCAAGACCACTTGCTTGGCAACGGTTCAGCTGATGAGGAAGCAAAATCGAGAAGGAGAAACCTCAACCAGCCGGGAAGGAGGGAAGTTTTTAGGCTCCAGTTCCCTTCCTTGAGAGGCCGCCCGGCTGACCTCCACGGTTTCTCCCTCCCTCCCCCCCCCCCGAGATAGCGCAGGAAGTTAGCTGGGGGCAAAGGAAGGGTTTCTAGAACTAGGAATGTGCCCACTGGCGTCGGAGGAAGGAAACGGACCGGCATCTGTCGCCCGAAAACTCTGAAATGTATCTTAATTTTGGCTTTCCTTTCCGTCTGCCTTTTATTTGGACCGACGCATCAGTAGACGGCTGGCAACTTAGTTACCTTCGGCCTGCAAGTTTTCTCTCGCCTTATAAAGTGGGGAGGGGGCAGTGAATTGTGAGGGCCTCTTTCTTGGTTCCTCAGAAGCAATCGCTCTCGGTTTAAAAAAAAAAAAAAAAAAAAACATCCTTTCACCCCAAGGAGTGCCGGCCACGTCTATCGACCTCCGGAGATCTCCCAAGAGAAGCCTTGCCCTTCTTCTTCCCCCTCATTCCTCAAGTCCCTGAACCTTGAGCAGCCTCCTAAAAGCAAGAACACCCGACCCCGTTGGATGTATTAGCACTCATTTAGAAGCAAGTGTATCTCGGGTTGCAGAGTGTCAGGGCAGGTCGTCAAGATCGCTCACGAAATACACGCGTTTAGGGCTGGGATAAAACAAAAGCAGGGGAGAACCGGTGGCTTTCAGACGTTGTAGCCTGTACTTGAATTCGCTTATGGACAAAGGCTTCTCCATGTCTTCGCTCAATAAAGCATAGCGCTTCCTGAGCTGGGTAAGGTAAACTCACTGGCCTTTCCTGTTGAAAGAAGATGTACTTTGCATCATTAACTTTTTATTTTTCTGCCCCTGAATTAAAAAAAGCAGCACAGTTCAATGGGATCAATATATAGCCACATATTATCTGAATAAGCGATCAAGAGAAATCCCTTTTTGATAGGCGAGCGCATGTGTCTAGGTGGCAGGTAAAGTCATAAAACAGTGGCTCTCACCAGAGCGAAAAGCTTGGTTTTAAAATGCTGCCTGTGTTTTTAGCAAGGATGGGTGTTTCGACGCGTAGAGCCCCTCGCTTCGCACGTCCTTGCAATGTGGTCGCTTTTACACCTGGGCTTCGTTTCATTTCCAGATTTGATAGGGATTCCCCCCCCCCTCCTTTAATGGGTGCGATTTTTCGTGTAACCACTTGGGGTCGCGCTTTATGTCCGTTTGGAGCAGAGCAGCGGGAGAAGGGGGAGGAGAAGAAAACGCGAGAGAGACTTAATCTCCCTTAATCGTTACAAAATGTTCAAACAAAAATACCGACGGTGACCCCCCCTCCCCCGAAAAAAAAACCTCCATACAGAATGAGGTCTTCTTTGCATGCAATAATGGAAGACAAGACCAAAAAAATAAAAATAAAAATCGCAGCCTGTCCCCAGGAGCGAAACGCAATTCTAATTCCACCCCTTCCAGCTTTCCTTTCATCTCAGCCAGGAACTTGTACTGCTGCTTTCCTTGTTCACTTTTAAAGCAATTCCAAATTTAGGATTTCTTTTCTATCCCTTACTCCAGCTTTTATTTTGTACAGTCACAACTTCGTTGCGACTGACAGAACAGGGGAGGCAACTCTCCACCTCTCCGGGCGCTCAGGGGGACATCCAGAAGTATGGAGAGAATTCAAGGGTAAAACCTTTCTCTTCGCCGTTTCTTTACCTCTGGGCCCGCCTTCACACACACACACACATGCGAGCGGGATCCCGCTTTCACTTTATGGGAACTTTAAACTCTCGCCTCCCTTCCGAAGGAGTAAACTGCCACATTTTTTATCATTATTATTATTATTATTATTATATTATTATTATTATTATTATTATTATTATTATTATTATTATTATTATTATATTGTTATTGTTGTTGTTGTTGTTGTTGTTATTATTATTATCATCCCCTTCTTTTCCTGGGCTGTAAAATCACTCTTTGCAGGCCAGGAAGAAAAGCGACCGCATTATTAATAACAAGAATCCCAATAACCTTTCCATATAATAGGTAGGAAGTAGGGCGGGGTATGTGTGTGTGAAAAAGAAAGCAGGGCCAAGGCACCTTTCCTAACTGCGGAGGGGAGCAACGGCCGAGCTGAGACTCGGGAAGATTAAAGCCACAAAGCACAACCAGCGCAGCTGGAACTCCGCTCCGCGGGCTTCTCCTCCAGCTGCTCGTCAGCTGACTGGCTGGGAGCTGTCACTCTCTTTCAAGAAAGGCCCCGCCCCCGGCTACCCCAGGAACTCAGCGTCCGAGCCGCGGTTGGTCGACGCGCTCTGCCGGCCCGGCCCCTTTGCCTGAGTGTCAGCGAGAAAAACAATATAAGGCACCAAGTGGGGAGGCTCGGGCGAATCACAGCTGTTCCATTCCAGCGCTGGAGGCTGAGGCTGAGAGCCGAGCGCGGAGGAGGTGGTGGGGCGCCTTCCCCCCCTTTCCTTCTTCCCCTCCCTCCCCTTTCCCAGCGCGATCCTGACGGCAGCCAATCACCCACCTTTCGCCAAGCTGCCGAGCGAGCAAAAAGTTGCTCGGGAATCGCCGCCGCGGCGGGCTGAAAAAGAGCCGGACTTACAAACAAAAGCAAGAAAGAGCCAGAGAGTTATAATTGTTTTTGAAACCCAGCGAAATATTCCCCCCCCCCCAAGGGGGAAGGGGGCACCGCAGCAGCACAGCAGCAGCAGCAGCAGCTCAATCCGCCTCGCAGGATTTTTCTTCCTTCTGCCAACGGGTTACTGGCCAGGAAAGCAAATCGGGCAAGCTGCCTTGCCTGCTCTTTTTTTTCTTCTTCTTCTTCTTTCTCTTTTGCACAGCGCTGCGGTCTCCGTTAGAGAGAAGGCGAAAGCAGCAGCAGCAGCAGCAGCAACCAGCAGAGCGGCCGCAGCCGCCTTGGGTGCGCGTGTCTCCCGGGTTGCCAGGCTCGGCGGCTCCCGGCCTCGGCGGCGCGCAGAAGCAGCAGCAGAAGCATAGAAGAAAAGTTTTCTTCGGACTGGCTGGCCGCGAGAAAGCCGAGGCCCTGGAGTGAGGGCGACGAAGCGGCGAAATCCTCCTGCTTTTCCCTCCCTCTCTCTCCTTCGCCGTCTTCAACCGGAGGGGAGGCGCTCCTACCGCTGCACGCCGCGATGGCTGCCGAGCTGAGCATCGGCCCCGAGCTGCCCACCAGTCCCCTGGCCATGGAGTATGTCAACGACTTCGACCTGATGAAATTTGACGTGAAGAAGGAGCCGCTCGGCCGATCCGATCGCTCGGGCAGGCACTGCACGCGTCTCCAGCCGGCTGGCTCGGTGTCCTCCACCCCTATCAGCACCCCTTGCAGCTCGGTGCCCTCCTCGCCCAGCTTCAGCCCCACCGAGCAGAAAACGCACCTGGAGGATCTCTACTGGATGGCCAACAGTTACCAGCAGATGAACCCGGAGACGCTCAATCTGACGCCGGAGGACGCCGTGGAAGCCCTCATCGGGTCCCACCAAGTGCCCCAGCAGCTCCAGAGCTTCGAGAGCTTTCGGGCCGCCGCTGCCCACCACCACCACCACCCCCATCATCACCCCCACCCCCACCCCCACCATCAATACGGAGGGATCCCCCACGAAGACATGTCCGGCGCCGGCCACCCGCACCACCACCACCACCACCCGCACCATCACCAGGCCTCTCCTACGCCCTCCACTTCTTCCAGTTCATCCCAGCAGATGCAGAACGCTCACCCTCCTCACCCTTCCTCCGCCTCCTCCTCTTCCGCCTCCTCCTCCAGCAGCGTGGAGGACCGGTTTTCCGACGACCAGCTGGTCTCCATGTCGGTGCGAGAGCTCAACAGGCACCTGAGGGGCTTCACCAAGGACGAAGTGATCCGCCTTAAGCAGAAGAGGCGGACCTTGAAGAACCGCGGCTACGCCCAGTCTTGCAGGTACAAGCGGGTCCAGCAGAAACATCACCTGGAGAACGAGAAGACCCAACTGCTTCAGCAGGTAGAACAGCTCAAGCAAGAAGTGACCCGGCTGGCCAGAGAAAGAGACGCCTACAAGCTCAAGTGCGAGAAACTGGCCAGCAATGGTTTTCGAGAGGCTGGATCCACCAGCGACAACCCGTCTTCTCCCGAGTTCTTCATGTGAGTCCTTAAAAAAACAAGACCCCTTACCCGCCCACCCATCCACCCACTCCCCACTCGCTTCCCTTCTCCCCCTCCACTGACATCTCCATCCATCTACCCTCCCGAGCAGCAGCGAGAGATTAAGGTTGAGAAAAAGTGTCAGAAGAATGACTGCGAGGCCTGGGAAGGGTGGGCTTCCTCCAGGCCGGGACTGTGGGGGAACCTCTGCGGCGGCAGCACCTTGTGTTTCTAGCTTAATTCCGAAGGGCAGAAGGGGAAGAAGGGTGCAACTTTTCCTCTTAATCGGGCCCTCTTGATAGCCAAAGGGGGCTTTGGGGGAGGGGAGAGATAGGTGGGGAGGGGGAAGGAAAGGCCTGGTAAAAGTTTTTTATACAACTTAATTGCTTGCTTGTAGAACTTTATCCTGGACTTTGCAAAACAAAGGGACGGGCACCGGACAAGCCATCTAGAATACCCACTTTGGAGTTCCTAAAAAACGGAAGAACACATGGCGAAGGGGGGAAGTGCATCAGTAGCCTGGAAAAGGAGCAAGGACAATATATGCAGGTTTTTCATAGATTGCCTGCTTTGAAAAAAAAGGGACAGAATTGAGATGGGACTTAACCATGTGAGCTAGTAAAATAGGAAAGGAAATTAAAGAGAGGGAGAGACTCCTCCTCAGTTTTATTGCCTGCTTGATTATATAGGAAAAAAAATACAAAAAAAATCTGCATTAAAAATATTAATCCTGCATGCTGGACATGTATGGTAACTTCTATTTTGTACCATTTTCTTGTTTAAGAATTTCGCATGTTGTTGATCATCGACCATACTTCTTTTTTTTCTGTTGTACTGTTGTTTGTTTCTTTGAATAAGAAACTGTCACAAATTCTATATAAAAACCCCTTCTTTTTACTTGCACATGCAACTGCTTGTTCTATCTCTCTATTAGCTTTATTTTTCTTTTTTAAATTTGGGAACTCAATCCACTAAGCATGTCTCCTGTGCAAGTTTCACAGAAATCAAGGAGGCCACTGCATAAGAGAACAGCTGGGGGTGGATTGGGCCCTCTGTTACCTTGTAAATATCAGCCACACCACATAAATCTGCACAGGGCAAAACACAAGAACATTTCAGCAGGCTGGTTTTCAGTGATCATTTGTTGCAGAAATAATAACCTACAAAATTCTGGGCATTTTTGCATTCAGAAAACATCCTTGTATATTCGGTGCACTTTTAAAAGCTGTAGGTTGTGGGTTTTTTGGTGGTTTTTTTTGTTAATTTAGTTTTCATTTTGGTTTTTGTTGGGGCAGAAAGAGATTTGCTTTTCCTCTTTTAATTCCCCAATCTTAATTAAATTACTTGGAGGTCAAGTATGCTGAAATTAAGGAGAGCTGATCTTCAGCTCTCTGTGACTAGAAAGAACCAAGTTCATTTGTATCCAGTTGGATTTAACTTCCAAGTAAGTTTGCTTATAAGTCACCTATTGAAATATTTTTTAAAAAAAATATTAATTGGAGAGGAATATAATTTTAAATGGCAACAATGGATAATTTCAGTGGCTGGGACTTGCTGCAGTCCATCATTCGTGACCCAGCATCTGCATGGGCCACCTGATTTTATTGCTGGCTCAGAAAAAAAGATTTGCAATTATTTTTCTCTCTTCTCCAAAGCAACAATTGGCTGCTTGGTTTCTTAACTAAAACATGAGTCAGTTTCACTGACTGCATCCAAGGCAGCTCATGTATTTTACAGTTAAGTTGATGCCTCTGTAAAAAAGGATGAATGAATTCATAATGCATAGGGGAAAAAACAACTTTCCTCTTTTAAAAAGGTGGTTTTAGCTTTGCAGCTTCCAAGTTTAGCTTTTGCAATGTTTAATCTGCTTTTTCACGCAGCCAGTGAGTGTAGCCAAAACTTTTAGTAGTTTGGAAATTTATGGGTGTTTATTATAATTATTATTTCTTGTGATTCCCCCCCCCCTCCTTTCCCCTCTTTTTTCCTCCTGCAGGTCAGTAAAAGGATTTTACGTTGCACTGACAAAAATACCAAAATGAAAACCTTTATTTTTTAGTTTCCTTTTCGAATTTGCTGGCACTGCTGGCCGGATGCATTTTGAGTTTGTATTAGTTTATAAATTAACAGTAATACCAAGAATCATGAAAAATGAAAAGCATGGTGCTTGCAGTTTTAAATATTGTGAATATTAATAGTCATGCATCAGAAAATACCCCTCTAAGCTTTGGGTTTTTATGGATTCAACTGTGTTGAAATCACAGCATTGCAGCAGCAGAAAATGTTTTTATTTCATGTAAACGTTCTGAAGGGATCAATTTCAAATCCTGCTTATGATATGAAAAATATTAAAAAAACACCTCTTGGTCTTATTGTAGTTTTATTCAGACTGGTTTCTGGTTTTTGTTCCTCTTGGTTATTAAAATTGTTTCCTATTTTTGCTTACTAATATTGACATGGCATTTTTTAAGGGTATACTTTTCTTGAGGGTTATTCTTGAATGTGGGAAATAAGGATGCTAATGAAGGCCATCATCACCAATCAGGCAAATTATACAGAGTTGCAAGAAATGCAGTTCAGGGCTTGATCTATGAACTGATTAACCCTCACATTCCTGAAACACCACTGAATTCCCTGGGCTTGTTTGGAAGCAAAGATATGTGCAAACTGTATTACATGAATGATAGCCCCACATATACAGGAGTTTGGTTGAAAGTTGGGGGCCTGAGATTATAATCTTATGATTAAGAAATAAGGCAAATCACAGGGGTAAATACTTTATAATGTAGACCATGGTAATGGTAGAATACACAGAAGGGGGGTGGGTGGGGAGGCAATGACCCATAATATTCCTCTTCTTCCTAATGTTCTAGCTTCTTTACATTTGGCAGGCCTTTCAATTCTAATGAGTTTTACCTGAAGGCCGAGGGAAGGGTCCTTGTATTTTCACGACAGCGGTTCCACTGGAAAGGTGTTGGGCACCTGGAGGAAATATCAACTTGACCTTGCTTGAGACGAGTGACAGAGGAAAAGAAATCCCCCAAAGCAGGCAGAGGTATTTGTGTGTGTGGTTGTGGTGTTCATTCTTTGCTTGGAGTTGCTTCTCCTCATTTCTACCCGCTCCCCTTCTGCTAAAGTCCATTTCTGTTTTAGGTCCAAGGTCTGCCTTCATCTGTTCTCCAATGGAGGATTCTACCTGAGCACAATATCACTCTCTAACCTCCGTCCCCACTTAACTCCCCTAACCAGCATCTCCTAACCAGCACCAGGTTTAAAATGGTCACCACACAGACTAGCTTCCCACCGAGGTCTGGGGTCAGTAGAGGCTCTGGTGTCCACTCTGAGCTCAATTGCCCGGAGCTTGAGGGGATAGTGAGACAAAGTTGCCGACATGAGCAGGCCCGGAAGTCCTTCGAGCGCACTTTTTTTGCGGGACAGATTGCATTCTTCCCAGCTTTGTTATTTTGCCCCCCGACACAATAACAACCGCAATCTTGAGAAGGACTGCATAGGTGGATAAAAATGCCAAAGCCTCTGGCTGACTGCGTGACCAACCATAATAAGTCACTGCCACCACAGCGGTCTAGGGTCCTAACATCTCTGTGGAGCTGGGCGTCCTGGCGACGCCTCTTTCCTGAGCAGCGAGCTTTTCCCGGTTCTTACCTGGCTCTCCAACAGGAAGGCAGGGATTTCGGTCTCTCTGGAAGTGTCGCTTTTCCAGTTTCCCTCTCCTCCGCCGGCCGGCTTCTCCATTAAGCCGCCAGCCTTGGCGGCGGCAACTACTACAATACTAAGAGCGGGAAGGGCCGAAAGGCAAGCGCTTAATTATGCTTTCCCCTCCCCAATTTCCCTCCGCCGAGACTCCGAGATCAAACAAACGAAGCGCCAATCGGTCAGAAACCGCGACCAGCTGGAGCCGAAGCCGTTTCAAGCAGTTATTTCCCGCCTTTAATTTCACCCAAGAGCGGTGCCCTCTGGCTGAAAGGAAAGGGGGCTCCGTCCCAGTTCGCCGACTTCAAGGCCGGCGGGCAAATGTGGGACCTACCCGGTGAGTGACACTGCTCTCCCCACCCCGCGCCCCCCCCCCCAATGAGTCCCGTGATTTTTGTCGCTCCGACTAAGCCACCTTCTCTGACCTTCGTCTTAGGAAAGAAACGCTGGGCACCTGAATCACCACACAAGATTGATGCCATTACAGATCACCTCGGGTCCTTAAGATGTCCCAAATCGCCCTTAGTTTGTCGGCCACAGACTCACAGGGTTGCCTTCGTGCAAACAAACAAACAAACAAAAACCAACAGCAGCAACAACAAAAAACCCAAACCAAACCAAAACAACTACTTAGTTTAGGATGATCTCGGTTTACTCAGCGAGGCGGCCGCTGAGAAACCAGCGCTCGGAAATCACCTCAGTTAGGCTGGTCACGATTCGCCCAGACCATTTTTACTTAATAGAGAATCTCGGAGTCTAGTTCAACTCCCGGCGATTCCCGGACCCCCAACTGGCAGCGGTAGGGTTGGGTTGTCCCAGAATAAGGGGGTGGCCACAGCGCTCAGCCTGGCTAGTGCAATCTGCAAGAGCTAGCGGGTCGCTGGACGCTCCAGTGGGAGACAGGCTCTCCCTCACTTTCAATTTTTCCCCTCCAGGTTGGGGGAGAGCTCTGGGGAGGCAGGGGAAAGATTTTGTGAGCAGTGAAACGGGTGTGTGTGTGTGGGGGGAGGGTTGGAGAAGCACACCGCCGTCCGTGTCCAACTTTAGATTCATTGAGCTCCTGCAGAGGTGGGCGCAGCTAGCAATGAGCTGTGGTCAGCAGTGGTTTAGGAAAAAAAGCACGGAGGGCAAGAGCGAGGCCAGGATTAGAGAGGGAGCCCTTCTTACCCTACGGAGGAAGGCACGCACGGCCAGTCGGAAGGCCTAAGAGGAATATTGTTCGTGGGAACTGCCACCGCATATTAATGTCCTCTCATGCGTGCATTGAATACATCACAGAAGCTAATTGAGCAATCTGTCCCCCCCCCCAACCGGCCCCGCTTTTTTTTTTTTTTTTTTCCTACCGGGGAAACTGGGCCTCAGAAAAGCACAGGAGGGCCTTTTGGCACCCGGACCGCTTTCGCGAAACTGTGTCAGCGGGTGGGAGGGCTGCAGGGCACACGAGAGCCCCCTTTGCATCTCTGCCCTGGACACGTTTCAATTCCTTCTCACACTGCACGCCAAAATGCCGGCGAAATTGGACCACTGAGGTCAACGGCCCGTTAAAGGAAAGGGAAAGCCCAAACAGGGTTATGATTATCGGGATGGAGTTGAACTCATTTGTTTGACTGCCTTGAAGGAAAGGAGCGTTCCCGCTGATCCTGTCGAAAGCTGAAGCGCACTTTGAATGAAGAAGTCCAGGCCAGGCTGGAGAAGCCAGGAATGCGGGCTTCCCCACTTGGGGAAAATTGGTTGGGCCCCGCGATGAGGTTTTGTACATGAACGCAGGGAAGACATAATGCGAGCAACCAAATAAAAGCTACCCTTCTTTTCGTTGGAGGGTTGTGTGAAGTCTCTGGGACCGACAGTGCTGGGCAGATGTTAATGGCTCATCCCTTGAAGTGCCCGGACTGTGTGTGTCTAAAGCAGTGTTTCTCAATCTGGGCAACTAGGGGAGGACTCCAACTGGACAACTGGAAGAGGGTGGAGTTGCAGTCCACCCATCTTCCAGTTGTCCAGGTTGGGAAACACTGAATTAGAATAAGGTTGATTTCTGAGAAAACACTGCTTGAACTGTCAGCCTGCATGCAGATAGTTGGGGGCCATTTCGAAATACTCCCCCGCCCCGCCATCAAAGTTGCTGTCCGCTTCCCAAAGCAGAGGGAGAAGTGAAACTTTAAACTGGCGGGGCGGCCGGGTGTGTTTTTCTAGAAGCCGGGCGTGTTCCGGCGAAATAGGAAAAGGAAACGGAGGGGAGGGCCGCCAGGTTTGGGCTGCGTAAATCGGGACGAACCCTAGATGGCAGCAAAGAGCCAGGGACTTCGACATTCCTTTCCAGCAGCGCAACTGCCGCCGGGAGATTTGCAGCCCAAATCTAGCAGCCCGTAAAAGTTTTCTTTCTTTTCCAACCTTCCTTTTGCACGCGACGGAGCACTCGGGGGCTGCAAAATCGCAGAAGGACTACAAAAGCGAAACGTGTTGACGGGTGGAAACGTGCTCTTGAAACAAAACACAAACACAAGCGCACCCACCCACAGATCAATTGTCGGCGTTTGAGTAACTCTGGGAAAGGGTCCCGGCAGGTAGCCCAAACCCAAGCCCAAACAAAGAGGGCTTATTGTTCAGTAATTGAAATTTCAATCAGGAATCATCCTGGGCGATTCAGATCAATCCAGTTGGGGGGGGGGGAAGGAGGCAAATATCACAACTCTGTTTATTCCGACCGAGATGGTTCCGTACCGATTTGATTCCGGACCGGGACCGGGACAGCTGTGGTTTGTAGATGCGTTGCGTAAAACCAGGACGGAAGGTGAGAGTTAGAGGCGTCGAGGTGAGTCCTTCACAGAACCATGCTGCCACCCCCCCCCCTTCCTTCTTCCTTGAGGCGATTCGATTTACAACAAGCAGCTTCGGCTCCCCCTCCCCCCCAATAGCTAGCCGGTCCTGTCAGGCTTCACTCACCTTTCTCTTGGCAGCCTCCCCCTCCTCCCTACCTTTCAGCAGCGAGAGGGTTAAATGTGCACCTCCCCCTGAATAGGCTTGGGCGGGCCTTTAATGAAAGTGAGGCACGCTGACTTCCAGCTGAGCCTCCATTCAGCAGGATTGTTGACAGAGGCAGCCACTGGGGGAAAGAAACAGGGAGGCACAATTCTCACTTTCTGGGCTGGCGCCCTCGCCAAGCGTGGCACAGGTAGTCCTCAACTTACGACCATGAAGGAACCCCAAATTTATGTTGTTAAGTAAGATATTTGTTAAGTGAGTTTTGCCCCATTTTACAACCTTTCTTGCCTGGGTTGCTAACCTGAATCACTGCAGTGGATAAGTTAGTAACCTGGTTGTTAAGTGCCAAAGGTGATCACATGACCTTGGGACACAGCAACAGTCATAAATATGAACCAGTTGCCAAGTGACTGAATTTTGATCACGTGATCATGGGGATGCTGCAAAGGTCATAACTGAAAAACCGTCATAAGTAATTTTTTTCAGTACCTTTGTAAGTTTGAATGGTCACTAAATGAATTATTGTAAGTCAAGAACTGCCTGTACTTTGACCAGTTAGTCACATAAATGCCCCTTTCCAATTATATATCCTTGGACATTGCAGGTCATACTTCCAAGATATTAATACAGGCCTGGCTGTGAATTAATGAAAGAATAAATAAAAGATATACCTGTGATACAAAACAGGAAAAATATGGGCACAACCACCCAAGAAGAATCCCTCAAGGTGTGTATCTGCTTTATTTATTCTGATGTATCTCTATACAAGTGAAGCAGGTGCTTATTACTCATTTCTGAAGGAAAGGCTCTTTGCACATGCGCCAGGGCATTGAATGGTTGGACTAGAGTTAGATAAAAAAATGCCCTCCTTGTTAAATACAGGCTTCTGAGGTTTATAGCATTCTCAAACCAGTGTAAGTATTCATCCTCCCCAGCCAGCTGGGATGCCATCCTGGCAGTGAATGATGAAAATTGTAGTTCAGCCTATTTGGAGGCACTGGAAGAAATTGCTTTAAGGATACTATACACAGGAGCCTTCCCCCACCCCCCCACCCCGTCCCCCATCAAAATTGCTTTCTTCCATTTAAACAGGCACTGGTTTTGGTCTTGGCAGTCTGATGTTCTGCAGGGCATCATAATCACCAACCACAAGATAGTGTGAAGTATGGGACTTGTAGTCCAAAGAGCATTGGGTTGCCTTCCCTGAAAGCTCTTTTACTGCCTTCTCTTCCTTGCTCTGCGCAAATTGACCCACATTCATTTCCTCTCTTGGCAAGAGAAATAGGAAGTGTTCCGCATGAAGGAGGCAAATGTAGTAGAGAGGAAAATATAAATATCAGCCTGGAAAAGTAGGAAGAAAGAGCTGCCTCAGATCAGTCATCCCTCCCATTGTTTTTCAGTAGCACTTTCTCTCCATCCTTACTAAATGTGTAAAGCTCATCCAGTATGACTTCATGAATACTTCTCTGGAATTTTTTGGGCAGCAATATGGAATTGGTTCATGACTGCCCTGTTCTGTGATTAACTGATTGATTTTGCTTCCTATTCTAGCTTGTAGCTCTGAATTTTGCTAGAAGTTTCTTATGCAAAGCCAAACCAGGCCCAAGTGTGCTTGTCTGCCAGATTAGCCAAATGCTGCCCTCTGCTGAGACCTTAAATTTATTGCCCCTTCCTCACAATTCTCTCTTAAGCAAGTCAAGAAACTTGCTTGTGTGGATACTTGCCCCGGCACTGGCATCAAATGTGAAAATCTACTAGCATCTTTCAGATTATTATTTATTGGATTTATATTCCACCTTTCCTCTAGGTGCTGAAGGTGGCATGCTCCTTATTTTGAAAAATTGCTGTATCCAAGCAAAAATCACTATTAGCCTAGAATAGAATTTCCCCAACTCAGCACTTTGTGTGTCAAATTCACTGAGCAATATATACACTCTAGTTTGGTGTGTTTATTTGCATCTGTGCTGTGAAATGAGTCATTATGGTTATTATTATGTGTGTGTGTGTGTGAGAGAGAGAGAGGGGGGGGGTTGGGCCAAAATGCTTTTCCTTGGGATTGCAGAAATCAGACAATTTTTAATAAATTTCCTAGATGCTTAATTTGACTTAGTACCTTTATACTCATATGTGAACGAAGAGGTCATGGACTATATATGCCTATCAAGACCTACCCATCTTCAAATTCATAAGACTTACTTTGTGAAAGAGGCTTTGGGGCAGTAGACTGAAACCTGATCCATTAGAAAAACAGTGGGACATTCAAATAAATATGCTCTTAAATATACCAGCCTGCTCACTTACACAAGCAATCTGTGTATCGCACCCAAGAATAGGAATAGATTGTCTTTGAACAGCTGGATTTAATTTTTCCAAAAATGTGAATCCACCGCTTATTTATTTGCTTCTTCTTCCTTGCATGTCTTAAGAGTGTCTTTAATGACTAATAGCACTTCTGTACTTATAGGATCATGATTGCACAGCACACCAACTAAACTCTGGCCAGACTGTAATATAATGCAAACATATTTTAAAATACTGTAATTTCCATCTTTTTCCTCAACCATTTTGCTTGATAAAGAGCTTTTCACCTCTTTTCATGCTATTTTATTTACCATACGTTGGTTTAATAAAAAGTATTGTTTCAATATTAATTTGATATCTTTTTGCTCTGAAATTTCCTGCAACATAAATGAAGTTGCAGCATGAATAGCTTTTTGAGGGGATTAGAAAAACTATGCAGAGCAATGCTTTTCAATGACGGCTTGTTATTAGAGCTGTATGGTGCCTCCAGATCAGAACTCATGTTCCCATGACATAATGAACTACAAAACACACACACACACACACACACACACACACACACACACACACAACTTTTAACTTTGTTCCTGTATATCCCCTGTGTTTAGTTTATTATTTATGGTTCAAGGGAAGGTGGGAGGCCATAAAAAATATGCAGAGACAACTAATATTAGTTGCTATTCTGTTTGATCATGGTAGAAATAAGATGCCAGACTTATCCAACAGGATATACAGTATATTTCCTTTTTACAGATGACAATAGGTAACAGCCAAGTTTTTGTGCTGATCTTTATTCTTTGCCTCCTTCCTTTGACATAGATCAGCGGTTCTCAACCTATGGGTCGCGACCCCATTTGGGGTCGATCGACCATTTTTCGGGGGTCGCCAAAGGCGGCGATCCGCCATTTTCTCCCCTCCGGGGGCGCCCCACACATGCGCGCCGCACATGGGGGCGCCCCGCGCATGTGTGCCGCGCATCGGGGCACCCCCACGCATGCCCACCGCGCATGGGGTGCGCATGCCCACTGCGCATGGGGCGCGCTGCGCATGCCCGCTGCGCATGGCCCCCGCCCCATGCGTGCCGCGCATGCGCATAACGTTTGTGTGACGGGGGTTGCCGTCACACAAACGTTGAGAACCGCTGACATAGATAAATACTATTGAACTTTTCTCTACAAGGTAAGTCTAGCTGATCTCTGAGTGAACATACATAAGCTCATAGTATAGGTCACTAAAAGATCTGATCATGGTACCTTGGGTCTTGGATGGGGTTGTTAATGATTGTTGACCATTGAAGTTGGGCAGCTAATACATTTCAATCAATCACTTAATCAATCTTAATTTTTGTAGCTGAAAAAAGAAAAGAAATTTTGGGATCTGCAAATGTACCTGTGATTACTATCTGGGAATTGGATTTAGAAAATTCTAAGTATTATTAATTGTCATCCAACTTAGGTGGCCATTCATCTATCCAAGAAACCTGGGGTTTCAAACTAAAACAGAGGATTATATTAAAAAAAAAAAACTAAAACTTCACTGAGTCTCAATAAAAACATGAAGTCATTAGACACAATAAGGCTGAACCTGATTAATACTTGGATGAAATTCCTCCAGGGAATGCAAAAGCTGTAGACTAAAGATTTAAAAAAAAATCCTGAAAAAGTCATTTGTACATTGGCACATTTCTGAGGGTATCCATGACATCTAAGAATCAAGCTTTCCTAAAAGGAAAATTTGTATTTTTTACTACCAAGTGTTTTTGTATAATGCAGCTTCAGAAAGCCTGCATTATACAAAATGAACTTATTTTGTTTGATCACCCAGTTTTACAAGAATGATCATTAAGAGACATCAAGAAATTTACATTGCTGTGAATTTAAAACAAAATTTTGACCCAAGAATAAGAATCAGGATCATGTGAAGTATTAATATGACTTTATAATGCCTTGGTAAGGCCACACTTGGAATACTGCAAGTGTTATACTTATACCACAATGTAAAAAAGATGTTGAGACTCTAGAAAGAGTACAGAGAAGAGCAACAAGGATGATTAGTGGACTGAAGGCTAAAACATATAAGGAACAGTTGCTGGAATTGGGTATGTCTAGTTTAATGAAGAGAAGGACAAGGGGGGACCTGATAGCAGTATTCCAATATGTCAGGGCCTGCCACAAAGAAGAGGGAGTCAAGCTATTCTCCAAAGCGCCTGAAGGCTGGACAAGAAGCAACGGATGGAAACTAATCAAAGAGTGGAGCAATCTAGAACTAAGGAGAAACTTCCTGACAGAACAATTAACCAGTGGAACAACCTGCCTCTAGAAGCGGTGAATGCTCCAACACTGGAAGTTTTTAAGAAGAGACTGGAAAGCCATTTGTCTGAAATGGTATAGAGTTTCCTGCCTGAGCATGGGGTTGGACTAGATGACCTCCAAGGTCCCTTCCACCTTTATTATTATTATTATTATTATTATTATTATTATTATTATTATTATTATTAACCAAGACAAGCAGGAAATGCAACTGAGAATGTGGATAGAGAGACAATCAATTAGCTGATTAACGTTTGAATTAAAATATTCTACTTCTTTTAAAAGAGGTTGACTAGAAAGTCAGATGCCCTGGTATAGATCGCTAGGAGTGGAGAGAAACCTAGTACATAAAATCATGCTTATATATATACACGTGGGAATAAAAACTTTCTGGGTTAGAAAACCTATTGGGTATTAGTTTGCTGCTTAGGGCTTTTTCACATCTGCATTATAAATATATATTTCCAGTAAAAGGTACTGAACCAAGGAGAATTTAACTACATTTTAGCTAAGGATTTTAGCTTTTGAGAGTTCAGACCTCAATCTGGTGATGAGTCTGTCATTCAGTGAAACCTAGGAACTCTGAAAAATGTGGGTTGAGTGAACCATGATTCATATAACCTGGGGAAAACATGATATGAATTCAGTTTAAAATATTGATATAAAAAGATATCCAAGGGCAAAAATTTATTCCTGGACATTTTCAATTTTAACTCTACTCCCAGCTGATCTTGGCCAATCTCAGAAAGTTAAGCAGGGTGAGACCTGACCAGCTTATGATGGGAAAGCACCAGGAGATCCCAGGGTTATAGCCAGACAGGAAAATTGAAATAAACATCCCCAAAGAAGACAAAGATAAACGACATAAATACTGTTGTCAAGAAGTCTATTTCTGAGATATCGCAGGAATTGAGCTTAACCTGAATGAAACTTTCCTTCCAAAGAAGTGTTGTTAAAATTGCAGCCTCACTTGGAAGTAAATCCAAAGTATCAAATGGGACTAATTTCTCAGCAAAGAGGCTTAGGAAGCATTGTGGCCTTGGAACAATTGGACCCGTTTATTATGGGGAGGGAATAAGCTTGCCAATATTTATTTATGGGAATTTAAAGCTAGAAAGCCTGTACAGATGTCGCAGAGATATTTTCTCACTGCACATTTACTTATTTAGTACAATTATAATACAAAACTGCCCCAGATTCTTAGAAGGCAGCAGACAGAGTATGTTGTATCTGGCTGCTGTCCTCTACTGGGCATCCAGGGGGTTGCAGCCTAGACACAGTAGCCATAGAATTTAGCTTAACTGGGATTAGGTTGGCAGTGTTCCAAGGATGAAGTAGGGTTGTTAACTGTTTCCAGCAGTTTACATACTTTAGAAATTGGTAAAATGATGCCATCGCTTGAATTAAATAAGGTTTTTTGATGCAATATGTCGTCACAGCTCTTTGGGGCACCTAGCATCAGATTTCTGACTAAGGTTCCAAAGCTCCCATATTCCCTTCTCTCCTTGCTCTTTTGGTACAGCGTAGCTTCTGTCCCCTGAGTCTTGGAAAGGCCATGAAGCAGTTCGCTTAAGCTTCACACAATCTTGTTGTGAGGTTGGCAATTCTTCCAGCATTGCAAAGGCTGACAGGTTGTTGTTTTTTTTGGGAAGGGGGAGGGGGAAGCTGGAAAGCAGGCCCAAAGAGAAGGAAAAACCAGCCAATCTTGGCTCTAAAGAAAACACAATTTTCATATCTTCCTGTTTTGAATCTTGCTATTGAGCAAAAGAATAGCAAAGGCTGACTTAATCAGGAAGCCATCAAGTTGGAAAATTCATCTGAAGTCTTAACAACATGATTCCTCTGAGATTAAAACCCAATTTTCTTATCACATCACCTCTACAAACTAATTATTCAAAGCAAGAATGTCTATATCATAGTTCATTGATGCTGTTAGGAGGAACTCCCCCGTTCGGTCCTTCCAGCCGGGATTCCCCTTGACGGCACAGTGCAGAAGAAATAGATCGTGAAGCCAGCTACCAGAAAGAGGTTTAATTTCGAGGATCAGCGTTGAGTGACAATTCAGCTCGAGTCCCCGGCTAGCTAGACAGAGTGATCTTTAAATAGGGGTTTTTATACCCTTTTGTGGTTTCCAAACTTGTCATTTCTGATTGGTAACAAACTTTATCATTTCTGATTGGTAACAAACTTATCATTTCTAATTGGTGAGTTTGAATTTGCCTTTTCTGATTTGTTGGTCAGTGACTATTGTTGGTTAAATTTCTTTGCTAATCCTGCCTGAAAGGTGTTAATTACTTTATTGTTGTGTCCTGATTGTTGCTAGCTGGTTCCTCATTGTGTGTCAAGTGTTTGCCATTTAGCCTCAGGCTGCTGTTGACCCAATTTAGTTGGGGTGTTCCTAGATTATTTCTTGGTTGGGCTGGGGAGGGGGTGTCCAACTCTCATCAATCCCCCCATTTTGGGCTATCACTGGAGTATCAGTGATTAGCCCAACTGGTTCATATATACGGTAGTGGTGATCAATTTGGCACATCATGAGAGATGTTTTCTTGCTTTGTCCCTTGCTCCTGATGGGAGTTGTGCAGATCTTTAGGCATTTTAACCCTAAAGGAATTAATTGGCATAGGCAACAAAGGAGGGCTCCACCTATTATGACTGTGATTATACTACCAATAAGAATTTTCAACCAATGGAAGTCTGGTAACCATGAAAAGAGCCAGGAAAGGTCCCAGGATGACTGGTTGTGCCCAATGTTTTGTGCTAGTTCTTTTAAATGTTGGATGTCACCTTTAGCTTCCAGTCAGGTTTGCATACCCCCCAAAATTCTTCACAGCCATGGCTCTCCTTAGTACATGACCACTGGCTGCCCAGTTTCAAGGGTTGTTTCCTGCCTTAGCTCTTAATTCAGTGCATCCAGGTTTGTAATGCCCAACTGCCAGGCTATTAAATTTTCTTTAAATTGCACATAATGAGTTCTAGAAATCCCAATCTGAGCTCAACAGTGCAAAATATTCAGGGCATAAGTTTGGGATTTTTCCTATTGCTTCCTTAGTCAGGGCATATGAATTGCAAATCACCTGAGGGGGCCTAGTTCCCTCCCCCTTGGAATCTGTTGGAAGTTGGTCCCACAAGGCTTTGGTGCAATAGAGCAAAAATCAGCCTGAGGAACTTTACTAAAGGTAGGTGGAGGGGATAGACTCAAGTGTAATTCTGAATGGTGTGTGTGTGTGCATGTATGTGCAGCTACTTTTACAAAATAGTCACTACAAACATTCTGGATCAATTTTTCCTCCCACCAGATAGAAGTCCAAGGTGTTCAGTACTTGTTTTCCCACCTATTCCCAAGTGCCATCTCTCCATTAATACATTCAACTAGCTTGTTACAATACAAATGGGGCAAGAAAGAAAAGTTTACAATGAGTTTCCACCCTCCCCCCACAGTCTTAATTTTCTCTTCAGGCTTCACATGGCACCACCTTCCTTCTGCAGCTCTCACAGGCATCTGGGTAAATGGTAGGACTTGGAAAGATGTTCCCCACTCAGATTGCATGGTGGCTTTTTAGTGGATGGCTGGATTCAAAACTCAATTCCATGGCTCAAATGGATGGAGGCAGCATCTGGGTCTGTGTGTTCTGCTTCCAAAGGCTTGGGAGAGGGTTTCAGGACTGAAAGATACAAGAACAAGGTCTCCCCCCTTTCTGGATGGACTCTCCCAGGAGAGGAAGACAAAAGGTATGGAGAACAAAGGATAGGAAAAGAATTGGAAGGGGGGTAGCTTGCAGACAGTTTGAGAATGCTGAAAACTCCAAATAATTTTAAAAGCCTAATATTTTAAGGTGTGCAACTTTCCAGAGGTAGGAGAACATTTATTCTAAAATAGACCACATCGTTTTAGAGATTGAGAAATGCTTATATATTTCGGATAAGAAAAGTTTCATAGTAGCATTACCAATAAGTGATAGGATACGAAAAGTAACTTTAAAAAATTATTTCCCCACACAAGCAGATTTGAGTTTCAAAAGGCTCTTGTAGATAGACACACATTTTTCAGGAAAAAGATAGATAAAACACATACAGTAAATGCAAGTGAAACTTTTCCAACAGATAAACTTAAAACAATCCGTCCTGGTAACTTAAGGCTGTTCTTGAGCGTACACAGAGAGAAAGAGGAAAACAAACAAACAAACACAATTTTTTTTTCTTCACTCTGTTGGCCAGACAGAGTGAGGTTTTTCCTTTTTGTGGCTTATTTTAAGCAGAATTTCTAGCAGACTTTAAAATTCTTTTTCCTTTAGATTTGAAACAGTTAACAGTCACATTTACCTCTCACACAGAGACTTTGACAAACATATATACACAAAGACAAGCAACAGAAGTCTTAGTTTTACACATCCTAGTCATTCCCACCATAAATTTCAGATAACTCAAGTTAGGGAAGGCACACATTTTAAACATACCACGTGGTTGCATAGAGAAGAGAGAGAAGAGAGAGAGAGAGAGAGAGAGAGAGAGAGAGAGAGAGAGAGAGAGAGAGAGAGAATCACTATTTCTTATTTTCCCTTTTAAGTACCTTTATTTAGCCAAATTGATTTCCCAGCAAGGCCCTAAGCAAAGTCTTTCTTTCATACACTACACAGTCGAAGTCTCCTTGTGAGACTTCTTTCCAAACAGTCGAAGTCTCCTTGTGAGACTTCTTTCCAAACAGTCGAAGTCTCCTTGTGAGACTTCTTTCCTAACAGTTGAAGTCTCCTTGTGAGACTTCTTTCCAAACAGTCGAAGTCTCCTTGTGAGACTTCTTTCCAAACAGTCGAAGTCTCCTTGTGAGACTTCTTTCCTAACAGTCGAAGTCTTCTTATGAGACTTCTTTCCAAACTTTGCTTTGCTTACAGGGCCTTACCAGCTAGTTGCCCAAATCCAATTCTTTCATTCACTCATTCCATTTCATTTTCACACAGTCTCTCCCTTTTCCCTAACAAAAGGTTCTGTGCTCTGGCCAACCCCCATGCTTTCCAGGTTCTGCCAATTAAACAGATCCTTTCTGTGGCTAGGAAAGGCCAGAAGCAGCAAAATCCAACTGTGATTGGGAAAAAAAGATCTTCTCACTCACACAAACAGAAATACACACATTTTCTTTGTTCCCCTGGGCTTTTAACTTAAAATTTAGAGGTACTCACCTTCACCTTCTTTCCAAAGCAGCCCTTAAGCTCAAACTCTCAAAACTCCCTTTACTACCCTAGGTCCACATGGGCAAGGCCTGGGAAACCCATCCACAGACACAAGGGGGTCTGCTGCCGGCAAGATGGGGCTTACCAGTCTCAGTCCATTGGAGAGGTTAGCTTGGAGTCCCATCTCGGGGTGCCAAATTGTTAGAAGTAAAGTCTTCATCCTGGTTCATCCAAGCCGGGAATAAATAAGCAAACATGGTGACTGCTTTGGGAAGAAGGTTACAGTTTATTGCAGAAAGATGGTTCTTCAGGAAAGTGCAGAGGAGAGAGAAGGGAGGCAAAGAGGTATTGCGATGCAGGGTCCACAGGGATGCTGAAAAAGGCTGCACAGAGATCAATTACTGTGAAATAGGTGGCTGACGCTGGTACTTCTGTAATTATGGTAGCTGGGTTTGGTACTACCGGTGCTCTGGGTATTACATGATTGTTCACGGCTCTCATATCATGTACAAAGCGGTAAATGGGGTTCCCTTCACTGTCTACCTTTGGCTTTCGAACCGGAAAGATTGGGGTGTTGCAAGGGGAAGTGCATTTACGCAGCACCCCCTGCTCTAGGTATGCTGTTATCAGTTTTTGAATTGGTTCTATCGCTTCCGGTTGTATCTTGTACTGGGGAATACATGGTGGTGGTCCTGGCTTAACTTGGATCGTAACCGGGGTAGCTGCTTTTAGCAGCCCCACTTCGGTAGGGTCCCAACCCCACAGAGAGGCTGGCAAGCTTCGGAGATCCATAGGCAGCTGGATCTCCTTGCCAGTTGAACAAACCATGGAAAAATGTGCCCATTTGACTGGGATGTCTAAGTGGAGCCCTTCTGCAGTACATTTAATAGTTGCCCCAAGTTTGCAAAGCAAATCCCTACCTAGGAGGGATAAGGGGGATTGAGGACAAACAGTAAACGGGTGTTCTAAGGAGAAGGGGCCAACTTCTACCTTCAAGTTATCTGTAAATTCGACTGGGATAAGTTTTCCTCCAACCCCCATTACATTGTCTTTGGCCCCAGGCACTATTGAATCCTTAAAGGGTGCCGTTGTGAGAAGGGAGGAGGTTGCTCCGGTATCAATGAGGCATTCATATGTCTTTCCCCCTACAGTGATTGTTAACAGGGGTTCCCCATCAGGGCCGCCCTTTAAGGGGATAGCTAACCCCTGAAATGTAGCCTTATAATCAATTTCTAGTCAGGCTAGGTCGTGTTCTGGCTGTCCCCATTGGGGCATATTTTGGCCTCTTTCCTCATTCTGACGATGAGGGGCCATCCTTGGGAAGGGGGGCCTTGGCTTGTGACGGTTCCAGGTGTTCCTCTCCGGTTCCCCCCTGCAGTATCTCATAAGATGCCCTTCCCTACCACAATGGAAACAATGCCGGCAAAAGGGTTGTCTCTCAGTCTTGCACCGCTGGCACATTGCTTCCCTTGAGGTAGGTTTACGATATCTGCTCCCACTTTCCCTATTTATCATGGCAAAAGCTTGCAAATCCTCCCTCCTTTCCATTCTGTGTCTTTTCTCTTTCTCCCTTTCTCGTTCCGCTTCCTTCCTTTCTCTCTCTTCTTCTGCTCGCCTTTCCCTCTGGTCAAATACAAAGTTCGCAATCCTGCGCAACTCTGAGATATCTAAGGTGGACCAGTTGGAGACTATCTTCTGAAAGTGCCCCCGGATATCGCTTGCCGATTGGTTAACAAAAGCGGCTGCAAGAATGTTCTTATCCTTTGAGCAGCCTATGTCTAAGTGTGCATATGCGGTTCCGGCCTCTAAGAGGCGGACCCAGAAGGCATCAGGGGTCTCTTTGTCTCTCTGTGTGGTCTTTTGGAACTCAGCCCAATTGAGGGGCTTTTTTCCTATTTCCTGTAGGGCTTCCATTAAGTTGGTTTTTGCCCTAGTATAATCGTCCCAGTGGTTCTGATTATTATAATCCCAATCTGGGCGGTCGAGGGGCCAGGCTATCCTGGCAGGGGCTCTTTGCCCAGGCGTGGGTATTACGGGACGCCGGGCTATTTCTTCTGTTTTTTCAAAAAGTTTTATCAATTCGTCTTTGGTCAGAAACACGTGTAGCAGCTGGGTCATGTCTGCCCAAGACGGATTGTGAGTGTCTACAATAGACTTTATGGTCTCTATAACGGTTTGAGGGTCCGCTCGGAAGGTGGGAGTATCTTTCTTCCAAATGACCAAATCAGACGGAGAGAAAGGGGTGTGGGTTAAAATGTGTTCAGTCTGGCCCCTCTGTCACCCGGGTACGGGCCTGTTTAACAGGGGGGCCATGAAGGTCGGTTTAGGGTTATCTAAGGGAGGCTGGGGGTCCAAGTTGACTTGGGTTGGGTTCCTCTGTCTGGACAGTTCGGCCCAGCAATACCAGTAGGGTAGTTGGGTTGGCTCTATCCTTGACCTAAGTTCTTTTAGTGTTCTGATTTCTAGGGTGCCACCTTCGGGCCAAATTTGTCTCCCGCGGTCATCTTTAAGCAAAGCCCATTTCCTACATAATTCCTCTAATCGCTTCTTCTTCATTCCAGCCTGGACAGGAAGCTGATTCCTGTCCCAGGCTTCGAGCAAGCTCTCAATTGGGAAACCCACTTCGGCCCTTGAATTGGAACTCCCCAACCTTTTATAACGGGGTTTTAAACCCACTTCAGCCCTTGAATTGGAACTCCCCATTCTTTTATAACGGGGTTTTCCTTTCAATGTTAAAGGGTACTAACAGTCGAAGTCTCCTTGCGAGACTTCTTTCCCAATACAGTCGAAGTCTCCTTGCGAGACTTCTTTCCCCTAATACAGTCGAAGTCTCCTTGCGAGACTTCTTTCTCCTAATACAGTCGAAGTCTCCTTGCGAGACTTCTTTCCCCTAATACAGTCGAAGTCTCCTTGCGAGACTTCTTTCCCCTAATACAGTCGAAGTCTCCTTGCGAGACTTCTTTCTCCTAATACAGATTCTCGGAGGTGAGCGGCCACCTCCGCTCGGGGCTACTGCTTTAATATTTACTGGCAGAAGGGGTCCTGGCTTGCCCAGAATAGGGTTCTCTTTCTCTGCCCGCTCGGTCCTCCTCTCTCACCAGAAGGTCTCACGCTCCGATGCTCCCCCCTTGCTTTCCCGAATTCCGCCGGTCACGGCTCCACTGGAGCTAGCAGCAGGTCGGGGTGCGGCTAGAGGGCACATGGAGGGAGCGAGCTCCAGCTGATTCTAAGAGGAGGATGCCTCACACACACACTCATGCATTCTTCCTTTCGTTCCCCCAGACCCTTTAACCTAATAGATTTAAATTTGGTGGCACTTACCCTCTTTCCTGGTAGCTGTTCGAGCGTAAGACTCAAAAACTCCCTTTGCTACCCGATGCCGACCGGGCAGGGTCCGAGGAGGCTTCCCCACGGATCAAAGTGTCCGCTGCCGGCTGGGTGATGACTCTTCCGGGCCCGGTCCGGTGGCTGGGTGAGCTGGAAGTCCCTTCGTGGTCGCCAGATTGTTGGGAGGAACTCCCCCGTTCGGTCCTTCCAGCCGGGATTCCCCTTGACGGCACAGTGCAGAAGAAATAGATCGTGAAGCCAGCTACCAGAAAGAGGTTTAATTTCGAGGATCAGCGTTGAGTGACAATTCAGCTCGAGTCCCCGGCTAGCTAGACAGAGTGATCTTTAAATAGGGGTTTTTATACCCTTTTGTGGTTTCCAAACTTGTCATTTCTGATTGGTAACAAACTTTATCATTTCTGATTGGTAACAAACTTATCATTTCTAATTGGTGAGTTTGAATTTGCCTTTTCTGATTTGTTGGTCAGTGACTATTGTTGGTTAAATTTCTTTGCTAATCCTGCCTGAAAGGTGTTAATTACTTTATTGTTGTGTCCTGATTGTTGCTAGCTGGTTCCTCATTGTGTGTCAAGTGTTTGCCATTTAGCCTCAGGCTGCTGTTGACCCAATTTAGTTGGGGTGTTCCTAGATTATTTCTTGGTTGGGCTGGGGAGGGGGTGTCCAACTCTCATCAATGCTTTAAAGCAATTTTTCAGCTCTAGAGACATTAATTGCTCTAAAACAACTATTGAGTAGTAATTAAGGGGTTATGCTAGAACCTTGATCTTTCTGACTTCAATTCAGCCTCAGCCACAGGACCTTACTATGGGACTCTAGACTAGCCATGTTTTCTCAGAATTGTGTGTGTATGTGTGTGGGGGGGAATGGAAGAGAGAGTATGTAACAAATAGATTTGAGACTTTCTGTTCTGTTCTTGAATCCAACTGTTCAGCAGCTAAACCATCAATTCAGTTCTCCATAAATTAATCCTCTGAACCAGAAGTAGTTTATTGTGTTCTAAAGCTGATCTGAAATATTATAACCTATTTCCAAGATTAATTTCTGGAAAACCATTTTATCTTCAGAATAGCCAGATTAAAATAGTCTGGAAGATTGTGCACATCCCTAATAATTAACCACATGAGTTTATTGGAAAGGTAGTTTATAAATCTCATAAACATTCAGTTGCACATCTCTCTATCATGTCTTTCTTTCCCTGCTTTTCTTCTCCTTCCCCTAATAGTTCTCTTTCTCTATGCGTGTATATATCAACTCTCACAGGGTAATGCTCCAAGCATCTTGTAAAGAGGACTGATAGGAACTGGTGGAATTAATGTAACAAAAGTATAGTTTTTGATGGATACAAGGTGCTTGATATAGTTAAAATCTAGGCATCAGCACACTTTTTGAGTACCTTCTTGCAACTTGCAACTATACTTTATATACTATAAAGTATATAAAGTATATTTTATATACTATAAAATATAGTATGTACTATACTATATTTTTATGTATAGATAACAAAATGCCAACAAAAGTACGTATAGTCAAGGCCATGGTTTTCCCAGTGGCAATGTCTGGCTGTGAAAGTTGGACCATAAGAAAGGCTGAGTGCCAAAGAATTGAGGCCTTTGAACTATGGTGCTGGAGAAGACTCCTGTGAGTTCTCTGGACTGCAAGGCGATCAAACTGGTCAGTCCTGGAGGAGATCAACCCTGACTGCTCTTTAGAAGGCCAGATCCTGAAGTTAAAACTCAAGTACTTTGGCCACCTAATGAGAAGGAATAGGAGTCATTTGTCTTTCAGTGCCTTCTTTCTCTTTCCTCTTCCCCAGTTTACATTTTTTAAAAAATCTTATGATCTAAAACTTATGCAGTGGTCTAGGACTACTACTCTGTTACTGAATTGTAGTCTTCTGTTAGCAGAAAACAGCATTACCATAAAATTATCTCTTTAGGTTGCCTTTCTCAATCCTTCTTCATGCTAAATAATGTCATCCCAATTTAACAAATAAATATGTAAGCAAATGAGGATTTTTGTTTTTTTGGCTTTGCTGTTTTTCCCATTTCGCCATACCACCAGCCAGAAGGACAACATTCATCACTAGGGTCATGAATTGGTTGGATCTGATAATGTTTGTGCATCATCTGAGTCTCTGCTTTATCTTCCTTAGTGTGGATCAATTGCCCCTCCTCCCGCACTCTATTTGGCATCAGATATCCAAAATAATGTGAAACAAAGAAATACACAGCATGAGAAGATCTTAGTTAATGTTCCTACAAAACAAACAAACTAAACCTAAGCAGTACTAAATTGATTCTAATTTGGACAATATAATTAGAGCTACACAGGGAAAAACAGCCCTAGAGAGAAAGGGAGATAGATCTGCCATGATGACACAACTAATTATGTCCTGTAAAGAGGGATAAGAGAAACTGCCTAGTTTTCTGAGCTGGTGAGGGTGATAGAAACTTAGAAATGCAGGGAAACGGGCGGTCAACATGTTCAACATCTCTCTTATTTCCAGATTAGCACAATGAGGAAAATTCCTCTTGCTTCTTATGGTAAAGACTCCCAGAAGACTGCTTTTGAATTGTGCAAATATACCTCCTCTTCTTGGAAAATAAAATAGTGGAGGTATGCTCTTTTCTACCTGGTTAAAATAGAGAGAAGATATTTTCAAAAATAAGTGGGTAGGGAAGTGATGAATATAAATGCAATTTAGGAAGCAAAACACTAAAAAAGGGCTAATGCAGAAAGTGGCTACAATGTGGGCTAGCTAGTGGGCTGAAAGGGCATGCATACCTGTATCTCTCCAAATGACCAAATATCTCTGGTTACACCTGCAACAGGTCAGCTGTCCTCCAGGCAACATGTTATGAACTGTATATTCATTCATTCATTCATTCATTCATTCATTCATTCATTCATTCATTCATTCATTGTCTATAGCTTTGAAATTACATAGAAACAATATTGGACCCAAGAAAATACACTATTTTTATTCTAGTACAAAACCGTAGAGCTGTTAAAGTCTGTAAAGAATCCAACATTATGTAAAGGGAAATTTGGGTTGTCAGGCATAATGATGCCATTGTATACTGTGAATAGGGATAGGGTTTCAATTTCAGGGAGCTCAATGAGTCTGACTTCTGAATAGCACTGCTTCCCCTCTAAATGTCAGCTTCAACATGACACCCTGCAGATAATGATGCTATTAGATTTAATATAGCCACCACTTCAGTGAACTCTGATGTCTCTTAAGAAATCTGTATAACTGCCATTTTAACAAACAATTCTGGAATGCTTATAATCCCAAACAATTAAAAATGGCATAAATACAACTACTTTCTCTCTCCCTCTCTAAATAAACAAATAACACAAAATACAAAATCTGAGGTTCCTGACATATAATCTTCATCAGTATTGGATTCCACTAACAATCCAGCGCTAACAACTATTGGGTTTTTATAACCTTCTGAAAGGCCAAATGGTCAAGGCTGTCTGGATTTTCATGGGGGACTGTTTCAGCTGAGAAGGAGTAACCCCTAGGTTTCACAAAATGGCATTAATTCACTGAGGGGACCTAAATAATGTCCACTCTGCTGGATCTGGTGAGATGGGCAGAAATGTGTTGAGAGAAATGGTCCTTCAAGCAACCTGGTCCTATGCCATTTAGAGCTTTAAAGGTGATAAAAAACAGATAAATTGTAAAACAGTTCCCACAATCCCTAGTGTTGTTGGAAGAGAATTATGATACCTGTAGTAGCTGGATTGGGAAGAGTTAAATTAAACTAAAATTAAGCTATAGGGACAGCTGACTCAAATATACCTTAAATAAATGATATATTCTCTGAAGAAGTTAGGACTGTTAGATAAACCTCAAGAACGTCTACATTCTTGGAATGGAGAAAAGCTTTTATGTTTCTGAAGTATATTAGAGAGCACAGGAATTTCCATTCATGCTGATATTTGCCAAATGATTTGACATATAATAATGCAGTATTTAAAATTCAGGAGTGGCCATAATTAACAGCATTAAATGAATTGTGCTCCTAGATCTGATGAAACACATCTTATCCAGAATTTATTTCTTATAGTAGCTAAGCAAGAAATAAATGTTATTACTGTGTTTCCCTGAAAATAAGACCAGGTCTTACTTTTTTCCTCCAAAAGAGGCAGCAGGTCTTATTTTTTTGGGGGGGGGGGTGTCTTTCCACTGACCTGCAGCATTGACAGCCCCGCCCAGCCATCCCACTTCTTCTGTGGCTGAAGGAGCAGCTTCCTTCTGCAGCTCAGAATGGAGCTTGGGCCTGCATTTTTGCAGTCAGACCTTTCTGGAACGCCTCTGCAGCCGATAACCAAGCAATGGATTGAATCCATAGATCGGTTCTCAGCTGCAGAGGCCTTGCAGAACTGAACTCAGCTTCAGAGGCCTTCTGGAAAGACCTTACTGCAAAATGCAGGCCTGGGGGCAGAGAATGCTACAGAAGAAGTAGGCTGGCGAGGAAAGGCCTGGCTGCAAGTTAAGTGAGTCCGGGGCACATGGGGTAGCTCCACACCCCGGCCCCTGCCCTAGCTTGATTTTTAGGTTTGTGCCTCACCCCCAAAATAGGGCTTATTTTGGGAGTAGGACTTATATTAGGCCCACTCGCAAAAATCAAGCTAGGGCTTATTTTGGGGTAGGTCTTACTTTTGGGAAAACATGGTAGTGCAAGCTTGTTGGAAATACAGACAAAAAGTGAAGGAAAAGAAACAAAAAGAAAAGAACATTGCCTGTCCTGCCTGCCCTAGTAGTTAGTATGTTTTTTTTTTTTTTGAAAGAGTTGTCCTATATATTTTATTTCCCCTTTCAGTATTCCTCTTGGGGCTCAAATATAAAATGCCATGTTTCCATGCTATACATGTGTTCCATTAAAAGATTTGTCTAGCTGGGAAAAGTGCTGCTAACCATTGAGAAGGAAATTAAATATACAAAATGATAAGCTGTTGCTAAGACATATAAAAACATTTAAATTAATAATAAGAACTTATTCTGAAGCAAAAATTCAGTTTTATTGCCTATTATACCATCTTTGCATGTAAAGTTGCTTTAATGCAGAATACCAGCTCTTCTAAAATTCTGTTTTATTGGGATCAAAAATTTATGATATCCTGAGGCATGAGGAGCAAGGTATAAGGCAAAAGAACCACACTTTTTTTTATTAAGCTTAATGCTCTCTGAAACAGAACATATTTAAAACTTTTTATTGTTATTCCTGAGAGAAGACATGATGGCATGGAAATGTTTGATGTCATCAACCTTCTTCTATGACAATGATAAGGACTATTTCATTTATTTGGAAGGCTCATGATTCCACAATAGAGTCAAAGAATACCTCGGTTCCAGAAAAGGTAGAAATTTTCTATGTTAATATAAGATGTTCTTCAGTTGTCTAGATTTCCAGTTACAACTTTATCTAACCCATTTACATGAAATAAGAAGACCTATGGAAATTGCCCAGTGCAAGTAGTCAGTGCAAACACATAGTCTCTAAGGAGAGCAATTCCCCAGGTTATTTTGGCCCAATGGTCATATTTTAAATTCAAAGCATGCTATGGGAAAATGCATTGGTAGCAAGAGTTAGTTACAATCTATATACTCATTTCATACTCAAATATACTTAGGTCATAATGTCCTTTGATAGTCTCTTTTCCTCATTCATGATATATCTTTGATAACTCTGATGTGTCTTTTTTGGGCAGGTAGAACTACTTGCAAACAAAGTCCTGGGATTCATTCACCTGTGGATCCCCCCCCCCCCAAAAAAAATGCCCAGAGGAAATGATTGGAAATAAAAGGCCTCTAGGACTTCTAAGGCCATGGCTACCTCATAAGATGCAAAATATAAGGTTTCTCTGAAATGACCAAGTTATCTTGATCCATTGAAAATCATGAGAAAAACAAATTGATCTGAATGTAGAGACTTGTACTTCTGTTAGGTCCTCCAGTGATAAAGCTAGAAAAGTTTACTTATGACTATTAATTTAGTGAAACAAAACACTTATTTGAAATTTAGAAGAAGTGAAATTCAGGTTAATATTCTGCTTGGTTTATAAAATGAGAAGTGACATAACATTAGCTGACATAATTATAGCTACAATGAATCACTGTTATATTTTCCTATTGTCAAATATTTAATAATTTATGTTACTAGTGCAGCCAAAGCACTTTGCACATGCCTCAATATGCTGCTACCATTATTATTTTATGAATTCTTCTAATACAAGAATCATTATCTCAGAGTGAAAAATGGTTCCAAGGCTAAGTCATGGAGATTCTTAATCAAAAGTAAACTCTATGTAAGTGTTAAATTTGTAGCCAAAAGAAGGCTCTTTGATTATGTCATCTTGTTTCATAATTTATGAAGTAATTTGGATCAGACTTAAACATAAGAGAGTTATCTTGTCTCTGACATGGAATGTGAACATATTATTCTAATAAATCAATGTAACCTTGATATCTTCTGTCTCTTCTTTAATCTGTATCTAATTGTTCTTTACAGTAAATACATCATAATTAACCCTGAATAATGTTTATGAACGTAACAGGTGATAAATGAGGGGATTTTTTTTAGTTTATTCTTCTACATGATAAACAAAAGGGATTCAGCTGAAAATAAAATAAAAGATAAATGCAGCACTTAGAGGGTTAAGCGAGATCTCAGAATCCAAGTAAATATTCAAATGAATTGTTCCAAGAGTAGGAAGGAGAAAAAGAAAGTCTCTCAATTTAGCTAAGTATAAATTACAGAGCTTTATATTAGCTGTCAAATTATTTTTGTCCTTGTATTCAAGTACTCCATTCCTTTGGTAATGCTACATGTGATATGCGGATATATGTCTTGTTTCAGGCTTGGCAAGTAATTAAACTAAATGGTTTAAAAGTTTGCATATACCATTTTTATCCAGCCCCCAGAAGAGACAAGTGATTTGATTGTTATTACAAAGTACAGCTTCCATCCAACCTCCCTGAATTTCAGAATGAAGGAATAAATGAAGAAATAAATAAGTCTTATATTGTACTATATTCACAAAGAATTCTAGATATCAGGGACAATGCTATTTTTTTAAAAAAAATTCTTGCTATGGAAGGAGTATGTCTTATGAAAATCAGTTACATTTGTAGAAACAATCCATAGAATTAAAATAGACTTGCTCTTACTTATCAGGATTTTGCCTGATAACAAAATGTTTTAGTGGAGAGGGTTCTTATTCAACGGCTCAGCCTGCTATACTCTATTTCAGACTACTCCATTCCATTTCTGCTTCTTCTGATTTTATTTTATTTCTCCTCTTTAAAAAATCAGTCAGTAATCTGTGGGTACTGAGCATGTTCTCTCCCCCCTCTTTTTTTGACCTCTGGCTGTAAATTAATAAAGTGAAAGCATGTTCAGTTCACACTGACTGCATTTTTGGAATGCGTCTTTCCATAAACAATAGGTTCTTTTTCAAACCTCTTCTTATTTGAATAATGCTGATTTGGCTATGTAGGATAATGAATTTGTTACCAGCAGATATTTGATAAATACTGCAATTTAACATATGACCATTTCACAGTCCATGGTTTTTTATATTAAAATATGGCCTTTGATTTCAATACAGATTTCCACATGTTGGATGGTTTCAAGTCCAAAATTAGATATTCAAGAGAAAGTTTAGCTAGAAACATTCTTTATATTATGTTCGTTTATACATTTTAATGCTGTTTTTCTTCAAAAGAGCCCAATGTTAGGCACTAAAGCAATGTGGAGTTTACCCCCATTAAAAAAGTTAAATAATTTAATCCAAAAAGAAAAGAAGTGTGAATGAGAAACCGCTCCAGATTAAGATCACAGATTTTTTTCTTTTACCTAGAATCAGTTCCAAATTCTTTTTCAACATCTTATCCAATTATCAATCACCTTCTTTTGAAAATGAAATTTAAAATAAAATGTTATACTGGCATACATGGATTAAAATGCTGGGTTGGTTTTGGGGGAAGGAAGAAAACTGGAGAAATAGATTAAGAAGGGTCTCTAGGACATCTCACCACAGCCAACTCCCCATGGCCAAATCACCATGGCCAGTTTGCCTCAGGACAACTTAGTATGGCCAACTCACTGTTGGACAACTCATCATGGAACAAGAGTTACACTAATATCAAAGAAAGGATGGAAGAAAGGATGCAAAAGGAGAGACAACATGAAATGTGAATGGCAAAAAATTAAATTATTTTTTAAATTATTTTAAATAATTAAATTGAATTGTTGAATTCTCCTATGACAAGTTGTCCTGCAGTGAGTTGGCTACAGCGGGTTGTCCCATAGCGAGTTGGCTATGGCGAGTTGGCTATGGTGAATTGGCAGCAGTGAGTTGGCTGTGGCAAGTTGTTCCATTCTGGATTAAAAAGAGCAATTAAGAAAATTAAACAGAAAAATGGAGGTGGTGGTAAAAAAGATGATGGTAGGCTGGGACAGGCAGAGGAAGTGAAAAGATAGAGTAATATGAAGTGGAAGGGACTTGGTAATTAAAAGAAGAAATTATACAGGTAATATAAGAGCTTTTTCCAACTTGTACCTACCTGATTTCATGCCAGTATAGTTTTCTGCTGGGTCACAGGTGGGGAGAGACCACTGTGGGGAAATCCTCTAAATGATTTTTACGATTGGCCAAAATGAATGGCAAAAGAATATTTCACAACATGTTCTGAATGAGAACTGTATGAACTAGACCGTTAAAAAAAAAATCCTGTATTAGTGTCTTTTGTATTAGTGTCTTTTGTATTAGTGTCTCTGTTTATTCAAAAACCATATACCTTTGTGAGAGAGAAAAATTTGGAGCTTCCAAGATCTACTGTGTTCAGTTTCTTGCAACTATTCAAGTTTTGGGCCTGGCACTCTATGAAACTTTTAGAACCTTCTTCTAAATTACTTGTAGTATCTTCTTCAGCTAGACAACATTACTGAGAACTAGGCAGACGTTAAATCCTAACCCTAACTAAATATTAATTTTGTAATTTTATTCAGTGAGAATTAATTAACTCCCCCCACAAAAACCCTGAATTTCCCCAAAAGGCAAAATATTTATTTAACAATCCTCTTCATTATGAATTCCCTACTATTCTTTTCAATATTGTCTTTACAAAACTATTGCTATATCTGATGAGGCTTGCAAAGATGCTAGGCTACCCATTCCCCACAACACAACACAAAAAACAAACAAATTAAAAACAGCCCCCTCCTAATGTAAGAATCTATTTTAACTGTACTAAAGCAAAAAAAGTATGGCTTACATTTTCTGATCTGCAGTTTATGGGGCTGTCTTTTTGTGAAGTAGGGAATGATGACTTTGCTTTTACCCAATTAAATAAGCACATATATAAAGTAGTACAGAAAGAAACTTGTAACATTGTAATTCAGGGTAGGGAAGCTCATGAAGTTCAAAATCTAAGTTCTCATACAGAAGACTAGGATCAAACACACACTTGGATCAAATGAAATATTAGCTCCTTTGCAGATTTATTCCTTGTTCAAAAAGCAAATTGTAACATTTCCATCTTTTTCTTTGCCTAAATGCCATGTAATTCTGCTTGTGGGGATGTGGATAAGTGAAACCACATCAACAGATTCAGTTACCATTTTGGGAAACAATTTTAAGATGGAACTGTGGAGAAAAGACTAAGTTTTTCTCCCTAGCTTTTCCTTCTCCTCAAATTGCTCTTGCTGGGCACTCTGCCCCCAAATGGGAATGAAGGAAGGGGGAGAAAGTGAAACCTTTTAACTGTCACAAATTTATATATATATATGTGTGTGTGTGTATATATATATATATATATATATATATATATATATATATATATATATATGTATATACATACATACATATATCTTTTAAAATACTAAAAATGCGAATCCTGGGCATTATGCTAACAAATAAAAGAAAAAACGAACACCAGGATATAATAAACCAGCCTGTTTAATATAAACAAGCCCGTGGTTAAGAAGAGTTACTAAGCTTTCGTCTGGCCAAAAAACTGCCGGCGTCATCAGAGTTAGAATAGCAGGAGATCGGGAAGGCAGCTCATACAGCCTCCTGCCTCTGCGCCTGGCTCCTTGAGCGCGTCATCGGCCTGTTGATTGTGTTAATCCTTATTGCACTGAGTTGTTCCGCATCAGGCAAACTGTCTTTGACTCCACTGGTTGTTTTACGATCCTCAAGTGCTCTTTTTGAGTGACATTGGCCTTGGGGGTGGGGGAGGATAATGGCCCTGGGAGGGAGGGGGACTGGGCACAGGGATGGATTGACAGCCGCCCTCCAAGTGCTTGCACACGCTCTGGGTGCAGACGTCCGGGTGCAGATGTCAAAGAAACAATTAGAACACAAATTAACCAGCTAGGACCGATGATGTGGTCTAGGAGCCAGGTGCAAGCATTAGCTAACCTTATTTAAGGTGTTTCCATTAGCTGGATTTTAATCCTGACGATGTTGGGAGTTTCCAACGAAAGCTCGGTTTTATTAAAATATTTTCCTATTTGAATCCTCCTGGTGGTCGTAAGTTATTTATTTTATACTATGAATATACCTAGGAGTCATATTTTTACAGACATATAGTTTTCGCGGGTGTTTGTATGTAGGTCTTTGGTTATTCGGGTTTTCTCCTGTGTCAAATTGGAAATGTCTTGGCAACATTTCGACGAAGTCTCATTCGTCATCTTCAGCCTGGTGTTTTCAGTTTCGTGCTTCTAGGAGCAATGCGTGATCGTAGCTGTTTCTTCCTTTTAACTGCCAGTGGGGGTATGAACTGATTGGATGAGAGGTTGGCTGTGTTCTGATTGGATGGAGGTGCGTTCTGATTGGATGGGGGGTTGGCTGTGCTCTGATTGGATGGGGGGTTGGCTGTGCTCTGATTGGATGGGGGGTTGGCTGTGCTCTGATTGGATGGGGAGTTGGCTGTGCTCTGATTGGTGTTCTGTTTGGGTGGGGGCTTTGTTGTGCTCAGATTAGTCTGAGTTGCACGGGAATGTGAGATGGTGAGCTTCATTGCTATTGTTTGGCTTCGCGTTCATGGTCATGCCTCATCTTCATTGTGGGTGTCAGTTTGCTTCATGTATGGATTGGATGGGTTTAAAGTGGCTAATGATGCAGCTGTGGTCTGGCTTCTGGTTGGTGGTCGTGCCTCATCGGTGTGGGTTTGGGTTTGCTTTTTATGTGGATGTGTGGTGGTGACACATCCACACAAAAGAGAAGCCATCGAGATAGAAAAATGCCCACACAGCATGAACAAACGAGATGATACCTCCCACCTACCAGCCATTTGGAAACCTGCCCTTATTGACAAACAATTCCCTAACACAAAGAATGACACCAGACCCACACTCACAAAAGCCACACAGGATGTCACTACCACACATCCATATATATATAGGGATATACAATCATAGCTCCAAAAGATATTCCTGGTCTGGATAGATTTGTAAGCTCAGTTAGACCTAGGAATGTCTGGCAGAGTAAATTATTCCTTCCAGTTTCATCTAAACATGCCTAAGGTGATTTGATGTATTCTACACAGGCCCTAAGCTGATTTCACCTATATTTACCTAGTCCAGATGCAATATCTTACAGAAAACTGGAAAGTGTTCTGCCAGCCTTTTAAAATTGTTTAGGGGACATTGGTTGATCAAATAACTAGGATCTGACAATTTATCTCATACAGTGAAGTTAAATGAGTCGCAATCAATATCTGCCTTGGCTGGAATCCATATGGTTCTAGCCACTGTGTACATGTCATATGACAGGACTGAAATGAAGATTCTTTTCACCAAAAACCCAAGACCTCCCAAGGAAAAGGTATCCCTGCTTCACTTCTGAATTAATAGTGCAAGAGCTTCATCACAAAACAAGACTGATCTGTGTTGGGCTGCTGTAACTTTTCCAGCTGAAGAGTTGCTGTGTATTGAAATGGTTTGATGAAGAAGATGTTTCTTTGTTAATTAATTGATGGACCAGATGAATTAATGGGTTTCCTGGGAATCTCAGCTGATATTTTAATTGCTTTCTTTTTTTCTCCTGAGTGCAAAATTTTGTTTCTTCCATATTATGTTTGCTTTTCTTATAGGTTTCTCAGAGAGATAGAGAAAACATTTAAATATATTAAGGGTGTGAATAAGGTTCTAGAAGGCACTGTTTTCAGTATTAAGCAAAAATCAAGGACCCAGGAGCATAACCTTAAGCTGACAGGATTGAAGTTCAAACGTAATGTTAGAAAGTATTGTAAGTGAAGTAGTGGAAGCTTGGAACCAATTTCAAGTGAAGATAACCGAGTTTAAACATGCTTGGGATAAACACATATTTATCATCCAACAAAAATTAAAATTAATTAATTAAATAATACTAATTAAAGTAATAAATACATAAATTAAAAAGAAAACAAAAAACAAACTCAAAATGCAGATTAAATGGACCACCAGGTCTTTTGCTGCCTCCATATTTTCTGTTTCTATAAGAAAGTGAGGGAAAGAGAGAGAGAGAGAGAGAGAGGGAGATGGGGATCTTCCACTATTGACTAGTAGCTATCCTTATTGGGAATAGGCATATGCCTACAAAGACCTCATAATCTGGTTTTGTTTTTATGTTTTCACTAACATAGTAGGGCTATAAGAAACATTAGTCAGCTAAAAAGGAAGACAGTTGTGGGACTCTTTTTTTTTTCTTTCAAAATTAAAGCAAAATCCCATTTAAATATCTAAAGGGTGTATTTGCATTTCTGTTTCCAAACAAATTATTCCTTATTTGAAAGTCTTTTTTTCTTCCTCTAACATTTTATAGATATTTCAGATAATATGATAGGTAGAGAAGAAATAGAACAGTACAGCCACTTTTTAAACATTCAATAAAGAATCACATTAAGTTTTATTAAGGAACGTAAAATGGATTGTAAACAGGTTCCCTTAATACTAGATTTATGGAGGGTTTTGTTTTTTTAACTCTCCTCCTAGTAGATTCCTTGTAACTTACATTTTACAACATATCTATAATCTGCCAGGACTTGCTTTTCCAGGCACTAAATATATATTTATTAATGTATCAATCTGACAACGGGAGGTTTTTCTAGGGCTAGGACTCCAAGCTTCACTCAATTCTATCTTTCCATCCACACTGTCCCAATGTCTTTTTTCTCATTTTCTCCTTCCCTCCTCCTGGAATAGAAATAGGGAGAATGTGCCCAGCATTGCCATGCTTTGAGTGATGGTTCTAATGCCCCATCACCGCACCATTCTAATACTGTCTTTTGTTTTTGAAGCCTTCAAATCTCTCTTAAGCCCTGGGAACAAAACTTTGGTGGTGAAGCAGGAGATATCACTTGAATCTGGAAAGAACAAATCTCCTTTTCCTAGGCTTGGGAAATACATGCTACCTTTATATTTTTATGCATCTGAGTCCAGAGGAAGAGGAGGTGTCAGGAGGGTTTTATAATCACAGATTCCTTATGATGTGAAGATACACTGCCTTTCTTGCTCAGTTACTATAATTAGTTTTATAGTATGATTTCTATTATTTGGCTATGGTTAAATATGGGTGTTTGGGGATTTTTGATAGAGCTTGGCTGAAATTTGCTACTCTGTGGTCTTATCTGCAATATTTTTATTTTTCTCATATGATCCTATCATGTTGATAATGCAGTGTTCACTCTTTCCTTTCACACATACATAATGAATGGTTGTTAAGTTGGAAACTCAAAGATCAGAGCTTATTAAGAAGAAAATATTGGAAGGTTATCAATGCTACTCACATCCTGGGCTTATCCATCACATTGAACCAGAACCAAGATGATAAGGAGGGTGGAAGAAAAAAAATATGAAGAATAGTTGGAAGCATTGAGTATGCTTAGTGTGAAGGGAAAGAATGTTTAAGGAACTAAGATACCTAACTTCAAGTACCCAAAGGAATGTTATATTATATTAAGAAGGGGCAGAACTATCCACAGTTCTTAACAGAAGATAAGAAGAAACAATGCTTTACATTATAAGGTTTGGTTGGACATCAGAAAACAATTTGCAGTGGTATGGAGTTGTTTAACAATAGAGCAAATGATCTTAGGAGGTTGCAGGTGTATAAAAAGAAGTTAGGTAAACATCTGTCAGCCATGGTGCAATAGTGGGTTTATGCACTCAGCAGGCAGTTGGACTAAGTAATCTCCAAGGTCCTTTATGTCCTATGAATCTATGATGTTATAGAATATAGAATCTAGAAACCTGTACCTTATCACAGTTTCTAAATTCTTTCCTAGATTGTGTTGCACAACAGGCTAACTTGATCTTCTTAACTATTGTTGAGGAAATCACAACTGGCTGGGTTCACAACTACATAAACATAAATGGTTTACGAATCACTATAGCTTCAATTCTTATAATGGATTAAATGACAAGAAAAAAGAAAAAAAAAACTCCATTTTGAATAAGTATACTACATGAATCTCATCCTTCATCTTTTCAGAAGTCTCCAGAATGCATGCACACACTTTTTTTTGGTGGAAATATACGTAACATGGGTTACATGGATAAACTAGCCAAACTATGTGTTATATCTCAAGAGCTCACCTACTTACCTGCAATTTTGCTTGTTTTGATTAAATAATTTTAAAATATTATGCTGAACAGATGAAATAATAGATACCTACAACTACTCTGAAATGTAAAACTTTAACAAATTGCATTTGTTTTATCAAGACCTTTTCCTTTATTATATTTTATCCTTATTTAATTTAAATAGACAATGGATTCCCCCCCCCCCCAGGCTGTTTATAGCCATACAGATTAAATCTAAAATAGAAGAACATAATTGAATAGATGAGGATGTTGTGGGTTGGAGGACAACTTATTGAAACAGAAACTGAAATATCATAAGTAATCAATAGTTTTACTTTACCTAAATATTATCATTTCCAACATTTATAACTTGATGAAAATGGGATACTGGGACACAAGTATAGAAAGCTTAACTTTTTCAATATTTTACTGTTTAGATTAATTTTTCCATTTTAATACAAAGACAAAAGCAAAGGGCTATAAATATGGTGCTGTAATTGCTGAAACATGTGAATCTACAAGCAATCTTAGAGTAGAAGATAGAATTCTGGACTGTACCACTTGGGACCACAAGCAGGGGCATATTTTTGCCTTCGTGCTTTATGAAGAGCTCCCTTGATACAATAACAAGGAAGAGAGTTATACTTTCCTCTGAAGTGCTAAATGAATGTTTCATATGTAGAACTAATATACTATTGAGCAGCATACCAATGAGTAAAAGACCATGGTAGAAGCCAGCAACCTAGCAAGATCTAACCAGACAAATACCATGTCAGACAAAGTCTATTTTCTACAAAGTAAGAAAAATGGTTGCTCAGATTTGGGGAAACTCTCATACACGTCTTCTACATTTTGGTTCAGATCCATAACAACTGTATTCATGTTGTTTAAATGACTGAAGGAAAAGACAAGATTATAATATTTGTATTACAGTATAAGTTATTCCCTAGGCCTGAATTTCATATCCAGATTTCTGTTCTCACCCAGAACATTAGAGTTTCCAAGGAAATGAGATGTCATAAGCTTCTTTTTTTCTAAATAAAATCATAGTCTGTTAGTTTTAAAAAAAATGACTATTTTTATTTTCATTCCCTTTCATAATTTGTTAGTGGTCTGAAATCATTTGTTTCTTTTTGTTAAACTGTCAAATGTTTGGTTTGATTTTAACCTTCAGCCTCCATATACTCAATATAAAAATCTCTCTATGAAAAGCTTCCTGTATATCAGTTTAAGTAATTGAGTGACATCAGAGTTAAATACTTTTATGAGGTACACATTTGGTAGGAGTGGAAATCACACTCATTACCTCTGATGATGCTATCTAGTTATTATTATTAATGTATGGCATTGTTACAGGAGACCACAAAGCTATTGTAGAGTAGTAGTTTTGCTTGCCAAGGTACTAGCCCAGTTATAGGAAACACTTGTGTGCTTCCCAAAGCACGCCATAGGAGGGAGAGCTGGCTTCGCCCCAAGAGAAAGACAAGAGAGACTTCCTGCAATATCACCCAAGCCCCCCCTCCCTACCAGGAGTTCCCTTGCAAATGGGTGCCGCAACCAGGAAGATTCAGAGCAATCAGGGAGCTGATTGCCTGCACAGAGCACCAGCTCATCTCCCCGCTGAAGTGGTACCTATCTATCAACCTGCATAGAACATACTTTCGAACTGTTAGGTGGACAGAAACTGGAGTGACAGGTGCTCACCCTGCAACACAGAGCTAGTGTCTTGAACTGCCAGAGCTGAGACTATTTCCAACATCATTAAGCCACTTTGTCACAACGCCTCTTATGCTACTTAGCAAACAAGCTCAAAGAGCACCGGACTCCCCACTGATGAATTCTGAGTATTTATATATTGTCTTCAGTTAGAAATCTACTAATCTATCTTGCAGTAAATGAGTATTTTTCAACTGGCCGTTGTTTCTCCATATCATGCTCCCAATGTTCTAAATATACTTGCAAGCACAAAAGAGATGTAGTCACTGAGATGATTAGTGTCTGTTCTTCTTGGCTCTCTCTTATTGAGAGGCTAATAGCTATTTGGATCATCCTTTTCCTGACCAAGTTTCATTCAGGCTATTAGAGCAACATTCAAAGCAAAGTCATTGGATAAGGGTGTGTCCATCTTTCTTTGTAGTCTGTTGTGTATCCATCACCACAATCAAAGGTCTGTGAACTATGTGTAGGAGGAAAGAATGGCATGGCAGAGCCCTTGGGGTGAAAACTACCCATGGAGCTAGGTAATTATTATTAACAAGACCTACATTCCAATGGACACCTGTTCCCATTTCATCCTTGTCTGTGCAAAAATAAGTGCACGCTGCCAGTGTCTTTATTGTCAAGTGTAAAAGAAAAAGGAAGATAAAAATGAAATAAACTCCATTTCTTTTACCACCTCTAAGCCTATAGCATGAGGGATGTGAAGAGGGAAATGAGCCTTCCCTACTTCCTTTCTCAAGGAGACAAAAGCTTTATAAGAGATAAATAAAATTACATGTTTTTTTAAAAAAGAATGGAAGTATAAAAATCCCTTTGTTACTCCAAGTTGTCACATAAAAAATAATGAGTAACGAAAAAGAAAAATACATAGAAATTCACAGAAAAGCAATTTAAAAGAAGATTTCCCATAGAAAACTATAAAATACAATTAGAGGTTATTATTGGTATGTCCTTAATTTAGAGGAACTCTGTTATAAAGTAGTTTCAGGTTTACTCAGCATGTACAGAGAACATAAATATCTGAAATAATAATCACCAGAGAGAATAACTGAATACATGGAAAAAGAAATTGAACAGTATACTGTAATTCTTTGTTAACTTTTACTTGTTCCTTTAGAGAATAGATGATAGTTTTGTGCAAATTTTGTTAGCTAGAAAATCTTGTTTCCTGCATGGTACAGCTTAAACTGGGGGCTAGTGGGATATAATAACAAGGCCCACCAGCTTCCAACCTCCTATTCAACCATGTCTTTTTTATTTTGTTCCAGCCGGGAGGAAGGGTTGCCAGGATCTTTGTGTGCATATATGCCAAATGTCCTGTGCATCTGCTTGTGAGATATATATATATATTTGTATATATTTGAAGACTGAACTGGCAGCTTGCTATCTAACCTGAGGAACTGGCAGGCAGTGAACAGGACGGTGGGGGCTTGCCCTCTGTTCATTACAGAGGAGAGTTTTTTGTATGGAGTAGCTTATTTGTCTTTTTCTCTTTTGATGCCAGTAACAAGGAATTCTTTATCAGCTTCAGAGTGGAGTAATCCCCGGTAGCAACATTTACCTATTGTTTGATGTAAAAGCTTAGTAGACCTGGTTATTAGTTGGATGGGAGACTACCACAGAATTCTGGAATTATAAAGTACATTAGGAAATTGGAAAAAAAAATCCTGAAAAAGGCGTTGGCAAGCAATTCCACATTGTTATGAAGAACAATATTGAGAAATGGCCATTTGGCAAACCCACGCTGAGCTTGAGAAAGTTTATCTTATCTTTGGAGGTGCAAGAGAGATCTAAGGAGTGTGACATTCTCCTAACCTAAGAAATCCCATTTTTGTTTCTATTGCAAAGAAAACCTTATGAAGCATCATCAGTGAAGATGTCCCAGCGCAGCCCAACTAGCCAGCTTGTTCCTTGTAAAGCAGTAGTCAACTGCTTCTTTCTATAATTCTTCAGCTTCTGGTGTCCATATCTTTGCCACTGTAGTGCCTTCCTCTTGTTTTTCCAATCATTTTTCCTCTGCTGTTATGAGAATTTTCTTAGATTATAAATTTTAAGTAAGCGCGGTCTTATAGTAGCTGTTTTAAACTGAATGTATGTAAGAGGATTTAGGAGCTTTATTGAGTGACTGAAAAGCTAGAAATGCTTAGCATAACTATAGTTTGTATGTAAATAAATTCCACTGCTGAATATGGATGTTGTATGTCGTTCATGGAACAAGAATTCACTGCTGAATGAATCATGCCCCCCCCCTCTGTCTGCTGAAACGAAGACATCCTTTTTTTTAATCAAATGGTCATCTATCAACAAGAGAAAACCTAGTGTTGCACTAAAATAATTGACAGCTTGATAGCTGTGAAACAATTTCACTCCTATAAAATGCATGGCTTTTCCAATAACAGTAAGTGCAATAGGTAAGGTTTTATGGCAAGGTTTGCCTTTATGACAAAGATGATGGAGATCTAATTTCTGCCTGTAGCCACCTGAATTTCTTTTAGTCTCAAGCTTGCTGTCCTTCAAACGATTGCTAATCCAGTCATTTCTTCCATGAATAAACGAGTTATGAATATGCATATCAACCAGAGTGGTGCATAAGCTATACTATCACCTTACATCCAGAAGGTCATGAACATAAATCTTCTCAGATGCTAATATTTCATCTACTTGGGCTACATATCGAGTTCCTTGCACAGTAAGAAAAAGAGATCATAATTGGTTAGAAGCTTTCATTTCTTTAGTCCCAAGCGGTTCTTTCTGAATGAAGTATGGAAGAAAGGGAGAGGGCAAAGTTAAAGAATGGAGTTAGAAAGAAATTAATATGCCAGACAATTGCTGGTTTCTCATCAGTCACTGATGTGAGTGGAAATGTTATGCCTTTTCCAGGAGGCTGACAAACGAGAAATGGGAGTTTTATAAATTCATACATGAGCCATTTAAATTGCCTTTCAATAAGCCATCTCCCATTCCTTCATGCCACCCCCTCCCACAACCACTCTGTTTTCTACCCAGAGAATTTATGCAACAAACTAGCAAGTAACTGAGATTATTGGATTGGTTTTAGCAGCTATTTGTCTTTCTCTTAAAAGGCTGGCTAAGTATAGCAGGATAGCCTTGGAAAGGTCAGTAAGGTTTGAGTTACAGCCCAGCCTGTCCCAGTGGTGTTTTCCTGATTCATTCCTCTATTTCCATTCTCTTCCTCTCTTCTCTCTTGGCAAATTTAAATCAATAGGATTCCCCTCTTTTTGGACCTGGCTGGAATACAGAGCTCTCCTCTTTATTTTGCAATTTCCTCTATAAAACAATCTCTGTCTCACTCCTGTATCAGGGAAATTTTTGGATTGAGGTTAAATCAGGAGATGACTTGGAGTCTTATAGCTGTAAGGCAATTGTGGAAGCTGAATGTTCTCCTTTAAAAGAAAAAAGTATTTTTCTTTTCTGTAAGTCAAGCCATCAAGAGCTATCTTTAACACATCATTATTTTCCTCTGCATTAAACATTTACTTATGTTCTTTACATGTCACCCATTTGCTTTAAACATCTGTGCAGTTGTTTCCATTAAGTTCAGAACCAGATTTGTTTGGATATTAACTGTAGTGCAAGAAGAAGAATTATAGCTGTCTTCTTTCATAGATCATTTTCCTGTCTAGCCCTCTCTCTGATCCAATAGGGAGTCTCTTCATGTTCTTATGACAGGCAGTAATTCACCCCCAAAGTACAAATTATATAGTAACTTGTTCATCATCTAGGCCACTGCTGGTTAACTAATCCTCTACATGAATGCAACTTTTCAAAATCTGATCTGAACATGTGAAATACAAAATGAGGCTACATATAGATTAAGTTAGTTAAATGTTATTCCCACTGAAATTAACATGATTTAAAGGAAATCTCTACTTATTAGGGTTTTGCTGCTATTCATAAACAGCTCTGGTCCTGGATGTTAGCTGATTCTGAAAGCTCAGTTATTTCTTTCTGGTTCTGCTGCAGTTTATTTGCAAACACAGCAAAGTCAGCATATTTTTTTTTATTTTTTTATTTTTGCAGTACTGTAACTCTGCTGAGCTTGTGGGCAGTTAATTCTCCAGTTGGTGGGATTTCTTACCTGATTGCTCTTCCTGGCTTCTGGAGTCAAGACAACCATTATTCTCTCTCTCCCCACATTCCTCCAAACTTCAGCATCCTATTCTTGATACAGTTTGTAGGCTTTGTTTGCATGTGTCCTCCCCTTTGGGGAAAAAACAAAAAAAGCACCTGGTTCCATAGAATATCATTTCAGCTTCATAGCATGCAAGAGGCTATTAAATACACATTTCCCCATAGAACACTTGCTCAGGACCAAGCAACCAGGCACAAAATAAGGCAAAATATGAGTGGCAGTTGGTTCTTGCAATTTATATAATTTTTCTTTTGTATAGAGCGGAAGTGAGAAGATTTTGCTTCTCCAAGAGATAGTTCAAGGAATGGAATTTTATTCATTAGATTTTGTTTTGTTTTGTTTTTTTAAAGAAGTCTATTGGCTAGTAAAAGAGCCAGCTGGATGATCTTGGCCCAGTAACACACACTCCTGGAAAGGAGGCAATGGCAAACCACCTCTGTAAAAACCTTGCCAAAAAAATTACAGTAACTTTTTGAGGGAGTTACCAAAAGTCAAAAACTGATAGGAAAGGAAGGAAGGAAGGAAGGAAGGAAGGAAATTGATCAGTAAGTGAATACTCATTGGCTCCACCCTCTGTGTTCTCAACATATTGAAGTTAGCAGAAGCAAAAAAAAAAAAAAATGTTTTGTAGATTTGAAACATTCTGTTCTGGGCAAAAGGGACTGTTTCTACCTGTCCTTTGTTCAAGTAACAGACTAGATTTTGTAGAGTTTCAGGCTATTTACTTTGTAATTATTTTCTGCTTTCCATTAGGCTCTTACAGAAGTAGTGCCATTGTTACTTCCAAAGACAAATTTTGCCCTTTGATACATTTTTGGAGAATTTCTTCAGATTGCAGCTCATGAAAGGTTATACCTTTTAATAAAATTTACTAGATTTGCAATAGTGGCGAATATCTGTTTACTAGTTGGAAAAGGTGCTACCAGACTCTTCCTAATTTTTTCCCCCTTCCTTCAGAGAAATTGTCCATCAATTGGGATAAATTCCAAAAGACTATTTATGTGACGTAGACAAGATGCTTTTCTTTCTTATCCTGTCATTATGTTTTGAAGCTGGTGTCCAAGATTTTCTCATACCCTTATATAAAACATTTACTCTTATATTAAAGATAGAAAAACAACTTCTCAGTATCCAAAAGCTACTGGCTATATTACAATATTAGCTGTTAAACTGTCTTGGAGCTGCCAAATTATTATGGAAACTGCATACTTCCCCCCAAAAGACAGTTTAACAATGTATTTAGGCTCAGTAACTGAAATGATGTAATGTTATAATTACAGTACAAGTAAAGGGACCACTTCATTTTCACATGCTACTTTTTTTTTATTCAAATGTGCATAATAAAAAGGAACTAAACTATACTAACATATTTGATTGTTTACTCTGCAGTAGTTAAGAAAGGTGGTATATTTTAGCTAAATAGAACCAAAAGATACCCAGACGTTACTGGTAGAGGGCATAGTAGAAGACCAAGCTTAGATGTGTTGAAGGGAGACCTATTAGTATATAGGGATATACTTTCTTTTACAGAATCAGTCCTCTGCTTCCTTGCATGGTTAAGTTGTAAAATTTGAAGAAGGTTTGGTACAGTACAGTGGGGATGATATGGACTCCTCATCAAAGAACTTCCTATCACCTAGAAAATCAAATCAAATCAAATCATTATCAAATCAAATCAATTCAGTCAAACCAATATTATGATCATTGATCAGCATAAGAGTTATGTCATTAGGAAGAAATATTAACATTTATATAAATGAAAAAGCTAAAAATAATATAAGATAGAAGGGAGAAAAGGTAGAGAATGTGAAACTCTAAGTCACGTGATATCGTGTGACGTATTGGAGCTTTTCCCCATTGCTGGCAATGGGGTGAGCGCGGTTTCTTCATGATGCATCTGGCCCCTGGGCCGGCAGTTTGACACCCCTGCTCTAAAGGGAATTTTAAAATTACACACAGAGGCACAAAATCTCTTTGGGTCAATGTTGATTTTTGGACTAGTCCCAGCAATTATCTTGGCAAGATTTCAGAAGTGCTTTGCTGTTATCTGCTTCCTAGAACTGAGAGAGAGTAACTGACCAAAATCACCCAGCCTGCTTTGTGCCTAAAGCAGGCCTTGAATTCATAGTCTCCCACTTTCTAATTGATACTTTAATCACTCCGGCTCTCAATACACAGTATATAAAGGTATAAAAGGTGTAAAGTGTATAATCTGCTGCACCCTAAAAAAAACCTTAAGTATATGCGAAGAGTGAGAATCTAAAAGAAGGGATGGTAGCATTTGTAGGGTACAGGGGAACATCAAAAATTAACCAAGAGACTAAGTCTATTAGATTAAGAAGCACACAAACCCTCATCTGGCAGTTCCCATATCAATACCCTTTTATTGTACATAAAGTGCAGTTTCTTTCAATTTTTCTAGTAGACAACTACAAAAGCAGAAGAAATCTATCTTTTTCATAATCTGCTTTTGACCTACCTGGGAATATCTGGATGGCTGCCATATGGCACAATCCTTCCATGTTTTGCTCTTCTGGCAACAGTATGCAAATGATTTGCCATTAAGTTCTTCTGGGATTTTTTGTGTCAACTTTTCAATCTAACAAGCAGACTTGGCATTTCCTGGTGGTCTCTTATCTGCAAACTAAGTAAGTTAGTAACAGACAGGTTTTTTGTTTGTTTGTTTGTTTTGAGATCAGCCAGATGTTGTATAACCTGACCAGGAAATAGGCACAAAATGCTGAACTAAATGCTGATCTAGTAAGAGACAATTCCATCCACAGGTTTCCTGATTCTGTGAGTGGCATACTTGCCCAACATTAGTTCCCAAGTTTCCAATGCTTTCATTTTCAGTTTAATGGGAATTCAAGGAATGGGAATGGTTGCAGAAAGAATGAGTAGATTCAGAGATCTATATATTTTTCCATGAAGTCACTGAACACATGGAGAAAAGTGTGATGGGATCAGTGATAGAAAAATGCTCAGAAGAATAGTCTATGACTCTTATGTATTATGGATAAGGGAGGAGCTGCTTATGGATTAACATAAGTATAGGGAGGAACAAACAAATAAGCAGATAATAAGTTTAGGACTCTTAGAAAAAGCTATGTTTTTCTTTTAAAATGGGCCTTGATACTACAGATGTTGAAACATCAAACTATTATTTTTTTAATAGAACTTGGTAGACTTGATAAAAGACGTTTTTAATGGATGTGATTTCATGAAATTAATTATATAAGCTCTCATAAAACAGGTTTCCACATGTATACATCATTTGATTTCCTTGTCTATGATACAATTGCATGACAGTCAGACATGCAAACTTATTCTGTAGAAAGACACTGTGCTTAAGGAGATGTTCTGTCTGCAGTGTCAGAGCCATAATGAATAGACCCATTGTCATAGATAATCAGTCAATTACTTGATGATGAAGGTGCAGTTAAAAAGCATGCACATAAAATTACCTTGCTTTACTTTCATAGTAATTTCAGCTTCTAGAACTCATATAATTAGGATGTTCTTCACACTCTCCAAGTGTTATCTGCTGAGGATATCTTAACTAACATTGTGAGTGAGAGGAATGCCACAGTCTTCTGGTGACATAATTTCAAAATAATATTTATTCTTTTATGTAGAGGTGGGAAATATCTTTGCAATCAGATTATGCCCTGCCTTCTTCTTTCTAGGCCATTGGAGACCATGATGTTGATGCAGTTCTATTTCTGTGGAGTGGCTCAAAAGTCCTCTGCCTTTTTGCATGGTTAAGTTGTAAAATTTGAAGGAGGTTTAAAGAATTGCTGCATCTATTTTCCACTGCATTTTTAAAAAAGCATGTAAATTTGTTTTAGATTCTACTCCATGAAGATAAGTTGGAGGAATGACTTAAATTTAATGAGCTAATTGGATCTAGGATGGATTTTTCTTTGTTTGATATTTGTAACTGAAAAAGTCTTAATCTAAAATCTAAAAATGATTTTATATATATAAAATGATTAAGTAATTTTTAAATTATATAATGTTACTGAAAATGTATTTGAGAGTACTTGTATTAAGAAAAATTTAAAGAAAATGACGTACTAGTTTTAAAAACTTTGTGTTCTAAAAAGGTTGTTTATAAAAGAAAAAAAAAAGATTATTCTACAAGGGTAGTTTGGAGGGTGGGACCTAAATTCAATATTGAAGTTCAAAGCTTATATGTTAAGAAGTTAAAGAAAAAAATGTACCAGGAAGTTTCGATTCTAGAAAAGTATTTAAACAAAGTTTAGCATTTTTTTTAAAAGGGTGGAAAAGAAAAAAAAAGAATATTTATCCCAGCAAGGTTGAAAAATTTGAAAGTATATCATTAATCCTAACCCTATTCAAACAGGAGAATATATTTGAGTATATTTTTCATTTGGATATCACTTCTGGATTTTGTGCTTGTAATGAAAAATAAAATGACTTTGGTTTTGTCAATTAGATAGATTATAGAAATGGCTAGTTATATATTAATGTATAAACAAAAAGTTGAGGCTGGAGTGTTTTTATCTTGTAGTGTGCTAAAAAGAATCAGAAGTCAACACCTTTTTTTTCCTTTTTCCCTTGTACCCCACACCTTCTCTTCTCCTCTCCTTTTCCCCTCCCTTAATTTCCTATTTCTATTTTTCTTTGTATTTTATATATAAATAAAATTAAAACAAAAATTGCACATAAAAAAGTATCTAAAATCTGCAGGCTAGAGTTTGGTGGTATAGTCTGATACTGCAAACATGAGACAGGGTCTATGTCTTGCCTTCAGGCTGACTAGTTTAATATTATAAACAGTCTTATCCCTTATTGATATTATACCACACAGGTTACATATAGAATAAGTATAAATTTTAATTTCCAATGCCACAGTTTTTTTTTCCTCAGGTTTGTTTATCATTTCAATAATTACTTGGAATATGCTTTATTATTTTTAAAGTCAATAAATGTATACATGAATTAAAGTTTTAATTAAGTTGCTAAAATATCTGGGTTATTTTTGCTTTGTAGTCTGAAGTACTTGCAGCATTACATTCATGATGGCACATACATATCTTAGTCATGGTTTGATGAAGTAATCAGGAGATAAATGTCCCAGTAGGAATTAGTCTGTACAGTTTATATTTGGAGAGATCATTAACTTTTCTTATATAGTTATCATAATATTTTATATGGGTTTGCAAATACATATATCCATGTCTGGTTCTTCATTCTTAAGTTGAAAAGGAATTATATTACTCCCCCTCAATTGGCTAAGCCCCAAACATTGTTCTATTAGTGTTTGCACACCTGGCCAAACCAAAAGGGAAACATGGGATGAACTGGATGAGAGTTGCCTTTCTCCTCAGCATGAGATAATCTTTCTTCCAGATGGGAATTCCACCTATATCTTTTGCAGGACAAGGAATCGGTATTATTTTGTATTAAATCCAACCCAAGCATTTTCAGACGTAAAGCTCAAAACTCTTAGAAGATACCCTTAGTGATATGCTAAAATACACACTGGCCACTCCAAACATGAGTGTTCCTATTCATTGTTACTTGTCTTGCTGCAATACCTCATTAGGGTTCCTCAGTAGAGCCATGTGACAGGTCTATTTCATGAGCTGCATTGGTTGCCAATTGACTTCCAAAATTAAAAATGCTTATGGTTACCTATAAAGGCTTTCATGACTTTTGGTTACTGATTATATGTCACAAAACTGATGTAGTTTCTTAATATAGTAATATATTTACATATTTATATTTAAAATACTTTATATTTAATATTACAACTATATAATATTTATATAGATAGATCTTGTCCAGGATAATCTGTTATTTCAGATCTTCTGACAGTGCATTCATCAATGCTATAACTGTCTATTCACCTTGCTCCTAGTTATTCTCTTCTTTTTTTTTTCATTCCACATTTCTCATAATTGTAGACTTCTCAGGGGAATTCTTCGTGAGAAGCCCTGAGATGCTACTTAATTGGGTGGCCCAAAACTAAAATACAAATAAATAAATTCAAATAAACAAGTGGTGCAGCACTGTCATAAAGTATTTGTTTTGTTTTCATTAATGACAGATAATAACATAGTACATGTATAATGAAGAAATGACACTAAACAGAATAGAAAATAAGATGCATAGGTGTTTCTCTTGATTTTTTACAACTCACAATAATTACCTAGAACCCTAAGAATGTAGATTTGAACTATTGGGATAATTGGATCCAACTACATGCTCATGACAGGAATCCAACTAATGTTTATCCAACAGAAGGCTATCCAGCTTATACTTACACAGCCAGTGATGGGAACTCATTGTGCTACAGATAATTAATTGGCTTTACTTCTGCTGTTAGGAAGTCTTTACTAATATTTAGACTCTGCTTTCCTGTGATTTATTACTATTATTTGTACTCTTTGGATAATAACAACAGCAAATCCACAAGGTTTTGGACTTCTTTCATTTGACATCCTTTCAGGTACTTGGAAACTAATCTCTCTCTGTCTTCCTTTGATTATCTATTCTAAATTTTGCTGGGTTTTTTGATTTTTATCGTTATCGCTTAGCCTGCATCATAGGGTTGTGAGAATAACGTGAAATGGGAAAAATTCTTGAATCTTTTGGAAGGAAGCAATGTGTAGATGTAACTTTTGGACAACTGTTACTAGGGCTTCAGACAAAATTACATTCTTTGATCTATGGAAAGACATTATTATCTTCAGAATACTGTACTGGCCTTTCAGTCAAATACTTTGCTTCTGTCATATGTGGTGGAGTAAAACCTTTGTGATTAATTCATTTAATACCATCTATATTTTTATGGTCACAAATATTTACTTTATTTACAATAAAAGCTCACCCATTTTTTTGTGGTGTTATTTTCTTAGCCATTTAGAAAGACGAACTAACATTCTTTTTGCAACTTCAGCTACCTGTTATATTCCACAATGCACTGTGAGGTTCAGCTTCACAAGTAATAGACATAATTATAGACAGATGTTTTGGTTTAGTACAGTTTTAGTCTTCAGTGTAATATTGGTCCAGTGGTACCTTCAGGACACCAGGGCAGAAGTCCAGTTCCTTATTCAACATAATAAACTTATTCCCCCACATTATTATTGGCACTTTCTTATCACTTAGTGAAGCTGAATAAAAAAGAAATGCTTTTTTAATTTGCATTTATGATTTTGCTTATAAAATAATAAATGCTTTTGACTCCCAGAATAAATGTGTGTGTGTGTATGTGTGGAAGAAAAACTGGACTGCAACTAGAAAGCAATTTTTTTTCAAGGAATATGGAGACCATGAACTGGTTCTGTAATCTTATGGAAGGTGTGAAATATCACCTATCATCATCAACTGGGAAAAGCAGTCAAATTTAAATATGTGTAAATAATGAATGAAAATTTAGGAATAAGTCATCACTTCATCATTGCAACAGCATATTGTACAATATACAAGTTCCTACCCAGAGCACTCAAAACTTTTGGAAGCAGGTTGTTCCACTAATTAATTTTTCTGTCAGGAAATTTCTCCGTTCTAGGTTGCTTCTCTCCTTAATTAGTTCTCATCCATTGCTTCTTGTCCTGCCTTCAGGTGCTTTGAGAATAGCTTGACCCCCTCTTCTTTGTGGCAACCCCTGAGATATTAGAACACTGATATCATGTCACCCCCCCTTGTCCTTCTTTTCATTATACATATTTATTTCCATTAAGCATATTTATTTCATGTGCCTATATCAGTGGTGGTGAACCTATGGCATGCATGCCAGAGGCGGCACTCAGAGCCCTCTCTGTGGGCATGCTCACCGCCACTAGCAGCTCGCCAGGTCCATTAGGCTGTTGCCTGCAGCAGCAGCCCCACCCAGCACAAAGCAGGCAAAATGGCTGGCTAGCAAGCTCGAGTAGAGGTGTTAGAGCATCGAGGTGGCCACGTCTACCTGGCCACACCCACCCAGTCTGCTGTGACCACCCTGGCCACGTCTACCCAGTGGGCCACACACACCATCCTCCCTGAGGGAACCACAATGCTGATGTGGCCCTGGCACTTTGCAATAAATAAGTGGGTTTTGGGTTGCGGTTTGGGCACTCGGTCTCTAAAAGGTTCGCCATCACTGGCCTCTATGCAATCCCAATTTTCAGCTGTACTGAATTGGTGCATACTGGAGCATAGGTGGGGGTCTGCTAAGTGCAAAAACTGTTTTATCCATTTCTACATCAAGGTAAATTCCTTGTACAATCCAATTAAGCATTTAAATGTATTAAAGGAAACCTTATGGCTTGATCTACAACTACAATGCACTAGCAGAACTCATAATTAGCTGGGTGACAATTGCTTCCACAATTCTGAAAACAGGAAATGTTACACTCAACTAAAAAAAAAAAAACCCTTTATTGCTACAAAATATCCCTTTTGGGAGATACTGTAATAGTTATTGAAATAGTTGAGAATAAAACAAATTTCAACTGGGAAATTTCTGAACCGCTTCCTCTTCCCCCCCCCCCAAGAAAAGCTGTGAAGCAAGATCATGCCAGGAACTCAAAGCATTATTACCATTAGCTGCAGTAATAAAACAATAACATTATTTAACAATAATTTATAAAAGATATGTTGAATTCCAATCTGATTACCCTGAAGAAATAACAAGTTTGCAGACAATTTGATTACTAAACAACTTCTCTCATTGTATTTTTTTTTTTTTTTTGTAATGGAAGAATAGGGTAGACTCTCTTATATATATATTTACATTGATCTCATTATCTTAGTATTAATCCTTTGATAGTCAACATGGCATCATGCATATATAATCCAGAGGAAGCTATCAGCAGACTACAGCATTTCAAATTTGTATAAGTGGGATTCTCCCATAACAGCCCACTATCTGTGGAATATTGTCTGGAAAGAAGAACCTGGCTATCTGGCTTACTTAGACCCAGAAAAGGAATCCTCTACACTACAGCTTTTATTCCAGAACCCACTTGGAATTTTTGTTGTGTTGTCAAGTGAGAATCACTGGTCCAGAGTCATCCAACTGTCTTTGTGTCTAAGGCAGGACTAGAATGCACAACCTCTGAATTTCTTGCCTGGTGCTTTAATTACTACACCAAACTGCTTCTCCTTTGTAATTTATAAGAATGGAATGCATCTTTCTGCTACTTAAACAGCTTTTGTCAGTAATATATATAGGAGACATGATTTCTCCTTACTCCAATATCCCTCAACCTCAACATCCTTAGACTTTTCTTCTGAGGATTAAAGTAATCTTTTAGAACAATGTTTTGGAATGTGGGGTGCTTAGAGGAGGAAGCTAGCAATCAGAGTTTGCTTGTGCAAGGTTCAGCAGTATATATTCTGGTGAAAATATTTATGTAAATGTACAGACATATAATTGACAACCAAGCCTTTGAAAGTCCAATCTTTAAATTCTTCCTGATGCATGTACATTCCAATGAAAAATAGTGTGTGTGTGTGTGTGTGTGTGTGTGTGTGTGTGTGCATTTGTGTATTACATGGCTACGGTATATATGACTTTTATTGTTTTATCTATATATAAAGTAGAAAGAGAAATAGAAATGGGAAATTAGGGGAAGGAAAAAGAAAAGGGGAAATAAAATGTAAAATACAAGGAAAAAAAAAGAAAAAAGAGTTGACTTCTGACTTTTTAAGCAGAGTATAAGATAGAAATACTCCAGCCTCAACTTTTTGCTTTTGCACATTAATATATAACTAGCCATTTCTATAACAACAAATCTATCTAATAGACAAAGTCAAAGTCTCATTTTTTTACATCACAAGCACAAAATCTAGAAGTGATGTCCAAATGAAGAACATACTTAAATATATTCTCCTCTTTAAATAAAATATTCAATCATTTCTGCTACTAAAGATATAGAAAGGAAGCCAGTAATAGGACAACAAAATGTCAATGGTTGTATCATCTCTTTTGTCTAAATAAATATTTTTAATATGTCTATAAAACCACATGATGCAGAAAGACAACTAAGAGTAAACTGTTTATACATTTTGATCAGAGAGTAATATAAGATACTAGAAGATCTAAGAGGAAGGACCAGCAATTAAACATGGGAATGTTGATGGAACATTCATTAAATGCATCGGATAAAGCTGTAATGGCTACCAATTGGGTTCTCTTTCTCCCTCCCTCCCTCCCCCCCTCTCTCATAAGAGTACTAAACAGCCATCCCAATATAATCCAACTGGTGGAGAGAGTAATTGAGAGAGTACTATTGGGGTTATATCCTGACTTTAAACTTTCAGTGGGTTCAGGTTAGCAGCAATGGGAACAATATAGTGACTGATTTTCTAACAAAAGAAAAGGTTCAGGATTTCTAAAAGAGCAGAATTCAGAAGCACAGAACACCTTTTGCAAAAATATTCAATGTTTAACTGATAGACTGCATTTGAAATATTGAATTTGATATACGGAATTTAAAAATGGTTACGATGATAGTATAATGATTAAAAGGGTTAGGCAGAGGAGATCTAAATCAAATCCATACTCAGCCATGAACCTCTCTAGGTGAGTTTGGGCCAGTCCTTCCCTCAACTTACTTCTCAGAGTTTAACTGTGAGGCTAAAATAAGGGCAATCCTCATGTATGCCACCTTGTAGTTCATGAACGATGATAGGATAATAATTAAAAATAAAGAACATATAAAGAAACATATGTCAAGTAGTTTTTAACTGTGTTTTCAACATGCATTGGGCATATTCTAAGCTACCTAGAATCTCTTTTGAAGTTTAGAACAGAACAGAGCAGAACAGAATAGACTAGACTAGACTAGACTAGACTAGACTAGAATAGACACACAAGGAATTTGTCTCCAGTGCATAAGCTCTCAGTGTATATACAAGCAATAGTGATAAATCATGATCATAATCAACATAAAAATACATTCATCATAAATCATAAAATACAACACATTCATCATAAATCATAAGATGCAACATAGGATACTAGTAAGCAAACAACATAAATCATACTAAGATACTGATAAAATAATATAAATTGTAAGATACAAGCAACGAAGTTATAGTTATAAGAAGATAAGGATAAGTAATAGGAAAGATGAGAATAATAGTAATACAGCTTTACTAAGTAGTTTGACAGTGTTATGCATATGTGGAATTAGTTGCTTAGCAGAGTGATGGAATGGGGGGAAAATTGTCCTGTGTCTAGTTGTTTTGGCGTGCAATGCCCTATAGTGTCATCTTGAGGGAAGAAGTTGAGACAATTTATGACCAGGATGTGATATTTTCACAGTCTTCTTTCTTGCTCATGCAGTATACAGGTCCTCAATGGAAGGCAGGCTGGTAGAAATTGTTTTTTCTGCAGTTCTAAGTATTCACTGAAGTCTATGTCTGTCTTGTTTGTTTGTAGTTCCAAAACAGACAGTTATGGTTGGGATCAACAAATCCAATAAATAAACAAATATGTATTCCCTATTCCAGCACAATCTTCTGAAAAGCTTCCCCGTGCAAGAATTATCCCTATTGCTTGTACAAAAAGTTTCCTGATGGATTGTGTTCTTTGGGTTTCCATCTATCCTCCTATCTCATGAATATAAGCTTCTCAAGTCATCAACAAAGTATATGTAGGATCCGTGCAGAAAATTGATAACGCTTCCCAGAATCCAAGATCCTTAAAAGTGTGTCTTTTCTGAGCAGGAATCTCTGGTTGTTAGCAAAGCAGGCCTGTGTAAGCAAGTCAGCCTGTGGTGAAGGAGTTATCTATCTTATGTTGGGTGGTTTCTGTGGTGCAATAGACAGTTAAGCAAGGCTTACCCTCTGGCAGTCCTTGTTCAGATCTAGGTCATGTTGTAAGTAAAACAAGTCTGCAAAGTTCAGACAAGAGGCTACCCTTCAATATGGTTTTGTGATGCGCAAGCTTAAATGTCTTCTTTATTTTTTTAAAAAAAGAAACTATAAGAGGCGCGACGAGGAGACATGAAACGTCTCCATCTTTCTTGCATCAAACTGGTTGAAAGCAGGGCATGATATAACCTTAATGATCTAGATGATGTAAGTTACATTGTATATCTCGTCTTTCCATATATGCACAGCTTTTTCAAATCTCTTAAAGTACAAACATTGTATTTGTAATTAGCATACAGTTGCTAACTTCTTTTAACATGAGAAGTTTTATATTTGATGCTGAGAGCCAATTTACATCTAATGCTTTCCATCTTGAAATTGCAATATTCTCTACAACCTTTATCTTAGAGGTGGTGGCATTTGGCTGTTTGGCTATTGGTCTGTCATCACTTAATTGTTCAATTCTTGAAAACTTGTCAGCCAAATGTGTACATTTTTTCCATTGGCAGCTATTAAGTGATTAAGCCATGGCGTTACAATTATTACAATGGCCAAATATCTGTTGATGAATTATTTGGATCAAACTTATGACCTGAATCAGGTCAAACTTATGACTAGTATCAGCTAGTTCTCGGTCAATTTTATTTTTGCATAATTAAATAAATTAACTTGAATTACAAATTACAATGAATGAAAAAGCTTGTATCACTTTTTGTGCAATTTTCTCACAATATACACGTAGTTTCCTCAATATGCACTTTAAAGAAGTGTGTATTTTGTTTTCTTTTAAGCATATAATTGTGCATTCCAAAGTGCAATTGGTGGCATATAAATTTAATAAATAAATTCATGTGTAAGTTTAGAAAAAATAAGTATGGTAAGTTAGAATTCAGATTAAAAAATGAGCAAATTTTGATTCATTTGATGTACCAAGATTCTTGAAGCAAACTATATCTATTTCTATTACTATGAATGGAAAATTATTGCAAATTACCTAAAGAACATCTCTGCAAATAGCTATTAGTCATGTGGTTTATATAGAACACCTCTACTCAAAATCAAAACATCACAAAGTATCAGCTGCTGGGAGGTAATTTCTGAAAAGGTTATTACTTTCAGACCCTGCTAGTGAATGTGCCAGAAGTATCTGATTAGACACTGTGAGAATGCAAGATGGAAAAAGTTAGTAAACCTTCAAGTTTAACATTTTCCCCAAAGCCACCATGAATTCTGCTGAAAAGGAGAGACATGTATGGTAGACAGGGAAACAAATAGATGAATGTCTACCAGTTAAACTGGGAACTTCGGGCCAGGGAGTACATTGTTAATTTTGGAACTAGATGTTAGTATGAAATTCTACATCTGCCTCTAGTCATTCTGAATGCTTCTAAATTCTAAATGGAAGGGGGTACTCTTAAAGAATAGGAAAGTTTATGAGTTTTATGTTGCCAATTTTATAATCTTATGATCATATTTCTGCTTTGGCCTTGGTGGTTTCAGTACTTGTTGAAAACATGCACACACATAATTATGTATATTTTCTTGTGCACTTCTCAGTTATGAAAACTTTGCTATGGAAATTGCACCCTTTGAAGGTTTGTCAAGCATTGTTATCAGTTCAATTTCACTAATCACTTGAGACACACCTGTTCATCCAGGTGTTTGGAATCTTTTGATAGACTTGCTGCTGCAGATTTTGGCTGCATAGGATTTTAGCATAGTTTACATAGTTTATTGTTTGGTAATGTGTTACTTTACTTACATTAAACTGTTGACATTTTCTATATATTTTGTTTATTAACCAGTTCTGTATTTCTTGTTGAAGAGCAATATATTTGTTGAAAGATGATCATCTGAACATTCTGATCAGTCCAATATCAATCTCTGTTCTTAAAGCTACCAATCAAAATATATTGCATGGTTATTCTAGCTCTTTCTTATTGAAAGGCAATTTGAGAAAAGTAAAGACTGTGAAAGAAGTGTTAGATAAGCATGAGAAAGTTACATAAGGTGATGTTATCTGGATCACTTATAAATATTTTATATAAGAAGAACAATGAGTGAGGCAAAACAAAATCTTACCTTAATCACCTTCAGTGACCCTGGAAAAAAGTCACTTTTTCAGCTTTGCTCCCCCATTTGAACGTACAAATGATACTGCTCAATCTCTCCAGGCTGAGTTTAAACAGAATAAAATATGCAGGAATAATAGAAGAATATTCTTTTTGTGTTTGTGTGTGTGAGTGTATACACACACACATTTGCCTGCTAGTCCCTTTCAAGTGATGGAATATTATTCAGTAGGAAGAAAGAGGGCAAGAAATAGTAAGGAAAAGAAAATAAAGCTGTGTGATAAGAAAAGGTATCTAAAATATAACTAAATCTACTTAAATATAGTTTATAATTTCCTGCCATATTTAATTTTAGTAGAATGAAATTATGTTGGGCTTGATCTGAAATTAAAGCAGCCCTGACCTGCTGGCTTTTTGGAAGGCCCTTAAGACCTGGCTATTCTCTAAAACATTAGGGTTGGGAATTGGTAAGTTATTGTTATTAATATTCATGGATATTATCTCAGCTGCCATTATTTTTATTTCTGTTTGCATTATTATTTTGTATTATTATATTGATGTTCTCTATTCACTGCTCAGAGTCATTTATGAGTCACTTATGTGTGGCCATAAATTGAACAAAATAAACTTCAAATCAATACATAACTCCCTTTCCCCTTACTCCATAATGTCTTCTCATCTAACAAGCCCCTTTGCTGATATCATAATATTTTCCTGTGGTAATCTACTTTTCCCTACTTTCTTCCTCAGGGTTTTGTTTTGTTTTCCTGTCAGAAAACAATTCTTCTGTTTCTAATCTCACTCCCAATTCCCATTCCCACTCACTTCTCCAGCTGAACTTACAACCCTCTTTCCTCAAGTCAGTCTTCCTAGCCCAGGGGTAGGCAACCTTGGCTCTTTTATGACTCGTGGACTTCAATTTCCAGAATTCCTGAGCCAGCTTGGCTGGCTCAGGAATTCTGGAAGTTGAAGTCCACGAGTCATAAAACAGCCAAGGTTGCCTAACCCTGTGACCTAGCCCCTTGTTGTTACCTGGATTCAGCAATCTCATTGGGGAGCTCCACTTATCCAGAGGATTAGAGAAATCTAAGAAAGCTCTCCTACTGATGTTTTTTAACCCATTTGAGCTGGTTCTTATCTCTAGCAAATTATTTCAACAGTTGATTATGTACCAGTCCCTTTTGGATCCCACTATACAATTTATTGTAGAATCCAATGGCTTCAAATGCAATTATTCTTTTCCTCTGTCAGACACAATTACCTTGGTCTTTGATCCAATAATTTTCAGATCTATTCCTTGTCATACATTCCTGCAAATCATTTGGACGGATTCTTAGCCAGCATCATGACCTCATTTACATTGAAAAGTATACATACATTTGTACTTCTAACTAATACAACTAAATTCACTCTAAATATTCCTTAAATATTTATGTGTATATTAAATTACAAATGGAATAACACATCTCATTGTCTCTTTTTCAACATCAAACCATTTCCTAAGCATTCTATTTACTCCCACACCTGCTTTACTTTCAATATATAGTACCATTATCACATTCAACAATCAATCTTCAACTCTGTATTCATGCAAAAGTTTTCATAATTCATATCTATCCACACATCATTTGCTTTTTCTAGATATATGTGCAATGAACTTTCTCACATTCATATGGTATTAATTTCTTTCAGTTATTTCACCTTTATTTCCAAGTAAAAATAGGACTTCTATTGTGGTTAAATGTACAGCATATAAAGCAACTAAAATTACTGAATACTACCACTAAATAAGGATGTATAAGAATGGAACTTGAAATGCTGTAATTTTTTTCATCTATCCAGAGTTTAAAAGGAGTATACATCTGAGTTTTTGTCCAACACATTGTGATTAAAAAAAATGCAAATTATATGCAACAATATTAATATCATTGATGGTTTGTAATCAGTTTTCAGTTTGTGTTCAGAATAACCTACATTTCATTATTCCTCCCTCCCCCCCACACATTAATTTCAAGCAACAAGCATCTGATTTGCAAATCATCCAACCTATTGTAGTTCAGACATGCCTGGTACACAACACACCCTTTTGCCGGCACCTGTTTGGCAGTGTCTATATATTCAATAGACACATGAAATGAGGGAGGGGGAGAGAACTGATCCAAGTACCTTTAAGTAAAGGAGTGGTCAGAACAGCCACAATATTTTTTTCAAGACCATTTATAGTTTCCTCAATGTTGTTTTCAGATTTGCACATCTTTTGTAAGCTTATTAGCCATTAACTTGTCATTTGTAAATTATACTGAAATCTTAGAATAAAATTATCCCACTGGGGTCAGAGTGAAAACTGAAAAAAAAAAACTATTAGGACTGTGGGCAAGTGCCTAATATGGAGGTTTTAGCTATCTTCCAAGATGCCTAAGTGGCAGAAATTTTCCATGCCCTTCACTTGGCTTATGAACATGAATCATTTTTTTTTCTTCAGAAAAACAGATTCCATGTTCAAAAATAACCTAGCTGTCAGATAACCTCACTGTAAGTGAGAGAAATATCATTCTGTGCATCAAGAGAAGTCCATCCATGATGCATTTGTGAGTGGATTGTTAAATTTTATGGAATTTTGTGAGCTGGTTGAAAGCAGATGTGAACCTTGATGCTCTTCTGTGGCTAGTGGTGAGACACAGCAGTGACAATGAAGCTGCCATAGTCAGATCTTGTTTAAGAACCAATTTAGTACTCCACCAGAAGAGCAGTAAATCTGTGTATGTAAGGTATGTATGTAATACCTCAATGGCAATTTTCTAAAACACCATTCAGATGTTACATATCCAGGTGTTAGTCTCTCCTGCATCCCAGATCATAATGCTCATGTAGAACAGTGCTCAATCGCCAGAGTGGGAAATTTGTTGCTGCAGCAGCTCCAGATAGCTGGCCAAACCCCAGTCCTGGCTTTGTCATCACCATAATAAATGAGGTATCATAAATAGCATATATGTCAATGGATGTGCTGAAAGGAGGGGGAAAACACCACTTTAAATCTAGAACAGCTAAAGATAAAAGGCTTTGCAGTAAGCTAGGTTGAGAAAAGGGCAACATCATATGGAGCTATCCTTGATAAACAGTTAGGAACGCATCTTCATGAAATGATTAAGGGGATATGAGGATGATTCCACAGCTTATTCTTCTACAGTTTATATGTCTGATTTTGCTCTATTCATTTTTGCTGATTCTGCTAACAGTGTTATTAGATTTCTTATGCCTCCAGTCATTATTCACCTTTTTATTTAAAATTACATTCATGGCTATATGTCATGCTTTATATTTTCAACATGTAACGTTAAAAAACAATTGTAAAACTATTCCAGAGCTTGCAGACATAGTGGACATATTATAAAGTGAGAAAGAAACTCAAGATTTCATCAGACATTCTTGTCAGTTGGAACTTCCAGTTTTTCAGAATTTGGCTAAAGAAAAGGATAAATCCAAATTTCTTTTTCTGACAAAGAATTAAAGAATTAAATTGGGAGACTAAGATGGCCATTTCGAGCTCATTCTGCTCTCTTCAGTTAGCCACACCCTTTATGGGATTCGAACCTGGACAGTTTACATACTAGGCAGTGTAATCAATTAGACATCTGTCTGAAAAACTTCCTGCATATACTCCCTTGACTCAGCTGGCAAAGAGGGAGGAGAGACTGTGGCTTGGTGGTTAAATCAACTAACTGAAGAGAGCAGAATGAGCTCAAAATGGCCATCTTAGTCTCCCAATTTAATTCTTTAATTCTTTGTCAGAAAAAGAAATTTGGATTTGTAATGTTTCGCAACTCAATAGTGCAGAGGACCCTTTAATTTTGAGAAACACACGTTGCCTATATGACTCAGGAACTAAAGGGAGGGGGGAAGTGAGTGGTTGTGTGGATGTAAGTAAGAGCTATAAGAAAGAATCACTGAAGGCTGTAAGTGAAGCAAGGATTAGTCGGCTTGGACTTGTTACAAGGTCCATGCCTAGAGTTTAGGTGTGGCTATGCTTATAAGCAGGTTTCCTCACTAGCTAGCTTGTATTCTGACAATGATGGCAGGTGCTAGCCATTGAAAGCTAGGTGGATGTAAGTAAGAGCTAAAAGAAAGAATCACTGAAGGCTGTAAGTGAAGTAAGGATTAGTTGGCTTGGACCTGTTACAAGGTCCATGCCTAGAGTTTAGGTGTGGCTATGCTTATAAGCAGGTTTCCTCACTAGCTGCCTGGTGATCACTTCCTTTTTTACTGAAATGTATGTACCCAGGAATCGCTATTCTTCAATTTTTAATGTAATTTTATATATATATATATATATATATATATATATATATATATATATATATATATGTAGTAGGTCTTTGGTTGTTCGGGTTTTCTCCCGCGTAAAATTGGAAGTGTCTTGGCGACGTTTCGACGAAGTCCCATTCGTCATCTTCAGGCTGGTGTTTTCAGCTTCGTGCTTCGAGCAGCAATGTGTGGTCTTAGCTGTTTCTTCCTTTTAACTGCCAGTGGGGGTATGAACTGATTGGGTGGGAGCTTGGCTGTGTTCTGATTGGGTGGAGGTGTGTTCTGAATGGTTAGGGGCTTGGCTGTGCTCTGATTGGCTGGGGGAGTGTTCTGTTTGGTTGTGCTCAGGTTAGTCTGAGTTGCAGAGGGGTTTAAGATTTTGGGCTGCCTTGCTATTTTCTGGCTTCGCGTTCGTGGTCGTGTCTCCTCTTCATGGAGGGTGTCAGTTTGCTTCATGTATGGATTGGAGGGGTTTAAAGTGGCTAATGATGCAGCTGTGGTCTGGCTTCTGGTTTGTGGTCGTGCCTCATCATCGGTGTGGCTTTGGGTTTGTTTTTTGCGTGGATGTGTGGTGGTGACATCCTGTGTGGTTTTTGTGAGTGTGGGTCTGGTATCATTTTTTGTGTTAGGGAGTCGTTTGTCAATAAGGGCGGGTTTCCAAATGGCTGGTAGGCGGGAGGTATCATCTCGCTTGTTCATGCTGTGTGGGCGTTTTTCTATCTCGATGGCTTCTCTGATTATTCTGTTATTAAAATGTTCACTTTTGGCAATGGTTCTGGTATTTTTAAAGTCAATTTCATGTCCTGTGGCTTTAAGGTGTTGGACCAGGGAAGATGTTGGTTCCTCTTTTTTGACTGAGTTCTTATGTTCTTCAATGCGTGCACTTATTCTTCTGTTGGTTTGTCCGATGTATGTGGTGGGACAAGTGGTGCATGGGATTTCGTATACTCCTTGATTTTCTAATTCAATTTTATCTTTGGGGTTTCTAAGGATGGTGGATATTTTTCTGTTTGTGCAGAATGCTGTTTTGATGTTGTGTTTATGGAGGATCTTACTGATTCTGTCTGTGGTGCCTTTTATGTATGGGAGGAGGGCTTTGCCGTTTTCTTGTTCTTTGTCTTGGATTTTAGTGGGGGTTTCTTTTTGGATTAGGTTTGTAATCTTATTTCTATGGAATCCATTGGATGTTAGTACATTGGTGAGAGTGTGTAGTTCGGGTTTTAGGTGTTGTTCGTCAGCTAAGCGTTTTGTTCTGGAGATGAGTGTCTTGGCTACAGAGTTGATCTGTGCTGGGTGGTGGTGTGAGAGAGCGTGCAGATAGCGGTTTGTGTGTGTTTTCTTCTGGTAGATGGTGTGTCCTAGGGAGCCATTGGATTTCTTGTAGACTAAGACATCCAGGAAGGGAAGTTGGTTGTTAGCTTCTGTTTCCATGGTGAACTGTATTTTGGGGTGTAGGCTGTTGAGGTGTGTGAGGAAGTTGTCCAGTTTTTCTTTCCCATGTGGCCAGATTATGAAGGTGTCGTCTACGTATCTGAGCCAGAGTTTGGGTTTGTGATCCGATTTTTCTAGAGCTTGGGTTTCAAAGTGTTCCATGTAGAGGTTGGCAATGACAGGTGAGAGGGGTGATCCCATGGGTGCTCCTTCTGTTTGTTTGTATTTTTGTCCATTATAGATGAAGTATGTGTTGGATAGGCAGTGGTTGGTCAGATCTAAGATGTGTTTGGGGGGGTTATATTTGTTTTGAATAGCTGTCAAGGCTTCTTTGATAGGCACTTGGGTGAAGAGGGATATGACATCGAAGCTCACTAGTAGGTCGCTGGGCTGTAAGTTTTGTTTCTTTATGATCTCTATAAACTGGAATGAGTTTTTTACGTGTGAGGTGATAGATTCTGCATAGGGCTGTAGTTGTTTGGCAGAAATTTGGCTAGGTTTTGTAGAGGTGAGCCTATGGAGCTGACTATAGGTCTGAGTGGGGTTCCTTCTTTGTGTATCTTGGGGAGACCATAGAGTTTGGGGCATCTGGATGATTTCTCTCTGGGAATGATTCTTTGCTGGATCTCTTCGCTAATGGGGGAGGCTTTTATTTTGGATCTGGTGGTTTTTTCCAGGTAGGTGGTGGGATCTGTATTTAGGGGTTTGTATGTGGAGTCTTGGAGTAGGTTGGTTAATTTGGTTTGGTAGTCAGATGTGTTCATAACCACCGTGGCGTTGCCCTTGTCTGCTGGTAGGATTATTATGCTGGTGTCTTCTTTAAGGTTACGTAGTGCTGTCTGTTCCTCTTTGGGTAAGTTGCTTTTGGGTGGCTTGCTGGTGCAGAGGATGTTGGTGATTTCGAGTCTGATTCTGTTGGCGTCGTCGGGGTTGATTTTGGTCAGGCTGGTTTCAACTCCACATATAATGGTTTCAGTGGGGATGTGTTTGGGAGCGACTGCAAAGTTGAATCCTTTGGAAAGGACATTGGTTTCGGCTTTGGTGAGGATCCTATCTGAGATGTTATGCACTGTTTGTTTCATGTGTGGCTGTGAGGGAGGAGGGGTTTGTTTCTGGTGTTCTTGTAGTCTTCGGAGTTTGTTGGTGTGTGTATCTGTCTTGAGGGTGGTCTGTGTTTCGGCTCTCCAGACGGCGAGTTGTTTGGATTTGTCCCAAAGTGCGGGGTGGATCTTGTTGCTGAGTTTGAGGTGGAGTGTGAGGAGATCTTTGTTAATTCGGTCTAGGAGGAATCTTTTTGTGTGAAGTTAATTTCTGATTAGGGCCAATTCTGTTCTTTTCAGGATCCGTTTGGTGGCTGCAGAGTTGGAGTGGAATTTCAGTTGGAAACATGTGGGGATTAGATTTTGATCTCAGCAGTTGCGTAGGAATGCGAGGTCGCATAAAATGGAAGCTCTTTGGACTTCAAGTTTTTCATAGGTCCTGGTCAGATGGTGGATATATATAACAATTACCTTTGTTCACATGCCTTTTTTTGGTAGGCAATTATGGAGAAATTGAGGACTTCCAACTAGAGTTACTTATGAGTATCTGGTTTATAATGTACCTCTATGTGATTGATTTTAAACATGCTGTTTTTGCTGTCAGATTGATGATGACTCTGTAGACAACTGTCCTCTACCATAAATTCTGATTTCTCTTGAGATTGTATAAATCTTTCACCTTCTAACTAAGATTGGTCTTCAATAAGGTGCATAATGATTGCTAGAGTAGCATCCATAGCTATTGTTATTGTATCACTCCATCATTTTGCTGTTCTACTTTCTGTTTTCCTTTAAGAGTGCCAAGGATGATATTTTTTCTAATGATCTTTATCTTGGCATGATATATCATGACATATGAACATTATTGTCTTTTATGTCTTATTTCAAGTTTCTAAGAGAAATTGAGTAGCTTGTTTTCCTCCAAGAGATATGGATTTGTATGGGCAGTCTATGGCACATACAGGACCAGGCCTTTTCTTATATAGATGGGCCTGTATAATACACAAGAACCTTATTTAAGCCATCATTTCTTTCACTCTGAATGATCATCAGAGACTATCAGAGCTTAGCCTTAATTCTTCAAATGTCTCCCCTTTGAAGAATTATTGAATGTGAGCCTTACAGAATGCTGAAGAATCATAAGAAGGAAAATTAAGGACTATAAAGTTATTCATCCACAGGTATAATCTAGACCACAGGTGTCAAAGTCGCCACATCATGTGACATGTTGCAACGTATCACGACTCTTTTTGCATTGCCAGAAATGGGGTGGGCGCAGCTTCGGTATGATAAAACCGGCCGCAGGCCGGCAGTTTGATACCCCTGATCTAGATAGCAGAGTCAACGGGTGTGCTGGTCACTCAAACTTTTCCCAATTATCATGAGATACCATAAATTTGCATATTTACTATCTATCACATGTCTACCTTACTACAATTAAATGACTTTTTCTACATAGCATATGTGTACATGTATGTGCAACATGTAATTTTCATGCAAAATTATAATATAAACTTGTTATTGAATCACCTGTTTCTTTTTTGTGTAATGCAATTTCTCTTTCTTGATGAGGTATAAATGACTATCTAAGTACATGTTGTTTACAAAGCGCTGATATGAAGTTAGGCCTGCAATATTTTCAGGGAAAATTCAGTGGTAGGAAAAAGGATGCTTAACATTTCCCTTTTCCAAGTAGGAAGGAAGACTTGATGGACAAAAAAAAAAAAAAAAATGATTCAGCATGCTTCTTGATTGTCCATAGCAGGTGTTCCTATGTATCTATAAACATTACAAGGAAGGCATGAACATTAGACTCCTATGTTTGTTTCTTTACACATTTATCTTTTAGATTTCCTTCATCATAAGCTAAACAGAATTTTGAAGAAACAAAACATGACCAAATCAAAATCTGCTTCAAATCAGCCAAGATGACTGCATGTCTCATATGCCTTTGGTTATACTGGAATATTTGCTTGGTATATCTATGCCCTGAGAAACCCAGCTGAGATAGTTTAAATGTTGTGAACATACCTGTAATGCTGTAAATCAAACAATATTCAATTGAGATAAATGGATGACGCTTTTTCATTTTTAGCTTTTTTTCCAAAGCTGATTGCTCATACCTCCTTATGCAACTCACAACGTGAAAACAGCTTATTAATGGTTCAAGACAATTTTATATGCCAAACTTATTCATATCCCTTTTCAGGGAAGTTTGGAGGCGGCGGGGGAGGGAGAGGGAATAAGAGTGAGAGAGAATAAGAGAGAGAGAGAGAAAGTGTACAGTATGTTGCATGCATATGCAAGAGTAAAGAAATGTTGAGAAACAAATATGCCAAAAACATATCAAGTTAAATTCTTTAATGTAACATGTCTTTATTGAAACATTTGGCATGCTTTCTCTAGCAATATCCCTCAAAGATTTTGGAACACTGACATTTTTTTTTCTTTTCTCAAAGTTCTACCGGGAGTTTTAATTAAGGTTTCAGGAGAGCCAGAGGCAAGCTTGCTTTAAATGGGGCGAGGGTGGGAACTGGGAAGAGTCTACACTGGAACATCTTTAAGGCAGCCAACATTGCATTGTATTAATATTGATAAGAGATTCATAAATGAAGGTTGCCAAAAGGATGGGAGCAGGGAAGGGATATGCTTCCTGGAAAAAAAAAAGAGTGCCATGAAAGTTTTGCTTTGTTCAGGAGAAGGGTCTGGAAGGGGGAAAAGGGTATGATTTTGTTCAGCCTCATTTAAGGCCAACAGCATCATCTGAACAAATATTAAGCAAATTTTCACAGCCTTTAACCTGGTTATGATGCATGTCATCTTTTAATTAATGTTTTATGGCATTTCCTGGCACAGTTATTGCTTGTTTTACCACATATCTGTAATTCGTTCCCAGTAGAGACCATCCCTGTGTTTTATCCCATGCCAGTTTAAATTTCTACTTGCTGCCTCTCCCTTTGACAGTGTTTATAGATAAACTTCACCTCAATTTCCTCTGAAAGATTGCACAAACTCACTTAGTGCAGGGAGAGCAATCTGTGCCAGGCATGGAATTATAGAACGGGGGAAACTAAAGGCATGTCAATTCCACCAGCTAGTTTTAAAATTTTAACAAAATGCCTGAATAAGACGATTCAATTCTTAAGAACTTGGCAAACCTTTGGGGTTCTGAGGTGGAAAAGTGTCAATATTTCTAAGGAAAATAAACAGCCCAGAAAATCAAGCAGATGAAGAATAAAAACAACTCATATGCCTATATAGAGCTTACTTTGGGTTTGTTTGCCTAATTTATTAAGCCATGGTTTGCTTAACTTTACTTTATAATCTATCATGGCAGAGTATCTACAAATCCAAGCAACCATTTAGATTAATTTGTAATATAAATCTATCCTTTGTACTATAAGGCTGAAAAAGTCTGATGATAACCATGCTTTCTTGACACCACTTGGTTGCTAAGTAATATGTACTTAGAATAACTAATTAGGTTTACATTCTGAATTACTCCTGCTAGGGCATTTGAAGGCACGAAGAAGAAATTAATCTGTCATTTACAATCTTCACATGAACCTTGCAATGCTACTTCATGTAAAATGTCTATATAGGTAAAACTAATGTACGGCAAAATGTTTTACTGATGAGAGACTCTATTGTAATATTCTCTTTAATTTCTTCATTTATTTTTGTTTGCCTGTTTGTTAAATATAAAAGCAGGCAGCCATTCTTGACTACTGGCAATTTGGAAATTTGGGAGCATGTTTTGGGTATTCTATTAAAATGGCTAACTATGTAATATTAAATTTCAAGGGAACTGGGAAACATGCAGGTAGTTTTCAACTTATAACCATTCATTTAGTGACCATTTGAAGTTAAAACAGCACAGGAAAAATGACTTATGACTAGTCCTCATACTTTATGACCATAGCAGCAACCCCATAGTCAGATGATCAAATTTGGTGCTTGGCAACTGGCATGTTTTTACGAAGATTGCAGCATCTTGGATCATGTGATCACCATTTATGACCTTCCCAGCTGCCTTCCAACAAGCAAAGTCAATGGGGGAAGCTGGATTCGCTTAAGGACCATAAGATTCACTTAATGACCACAGTGAATTGCTTAACAACCATGGAAAAAAAGGTTGTAAAACTTGGATGCGACTCACTTAACAACTACCTTGCTTATCAATATAAATTCTAGTCTCAGTTGTGGTCATTAGCCAAGGACTACCTATACTTATTGTTCTATAATAATAATAGTATAATAAAGTTGGAAGGGATCTTGGAGGTCATCGAATCCAACCCCCTGCTCAGACAGGCAGGAAACCCTACACCATTTCGGACAGATGGGTGTCCAGTCTCTTCTTAAAAACTTCCAGTGTTGGAGCATTCACCACTTCTGGAGGCAGGTTGTTCCATTCATTAATTGTTCTAACTGTCAGGAAGTTTCTCCTTAGTTCTAGGTTACTTCTCTCCTTAATTAGTTTCCATCTGTTGCTTCTTGTCCTGCCCTCAGGCGCTTTGGAGAATAGCCTGACTCCCTCTTCTTTGTGGCAGCCCCTGAGATATTGGAATACTGTTATCATGTGCCCCCTCGTCCTTCTCTTCGTTAAACTAGACATACCCAATTCCAGCAACCATTCCTCATATGTTTTAGCCTCCAGTCCCCTAATCATCTTTGTTGCTCTTTTCTGTACTCTTTCTGGAGTCTCAGCATCTTTTTTACCTCATGGTGATCAAAACTGGATGCAGTTTTTAGTTTAATTGATTCTAAAAAGTGAAGGATTTTTCCCCTTTTCACTATTACAGTTTTTGTCTTCTGTATGTAAATCCAGCAGAAATGTATACAACAACAACAATAATAATAATGTTGGAAGGAACCTTGGAGGTCATCTAGTCCAACCCTCTGCTCAAGGAGTAAACTCCATACCATTTCAGACAAATGACTCTCCAGTCTCTTCTTAAAAACTTCCAGTGTTGGAGCATTCACAGCTTCTGGAGGCAGGTTGTTCCACTGATTAATTTTTCCAACTGTCAGGAAATTTCTCCTTAGTTTTAGGTTGCTTCTCTCTTTGGTTATTTTCCATCCATCGCTTCTTGTCCTGCCTTCAGGTGCTTTGGAATATATATGACCCACTTGTGAGAACGTGGAAAAGAAAGGCTTTCTAGAGACTAATCTTCTTATTTGTATCCTGAAGCTTCAATAGAACGTTTATCTTCATAAGTTAAATTTGGGACATGTACAAACATTGATTTTAGTAGGTTTTTCTAAACATGGTCTGTTGGTGAGTGTGGATAGAAGGCCCTTGTGTGCCTCCTTTGAAGATTCAGGTTTGAATTCTGCTTGGTGGCATTTTCTGGTTGACTCAGCTGGAAATGGGCACCTGAACTCTACAGTTAAATAGATTAAAAAGGACTTCTGGTTTGCCGACGTGGCTGCTACGGCCTCTGGAAGATGAGTTCCATCTTCCAAGTCTGATTTCACACCACTGGGGGACCCTGGAAAGGGTCGAAAGTCACCCTGTAGGGGTGACAAGCAAGGATAGGACTCCCGCTTGATCGTGGGAGGACGGTAGCCCTTCCACTCGATCTGGGGCAGCCCTCCAAACTGGCGGACAAAAGACTGGCCATAGAAATATGACCCATCACTAGGCTGCAGACAGCCAAAATCAAACTTACCACCAGGCACTATAAAGTAGCGTGGATGAGACTGGGTGAGATCTGAACCTGTCTTCAATCCTAACTATTTTTTCCACCTGTACAAGCTGCCCAATGTATTTTCTCCCCTGTGGAGAGAGAGAAGGGAAATTGTATCCTACCCTCTAAAACACTTGTGACTGACTATCCAGGGGAGTTTAAAATGCTGAAAGAATAACTTGATTCTAACTGTATTTCTATCTTTCTAAAATTTGAGGACTAAAAGATTTCTTATTCTTATTGAAGATTTGAGTTTTTAACTTACAAAAAAGAAGAAAAATTGGAAAAAGGATTATAAAAATTTTGGACTTAAAAAAAATCTTAAACGGTATGGGCGACATCTTGTGGCTAAAGCTGATATTACAATTTGTTATTATCTAAAAGAGACTTGGCTTGAAGCCCAGACTATAGATAAGATTTTTGTAACGTTGGCAGATATCAGCTGTGAGAAGCCTAGCTGTGTTCTATACTCAGTGACAAAAATATTTTCATTTTCTGTTTGTAAAATGAATTAACACACCAGTAAGAGAACATGGATGAAGATCAGGAACAGATTCTCTTTATGTTGAAAGCAATTTATGAACCTATTCTTACAGCTTCTGATGAAATAAGCTACAGAAAAGAACAAGATGTGAGCCTAGAGATACGAACCCAAACTCTGATTACAACTAAAGAATCAACTACACAGAATATAATAGAAGAAGTGGAACAATCAAATACTATGATAGAAGATTCAGCTGATCAACAAACACAGTTAATTGAAAACCCAGAAAAGGTACTGACAACACTGAAAATGGAAAAGACTTTCTATATAAACCAGAAGAAACCTGAGGATCAAGAAGAAGAACAGGCTGAAGGGAAGATAAATATTTCAGGACAACTACATCAAAATGGAAAAATAGAAAGACGATTTGTTAGCCCTTCCAAAAAAATGGTGACTGGATGGCCTCTTTTATTGCAAAAAATATATATAATAAGAAAGGGAGATCTATTTGATGACTTAAAAGCACGGATATGGAAGGCGAGTTGGCAAAGAAAGCAAGCTAGAATAAGGCTGAAGAAAATTGGGGTTTTGACTTATTAGTGAGGATTAAAATAGAATATACTCAAATAGATAAGATGTGTACTTTGAATACTAGATTTTGTTATGAAATGAGATAAAGAAAACTTTGGTCATTTAAAACTTGGAAGTATAAATATTAAAAGTTAAATTTGAATATTGATTTGTATAAAGGTTGAATGTAAAAGCAATTAAGATATATCTAAGCCAGTGGTTCTCAACCTTTCTAATGCCGCGACCCCATAATACAGTTCCTCATGTTGTGGTGGCCCCCAACCATAAAATTATTTTCGTTTCTATTTCATAACTGTAATTTTGCTACTGTTATGAATCACAATGTAAATATCTGATATGCATGATGTATTTGCATTGAACATAATTAAAGCATAGTGATTAATCACAAAAAATATGTAATTATATATTGTTAAATATTTATTTTTAATTACAAAAAAATGAAATTTTGTCTTGAAGCATGGGGTAGCATGGGTAACAGTCTTAATATAACAACAGTAAACTACATCCACATGGAAATAAGTAAGCAGTGGGGTACCACAAAGTTCTGTTTTAGGCCCAGTACTCTTCAATATCTTCATCAGTAATTTAGATGAGGGAACTGAAGGGGAACTCATCAAATTTACAGATGACACCAAATTGACAGGAGTAGCCAACACCCCAGAAGACAAATTCAGGAACCAAAAAGATCTTGACAAACTTGAACAACGGGCCCTATCCAACAAAATGAGTTTCAATGTGGAGAAAAGTAAAGTCTTACATTTAAGCAGAAAAAACCAAAGGTACAAGTACAGATTGGGCGAGACCTGGCTTAATAACAATAACTGTGAGAGGGACCTTGGAGTCCTAGTGACCAATCACTTGACTATGAGCCAGTAGTGTGCAGCTGCAACCAAAAAAGCTAATACAATCCTGGATTGTATAAACAGAGGCACCGCTTTATAAAATCCTAATAAGACCACATCTAGAATATTGCAGCCAATTTTGGTCACCATATCACAAAAAAGATATTGAGAGTTTGGAAAAAAATCAGAGAAGAGCAACTAAGATGATCAAAGGCCTGGAGACTAAAACATATGAAGAACAGCTGTGGGACTTAGGTTTGGCTAGTCTAAAGAAAAGAAGAAATAGAGGAGACATGATAGCAGTATTCCAGTATCTGAGGGGCTGCCACAAGGAAGAGAGGGTCAGGTTGTTCACCAGAGCACCAGAGGGAAGGACAAGAAACAACAGTTGGAAACTGATGAAAGACAGAGGCAATCTGAAATTAAGGAGAAACTTCCTGACAGTGAGGACAATCAACCAGTGGAACAGCTTGCCTGCAGAAATCATGGGCACTCCATCATTGGAGATTTTTAAGAAGAGACTGGGCATCCACTTGTCTGAGATGGTATAAGTTCTCCTGCATGAGCAGGGGCTGGACTAGAAGACCTCCAAGGTTCTATTCTATTCTATTCTATTCTATTCTATTCTATTCTATTCTATTCTATTCTATTCTATTCTATTCTATTCTATTCCATTCCATTCCATTCCATTCTATTCGTTTGTAGCTCTGCAAGAAGAAAAGTATACCCAGGTAAGTTTATGCCAGAATATATTAAATGAATCCCCCCCCCAGTTTTCCATCTGTGGGAGCACTGTCCTTGGCCTCAAGAAGATATGGATTCTGCCCAGTGAACTTAAAGGAATAAAGTTCGCCTTGCCTCCTGCTGAAACATTTTACCGCATGTAAGTGTCGTTAAATGTTCCCAATCAATCCCATCCAGCATTCTTTTCAAAGTCAGTTCTCCTCTCAGCGCATTGGAAGCAACATAAATAAGCACTGGCTGGTTCTCGGTCCAAAGTTTCTGCTCAGAGCTTGTAATTCAATACCCCTCTCTTTCCTATGGTAAACCTGCATTTGCCATTTTGCCGCTTCTTTCTATTCCCCTCCATCGCCCCCCCCACTCCCCTCCCTCAAGTCAGCATTAAACTTCCATTCCGTCTGACTGATGAAATGTAGGAAATCTGTTTCTGGTAAAAAAAAAAGCTTTCCCAAAGAGAGCACCAAGTATACAGAGATCAGAAGTATGAACAGTGGCAGTAGCACTGCTACGGTCGGGCTGCTCAGGCAAAGAGGATGGGCTACGAGAGGAGGAGAAGAACTTTGAGGCATTGCGTGGGCAAAGTGAGTGAGCTTTTTTTTTCTTTTGCAGAGCATACCGGCAGGGAGGCGGGTGCGCTAACTGTCCTCTAAAGAAATAGCTACTGTGGGTGGGTGAGGAGAAGAGGACTCTGGTGGGCCGCGCAAGGAGAGAGAGAGAGAGAGAGAGAGGGGGGAGAGGAAGAGAGAGGGGGGAGAGGGAGAGAGAGATTAGTGCGCTTGAAATGCAACAAAATATGTGAACCTGCGTGGAAAGAGTACATTACGTCTGTGTAACATCGAGTCAATCTGTTTTTATCCCAAAATGGGGGGAGGGGGAAGAAGTGTGCAAGGAAAGAAAAAGGCAATTTTACTTCTTTCCATTCCCATGGAAGTCGAACCTCTCCCCCCCTCCTCTGCTCTCCGTCTCGCGTCCTTCTAGATTTGCCGCAGTGAGGCGCAAGTCAACCACTGGCTGGGACACCAGCTGGCCAAGCCCAAGGGAGGTAAGGCATCTGCCAGGCCCCACGCACGCCAGCAAGCCTCCCTGCACCTGCCGCTGCCCTGCTAGCCTTACCTTGGCCACCGCACGTTCGGTGTGGTGGCAGGCAGGCCCAGGCGCTCCTGAGTGGCCATGGCACGCGGCAGTGAGGGTGCAGGGTGACCACCGGCTGGGCCACCAGCTGCCCCAGCCCAAGGGAGGTAAGCCACTCGCCGGGTCCCACGTGCACCAGCAACCCTCCCTGTGCCCGCCGGCCGCCCACCCCTGGCCACTTTTTTTTCTTACTTTTAGTAGTTGCTCAACAGGGAGGGAAGCTTTCCAGAAAGTTTGCCTTGCAGCACCATTTGCAGACTGGGGCTTTTGGCGGGCTCAGCAGGGCACAGACAGCCTGGACAATTCCTATTGGCTTTTGCAAGCCAATAGAATTAGACTCTATTCAAGAGAGTCTATTATATTGGCTTTTGCAAGCCAATAGATTCTATTGGCTTTCGAACACCAATAGAATAGAGGGAGTAGAGTAGCACAGCTAAGGAAAAGGGAAAAAATGATGGATAGCCTTGTTTGGTGACCCCCATGAAATGGTCGTTTGACCCCAAATGGGGTCACGACCCATAGGTTGAGAACCGCTGGGTTACGGGATGCAATTGCCATAACCCTACTTGATTATTATGCCAGTTCAAGGATATACCTCTGAAAAAGCCACAGAGGTCACAGTCTGAGATACATTTAAACCACCACTGACTCTCAGAAAGATGAGGTAAAGAATACAAAATGCACAAGAATGAAATAGGAGGGTGGAGCACATGGAGGAAATAGCATCATCTTTGAACTGGAACATCTGTGCAAATGACATTGCATATCAAGGATCAGAGATCGGTAGATATCAAATTAAACACTGTTTTTTTTTAAAAAAAGTTCATCATGATGGAGAATGGCTATGAAATGGAAATGAGAGGTATGCTAGATAACATAGTGCTCTCTCTCTCTCTCTCTCTCTCTGTGTGTGTGTGTGTGTGTGTGAGAGAGAGAGAGAGAGAGAGAGAGAGAGGGAGGGAGGGAGGGAGGGAGGGAGAGAGAGAGAGGGAGCGTTTCTTTGGCATGGTGCTCACAAATGGTATATCAATCTGTTTTTTTATTTCAATAATTCAATTAGCCAGAGATTGTTTTATTTATTTATTTAATAAATAAAATATACATTAGCCAGGAGAGTATAATACTAATGAAGAGTAGTAGTTTGGCTGCCTAAGACTGTTAGCCCTGTTTGGTCCATGCTCATGTGCTTTCCAAGATGCGCCACAGCTAGCTCTGCACCAGAAAGAAAGACAAATGACTTTCCTGCAGTGTGATCCAGGGCCCTTTCCCTCCACTGATGCCACCACACAAGCAGGCATTGCAATGGGGAAGGTTGGGCACCAGCAGGATTCTGTCTGCATGAAGCTCTGGGTCGTTTTCCCACTGAAGTGGTACCTATTTATCTATTTTCATATAATATGCTTTCAAACTGCTAGGTGGCAGAAGTTAAGATCAGTCACAGGAGTTCATCTCTCCATGCAGTGCTAGGACTGAAACTGCTGGAGCAAATACCATTTCCAACATTATTAAGCCACTCTGCCTTTTTAGCCTTGTACTTAGTGATGGAAGTTCCAGTTCCAATTGTGGTCATAAGTTGACCTGCATTTTCTGTGTCTCTAGCTCTAACATCTTGCTCTTGGCATGTACTTCTCTATGGGATACTAGTTCTATTCTCTTCCAGTTAACTTTTTTTTTCCAGATTTCAAGAAATTTGGGGGGGTTAGAATGGATTTTATCAATAATTGTTTCCTTTAGAAGTTTTTATTTTTATATGAGGTACCACTACATTTTTAGCACTCTTGGCTAATTTCAGAAACTAAGTAGGATTTGGCTGGGCCTGGTTACTATTTGGATGGGTCAGGACTGTTAGCCACACTGAAATGTAAAAAAACAAAAACAAACTTGGAAGAAGGCAACGCAAACCACTTTCTTAGTACTGCCAAGAAAACTGCAAAAATGCAGACATCAGGAGTCAAGCTCAATTTGAAATCATGATTTTATGATTTGTGTTTACTGCTTTAGCTATTTTTAAAACTGACTAAGAGATCAGTGTTGTAGATGGTCTGAAAATCTGTTTGCATCCTGTCAATAGGATTTGACTTTTAGATATAGTCCATTAAGAGGTATTGGGGAATTTATTACTAATGTAAAGAAAATGAATATTCCACTTGTTTTATTACAATAAGATGGCAGGTTTTATTACAATAAGATGTAGGATAGAACATTTCCTATCTTGATCCTATTTAACTGCATAGAAATTACTCAAGAGTGAAAATGCCTCTGTTTGTATTTGTTATATTTCCAGTGCTTGCAACAACCTACAGCGTTACCCAATGTTTATATGAATTGGCACTAATCTGATTTATGCATTATTGTATAATGATGTCATTAATAATAGTAGCAATATCACTGTCACTGTTACCATGGAATTGAATAATTTAATTTTTGAAACTCCTTTTTCCTCTAGTCATTTTGGTGCAGAAATCAGCTCCCAAATAGATAAGCATTGTCTAAATTAAATCATTGTCCAAATTAATACATAATGTCTACATTCTGGACTCTGATCTAGTCCAGCAGTTGGTTGGCTACTAAGAAAACTAACTGCTGGACTAGATGGGTCAGGGATCTAATACACCAGAAAATCTCTTGTTTATTGTATTGTATTGTATTGTATTGTATTGTATTGTATTGTATTGCATTGTATTGTATTGTATTGTATTGTATTGCACTGTACTGTATCATATTGTATCGTATCGCATCACATTATTTTATTTATTTTATTAATTTAATTTAATTTAATTATTTCATCTTATTTTATTTTATATTTTTAGTGAATTCATTGTAACTGCCCACTTTCAGCAGACTCTGGGTGGCTAACAAAATCCAATCCAATATAAAAAAATTAAAAACATAAATAAAACAAAGCAGCCCTGATTAAAAGCAGCCAATGAAAATTGTAATAGCCCCCCCACCCTACAATGCATAACTCTAGACCTGGGACAAGCCAGGTTTTAAACATCACGTACAAATCCAGTCTAACTATTTACTTTATGCTACAAGGTATGATATTGTACTAATCCATAAAACTGGCTTATTTGAATAATACATGGATTAAGTTAGCCCAAAAGAAATATATCGTGTAACCACAGACAGTATATTGTTCAAGTCAACAGGTTTAAATTAGATTGTAAGTGGAGATCTGGCTGATTTCATGAAAAATTCTTCTCATGTGTCTGAGAAGATAATTAAAGTACAGTTGTCAAGGTTGGAGAAACTTGACTGGGTCTTGGTTCATGACAAACAGCTCTTTTTTCCAGCCTTTATCATTCTATGCAGATGATAAGCCTATCCTCAGTTGCTCTCAAGTCTGAAAAGGAACACTATTCAAAGCATGAGAAACCACCCTTTTCATAAATTAAATAGCCATGCCATGCAAATGCATTTGAGACATGCCTTTTAAAGCAATAGAATGGATTTGTAATGTGCCCAGAGAACTCAATTTATTGGACTAATTAAAAGTATAATTTATAAAAAAAACTCTTAATATGTCAGGCAAAATGGCCACTGATTTTAATGGAACTGAGTACCATAGTTTTACTGACTAAGATGCCTAGAATAAATAAAATAGCTAAACAAAAAAATCTGAAAATCAAAATAAATTACAAGAAATACATTAACAGAGCAGTATGAAATTTAGATTGGGATAAACCAAGTCATGAAGTGGCAGATTGGTAGGAGACATTATGCATTTGAGAAGCAATTGAACTGTAGACTTTTCAGATATACAAAAATAATGAAGAATGGGAAATGTTAACCCGAAAAGTGTTCTTTTTAAACATTCTTTAATCTTTTCTTCACTCTTCAAAATTTCTCAGAATTGTTCCTTAGGACTTCTTATCCTCTTTTGCCTTTCCTATGTCCCCAGGGCAGAGGTCCCCAACCCCTCCTCTGTGGACTAATGCCAGTCTGTGGCATGCCAAAAACTGGGCCATGCAAACAAGTAAAGCCCCATCCCAGGATGCAGACAGCATGTGAAACCAGACCCTCTCCAGTCCATGGAAAAACCTTTCTCCATGAAACCGGTCACTGGTGCCCAAAAGATTGGGGACCACTGCTTTAGGGCCCTCCATAGTTCTGGTTGTATTACATTCATTTCTTTATTTTGCAGAATCCACAGATTGCTTTTTCCCTTTAATATTAAACAATCAGCATGCCCATGAAGACATAGTCTATTTGTCTAATTATTTTCAAATAGTACTGAAAGCACCTTTGGCAAAATATTAATCTTTTAAATCCCCCAAGCAACTGGAATCAGCCAGGGAATGAGGGAGGGAGGAACAGTAAAATGGTGCACCCCCAACTCCTGGAGCTGATATCGAAAACTGCTGAGAGATCAAGGATCTCTGCCACAGGTCATCTACAAGTGCAATCAGGCTGTCTCCATACCAAATCCCACCCTGAATAGGTCTAGATTATCCGCTTCCTCCAGGGTTCTGTTCAGCAGCAATTCAACTACTTTCTCAACAATCTTCAAAACAGATTTAGGATTCTTCCTTTGCCTTCCTCTTTCTTGAAACAAAGTCAGAAATTTTGTTCGTGCTCTTAATTAAAATTGCCTTTGCATATTCCTATGTTCAGACAAGTGTGGAATTTTTTGTATTCAAATTCAAATTTTCCAGTCCTTTTCAAACTTCTTTTATTTCCATTTTATAATCTCTTGAGCATGGTTGAGCTTACTTTTGTTTGACGTCTTGCCCACCAACCACAAGCTGAGATTTGTGAAGGGGAATCTCTTAAAAATTCCCTTCTTTTCAATTCTGTATTATTGAGAAGAGAAGGAACTTTGTCTTTTATCATCCTCAATATTTCAATAATTATTTTAAGCAAGACATCTGCATTTGTCTGAACTTAGACAAACATTATACTCATAATGGGGGCAATGAAGCTGCAAATTTAATCTACTTTCCCAAAAAATCAAAACCAAAATTTAAAAACACTTCCTAAAAATCACTATTTCACAAAGTTTAAAATCAAATTTGTGTATTAAAAAGCACATATCCTTGGCAGAGTCCCAATGCTCATCAGTGTCTTCTGTAATTTGATATTTTCTCCAGAGCCTTTAAAAGTAAATACATTTTTATTTATTTATTTTCTATTAACAACATATCAACATAGTTTTAAATTGCCAAAATAATTAAATTTCCTATGCTAAGTCTAATTGTTTGACTTTTCAACACGTTCAAATCAAGTTGAATTGTTTTCTCATTGTTTCATTCTCATCTAATTGTTAAATCAGGATAGAATTGATTTTTTGTAGCTAATGAACAGCCCCACTTGTTATCTGATAATTTTATTTGAGTTAATTGTTTTAATTTTTTTCCATACAATTGGCATATTTACATTTCATCATTTTGTTTATTAATTATTAAGTAATGCAATCCAGAACTATAGCTCATAGACAGAATAATGAAGAATATGTTACATCTTCCAACACTTACTTTACTGTCATGTGTTTAGCGACTCATGAAAGCAGCACCTTCATTGGAAGACAGCATACAAATGAATATAAAAGGATATATCTTGTCTTATAGTCACTCCAACTTTGGGGATATTTTGAGTCTCAAAGATTGCTTATAGGTCCATTTGCACCTTTGCAAGATTTGTTCAAACAGTCAAGGAAAAAAATATGAGAGCTGCAAGTGAGTCAATAGTTACTTCTAGGATAGTTTCATACATAGCTGACCTATTATTTTTATAAATTCATTATCAGAAAGTCTTTCTGTGGTCAGAAACAACTGTATTTCTCTGATGAGTTGGAGGGTCTACAACAAAGCTGTGATTATGCATAGTTAGTACACACATTTGCTCCCTCTCAGAAATTATAGCATAGTTCTTTGGATAAGTAGGTTATTATTATTTAGTGTATTGGCATATTATACATGGACTAGCAATATATATCAACATTTCATCTAGATTAGTAGAACCCAATAAAATATAAATGTGAAAAAGATCTGTGTTCAAATGCTAATGACTCTAGGCCATCTAATCATTGAAGAGCAGCATCATTCATATTGAAAAAAATCAGATACTGGCCCTCAGCTTACAGCCAATCATGATGTGATCTACAGTTTGATGTGGGACCCTCACTGTCACACTGAAGGGAGGATACTATGCCCCATTATTACAAGAGAGTCCCAGCAGATGCCGTGTGACATGTGAAACCTATTCAGGATTGTCCATTGCTGATGTAGATATTATTTCACAATTACAAACTGGATGTTACAGCATTTCAATTTTGATTGTCACAGAGTTCCTTAAAGAACGTAAGTCAGGAATACAATGAAAATAAAATAAAGACAAGAAAGAGAAATGCTTGTAAGAAGCATTTGTGTAAAAGTACCTCTGCACTTCTCCTTCTGGGTCCTACGGAACTGAAAAGGCAGATAGTAGCAATAACCATGGTTACAACTGATCATTGCCTTTAGAAGTGTTACTTGAGACTTTTTTAAGGCCATAGCTTATAGCATAAGGAGGACTACTTTGCTCTTTTCCAATTGATGCCACATGGCATCTATCACAGTTTATATTACTAAACTTATATCACAGGACATCAGCTTCAGAAATATTAACTAAAAGCAGGTTTTGCCTGCAGCAAATAGCAAAGAGGATGTGGTATTGAGAGAATCCAGATGTTGTTCCTGCTCCTCTTGTAGGAGGTCCTTTATTATAGAAACCGCCAGATCTTGGGGGATAGAGGTAAAGAGTGAGGTGACATCAAAAGAGATCATCACCTCATCCTCCTCTATCCGTAGGGGCTTTAATCTTTCCAGAAACTCTTTGGTGGGTTGGATGGTGGGTTCCAAGGCCACCACGAAGTCAACCGTCCGTGCGTCTGTCAGGTTATAGCTTGCATCCCTTTCCAGGAGGGCAACCTTTTTCATGGGTACACACATACATACATACACAGACAGGTGCATATACATGAGAAATATTTTCTAGATTCTTTTCTATCCTGTGGTCTCACTTCATTTCTGTTTCTTCTCAGTTACTTTTCATTTATTTACTAATTGTCTTGGTAGGAAATGGAATCACTGTGCATTTCCTCTTTTGTGGTTTTACTTAAATGTTACAAGCCTTACTACGCTATGATTTCCGTTGCTTAAATGTTCTCTTCTCTTAAGATCTTATTACTTGATTTATTATTGATTCCACTTATAGCCTACTTCAGGCAACAAATGATTCTGTTAGAAAATCTTTGAGGTTTTTAAAGTCTAGCACACTTGAAGTTTCTGATTACTCTTGTTTTTTTCCCTTGCACTTTATTGACTTACTAGTGTGGCAGGTTGATGTTGTTTTGGTGTTTTTGGAGTTTTGCTACACTTCCCCCCCCCAATTATTAGTTCATTTTTTGGAAAACCAACTGAAATTGAAGATAGCTTCAGAAAAGAACAATGGAAATCTTGAACACTCTTTCTCAAATATAAGAAACCCAAAGGCTGGGTAATACCCAACAAAGGAAATATAGATTGCCTTATTCAGAGTTTTCTCCAGGATTGTTCCTCATCATGGATGTATATTATATAAGCAATTTAGAAAACAAAATATTGTAAATAAAGAATAATAATGTGTGGATTTATCATAGTTTCCTACTTTCATAATACTGTTCTCTGGCTGCAAATTAAACAGGCCATTTTGGCAACATTAAAGATAGACATGAGAAATTGTTCCAAATGTTTAGCAGTGATGCAGAGTTTAATTCAAAACTGTTTTTTTTTCTAAAAAAGGTATTTTTTCTCCACCTCTCCACCAAAAATGTACAGTGTTCCAATAATGTCCAATACTTCCTGTTGCAACAATATTTTTTCTCCAAAAGTAGACTAGGGCATTGGAAACTCACAACGTTTAATCAATGTATTTTGCTTCAGCAAAGATTCTTGCTTTTGCCTAGAAGGCCCCTTTTTGGGATATTCAATTTGGCATGATCTACAATTCAAATTTGAGAAATTAAAATTGAAACCATTATCAATGCTTTAAATTTGGCAGCTTGCTAACTTAATAAAATCCCTATTTTCAGCAGGGACACACACATACAAAGAAAAGTGAGACATTCAGGTGCTATTGTGGCACAACCTTATGCCCATCCAGTAGGAATTGAACCTTAGTTTGTTTTCTTCAAGACAACTTAGTTTCAGGTAAATGTTGATTTGATTGAAGCTTGATTGAAGTAAGTTAAATGCTCTCTTTATTAATGCAATGAATACATGGGAAACAGTACTCTGTTATTCAAAGGTTCATATGTACAACTACAGTATGTTCCTGTATAGACAAATTTGCAAATATGGTTCTGTGTAACTAAGAGTTCTTGATTGCATGGAACTTTGCTATCAGATTTAGGACTATATGAGCAAATTCACTGTGAACATAGGCATGCAATATGTGAGTGACAAGGATGATGTAACCACTAATCCTATTCATATATCATTATCAGATAGATAGCCCCTGGTATAAAGATGAGTTAAAATACCACAGGTTTTTGTAAAAGTTGAATAGGAAATCTGTTGCAGGCACTTCACTCTGTTCTGACAATAGACATGAGATCATATAGGTTAAGATTAAGCTGCTATTTGCATGAACTGATTTTGAACTTCAAGGATGGATAAGCTTTTGTGAATGAGATTATAAGGGATATTTGCTCTGTCTAGACCTCCCATTTAGGGTTATGAAATCCTTAATATAGACAGATAAAACTATCAGTTTCAATTTACATTAATTTGTCATCTTGCCAATCTTAAAACTGTTCAACTTGCCTCTCAAAATCTATGTTTTTTGCATATTTCTCAAATATGTATCTTTTGGGATCCATTTTTCCATTTTTTCCATGTTGTAAGCATTGTCCTTAATAGAGTGAATTTTGTACTTTATTTTAACCAATTTTATATATACTTTTAGCTAATAGGTATCTATTTACTTATTCTGTTTTTTGTGCATGAAGAAATTGCTTCACAGCATTTTGGGATGTCGAGGGTAAAAGACAAGATTGTTTCTTTTTGTTTATTAACTTGAAAAGGGAAAGCTAGGTAAGTGTGTATGAGAAACATATTCTCCTTCAATTCTAAGTCCTAGTGAGAAGCTGATGGCTAAAATGTAGCAGTAAAAAGGCACTGTTTTATTCACCTGCAAAATTTACGGCTTCTGGAAACTTTGTAGCAATAGCAATAGTACTTAAGACTTATATATTGCTTCATGTGCTTTACAGCCCTCTCTAAGTGGTTTACAGAGTCAACAGAATACTCCCAACAATCTGGATCCTCATTTTACTGACTTCAGACAGATGGAATGCTGAATTAATCTTGAGTCAGTGAGAATTGAACTGCTGGCAGTCGGCAGAATTAACCTGCAATACTGCATTCTAACTACTGGACCACCACAGCTCTTTTAGTAGGTAGCTTATTCTGCCAGTGTTATGTTCATATAAATAATTTATACTTTCAAAGCTGCCTATATTTGTTTCCTCATTATTTCAGGTGAGGAATGATATTACCTCTTTAGCTTACCAGTTGACTGATGTCATAAACTCAAGCAAAAATGCTTGGAAAACCTTTGGATGCAGTTTGGAACTGGGCTCAGCTGACTACAAAAGGAAAATCTTGATGTGTCTGAGATTAAACATGAATATCCCACTCACTTTGCATGAACTTAATTGGCTGGTAGGTGGCAACGGGTATCTTTCATTGTTGCTAGTGTTTATTTTTAATTTTCTCAATAACTAATGTTTCACTTTTGTTATTGCCCGGCAATTGTTGTTTATTCTGAAATAATTAATTACTTATTGTCAGTTGCACTGGTAAGGCAACCTTCCAAAAATAATTTGAAATTTTATTGCTTTATATGGGTTAATCCTTCTGCAATACCCATATTTCCCACAAAGAAAATGAAATTGGTTCCACATCAAGGCTATCTCTCTTTCCCCCGCTCTCTCTCTGTGTATGAGGATTATATCTAGTAATGAGTTATTAGTAAACCCATCTAAAGTGTTAGATGCCAGTAGCCTTAGAACAGAGACCTCTGCATTATTCATTTTGCTATCTTTTAGGCACCAGGATTAGCATATGGTAGATTAATATGAGTTTATGTATGTTTCCTAACTGCAAAGGACAATCATTTGCAGTTGGGATAGTTATTCTTCCTTACAGCATAGGCAAGCTCCACTGCTCTACAACATTGGGAGTTTGTCATCTAGTAGCCTTGTCCTGGGTGGCCAGTTCCATTTTACAGAAAGCACTGCAAGTAGATCTCTTCTCTGGCTACCGTGAGCAGCTAACATAGCCAATAAAAACACTCAGATTCACCTTAGCCTTGATTCTTCATTTGCTCAGTCCATTACAGTGATGGGGTAACATCTAGCCCTGTTATCTGGTACTGTTTCCAGCTTTTGAACTTTGGTGAAGTGAGGAGGATGCTTTTTCTCAGCTAACTCAGATTAGCTCGATCCCAGCCTTTTGTTGATTCTTAAGGGTGGTGACAGATTGGAACTTGGGGTAAAAAAAAATGTCTCTTTGTGTGAGGACCTGATTTCACTACTCCAGAAGAGGTCTGGGATTCGGTATCATCAACACATTGATTCTGTTATAGGGCCAGCCTTCCATTTTACACTGACCTTTTTACTGGAGATTTACTTAGCTATGGCACTGTTATCTTCCAGAAGAAGTTGAAGACAGAACTGTCTCAGAGTGTGTTTGGAGCAGGATCCTTAATAGTTCATTCATAGTTTTTCTTAGGTATGGATTTTTTTTTGTATTATTAGGTTATTTGTGTCTTATTTTGCTGTAAGTCACCATGAGTATTTTGATTTTGGTAGGATAGAAATAGGTAGATAGATGATAGATAGACAGATGAAGTGCAGGATTTGAAACTCAATACATTATATTTTATTCATATTTTATTTATTTATTAAAATTACATTGCCATCTATCTCATCAAAGACAACTCATGCTAACCAGTGGCGGGATTCAAATATGTGAACAACCAGTTCTCTGTGTGGATGCTGCTTCTGGAAGTCCATTCTGGGCCTGGGCAACAAAAAATTAGCTAGCAGTTCTGCCAAAGTGGTGTGAACTGGCTAAATCCCACCACTGACTAGATGCTAACTATTAACACCCAAATGGCTTCATGTCTGTGATTCACAGAATCAGGGCACCAGAGAGGCTATAGAAACATGTATGACTTGCAGTGATGCAGTGTGAAAGGTCCAGTGACATTAATGTAAATGCATGCACAGAAATATATCGCATTATGTTAAATTAATTGGCATTGGTACAACTGCAACTTTATGCACTGTTACCTAGGATAAAACCTATTGAACTAAGTGATGCAATGGAGATAGCAGCAGACAGCAGACAAGTCACTGACCTTGTGAGGATTCAGAAGATAGGTGGGCCTGGCCTTGGCTCATCCTTGGTTGGGAAATCATAGAGAATTCTAGGGAAATAGTAGTAGCAGCAGCAGCAACAAACAAACAAACAAACACAATGTGATTCATTTCCATTCTATTACTGAGAGAACTACACAGGTGTGTCCCTATAGTTGCCAGGAACTGAGCCTGATTGAGAGGTTCACCTTTACTTGAACTGTTTGGGTATGGTAAGTGAATCTTTTTTTTTTTTTTTTTTAAAGATCTAGCATCTGAAGTGCAACTCTGAGGATTTTTTTTTTCATATAAAAGGTCAATCCGTCTTTCAAAGAAAAAAGTACAATCCTCATCAAAGAAAGAAATACCCATTAATTATTAATGTTTTTCTTTCTATTCTGATTTCTTCCTGCTCCAAAAAAAGCCCTTATGATTCTTTCTGATGTGTGTGGATTTTTGAATCTTAGCTTTATTGAAAAGTGTGCAAGGACAATGTATCCAGCTAAGCCTATTAATTCATTATTAACTAATAACTTGAAGCATAGAACAATTCCTTACGGTCAGCTCTTTTAACCTGGTTGAACCAAAAACACAAATAGCTTATGGAAGGAAATTTTTGAACAGCCAGGAAGGAGGAAGGTTTTTTTTATTGTAAAATATTTAGTAAAAGATATTTTGCTGTCCCAAGCAACTGAACCCTACATAACCTGGAAAGTACACTCCAGCATGTTCTTGAATAAGTTCATGTTAGACAAATCCATTGACTTAGTGTTATCTCCAGGTTGTGTGTAGCATTTCTCCAAGTACCAGCTGTAGGTGAACAATCTGGAGAGACAGTACAGTAAGCTCCTGCCCCTCACTTGTGAGCACCCCATAGGGATCTGATTAATCGATGTGATGTGTTGTGGGGACACTGACAATATTAAAGCAACTCTTTGAATGTAAACTGTTGCAATGGCCCTCAAGAAAACATTCATTGCCTCTCCCAGTTAACTGCTTAGGGTCCTTCTATACACAAGCATTTAAATAGAATAATGCTTCTGAAAGGTACATACTGGTAGGAGTTAATGAAGTCTGGTAGGTATTTTTGCCTTAATAAAATGTTTTTTAAAAATAGTTTTCTATAATTTTCCATAAACAGTCAGAATTAGAAAGGTCCTCTGTACACCAGTTGGTTTTCATAAATTATGTTTTAGGAATATAAATACTATGAAATAATTCAATTCTTTGATGTACCCAGCTCAGGAAACAAAAATGTCCATCTTTGTAGCAATACTGTCAATGGGATGAGATATACATTGATTTGTAATCAATGTCAGTGATTTATAGCTTTTTGGGATGGCAATCAATTATTTACCATGGTTGCCTTTTGCAGTGTAATGCCTTATGATGTGTCCAGATTATTATGGTATTCCATGCCTTTAATTCAAGATTTTGCATACTATAGTTGGGGGTGGGGAAGGATTATGGCATGTTTTATCCCATTCAGTCTACAACACACTTAGTGTAAGTCAGTAGTTGAGGGGTTTGACTTTGAGAAAAGAGATCCAGATTTAAGTCCTCACATATATACATATGTTGTTTATAGTATGTTTAGGTGTGTGTCATGTATGTGTTTCACTTTGAGAGCGGGCAACTAAATTTCATTATTGATGTGTGCCATTGTGCCCACAGTATAAAAATGACAATAAAGGTTATCTTATCTTATCTCACTCAAACAGAAAGGCTATTGGGCAATGTGGGGACAGCCATGCTACCTACCTCAAAGGAACATTGTAGGGATAAAATTAGAAGAGGCGCCCATGCATTCCCCTTGAGCTTTCAGAAAAAATGTTAAAGGATAAATGTAGTAATGTCCAGTTTCTTTCATTCCCAGATAGATTTGAAAAATATATTGTCCCATTGTCTCAAACTATTTTCACTAACTAGATGAATGTCCCTAGGCCTCAAATCTAGTTATTTAGTATTTCATTTCATTTCATATTACCTCCTGCTCTGAAGCCTGGATATGACAGAAATAAAATCTTGGTGTGTATAAATGGCAGTCCTGTTTGATTTCCTGAGCTTAAGTGATAGTCCTTTGGGCAATTGTCTAGTATTCAATATTCTTAAAATTCAAGTTACTTCAAAATCAGTATTTTGGACAAATGTGAATATGTGCAGTGTTCTCAGAACAAGGGTGTGAGTGGTAATGTTTTATAAAATGCATACATTGTTTTTCCAGGCTATAATTTGTACCATTCCCAAATTCACAAGACGTTTTTTGGAGATGGACACTTTGGGATTGTTGTAAGTTGCTCACTTTAATTATTTTCATGGCTTCTTCCAATGAAAGCTCACATTTGCAAAAACAGGTGAAAGAGCTTAAGGGACAATAAAGTATTTTTGCTGAATATTCATCAGCTGTTTCATCTTTTCACATACATGACAAGTACATGCTACAAACACACCCAGTCAGTTTATATAAGCAGCACACCTTAATGATACCATCACTCAATTGTTGTCTCCTGTAGTTTAATTAAAAGGAATGAGGGGGACATACCGAAGCTGTGCCTGCTAGATAGTATCTTTAGGAATGCTTATTTAGAAATGTTTATTTCAGAGTAATGAGTTACATTACAACCAAAGAAGGGAAGAAATGATGATCTATACTTATTTCAGAAGTACTGTTTCAAATTGGGTAACAACAGACACAAAGTGACAAAGTACTTTTTAGATACCAGGTTTATGAAGATTGTTTGAAAGGAAGCAGCTAAGCAAAGATTCTTTCTAAAAAAAATTAGAGATAAGACTTAGATACAATTTAGGATCTGATTACCTAAACTGATCATTATATTTGTGTTTGTGTTCTTGTTTTCCAACTTCTAAGACCCATTAAGCTGATTATAACAATAAAAAATGTACGTTGGGATAAATATGTGGCAGCAGAGCATTTCTGGCTAACATTTTTTTAATTTCATGCAATATACACAGACGTAGACGCATGTGTCAGGTCTGTCATCAGGAAGTCTATTCAGGTTACATAGGTAATGCCTTACAAATGGGATTATATGCAGACCTTTTCTGGGTTTTAAAATAGCCATTCTACTCAAAGTAAATTAATTTTGTATTCTATGGTAAACTACATTCACATTGTAATTGATCGTAGAAGAATAATATGACAACAACATTAAAATATGATAAAAACAACATCTTGGGAGTAAGTTAGATAAATTATCATTTTTATATTTAAAAAATAGCATCATATAGATTTTGGGGTCAAATGCCTTCAGAAGATATTAAATATAACTGAAACTAGAACTTTTGCTCTTGTGATTGTGGATGAACAGTTGGGAAAAAGTCATGATACTTTGTTTTCGCTTTTAATAACCATAGATTAGTGTGTGCACAAAGATGGAAAGATATAGTAATAGCTACAGTGAGGAATAGTTGTAGATGATCAAACTTGATGAGATGGCCAAATTGACCTGTTTGAATAGAGAAAAGACAATTGCTTGCCCCTTAAGGACTTTTTGCATAAAACCCGAAAAGATGAACTTATGATTCTGACAACTTCAGAAGGCTAAGCATTATCATGAACCAATACCACACCGGAAATGGTGCCATAGAAAATCTCGCCAAATGTGAAGTTGCCAAAGGAGTACTGCTAGTGAAGTTCATGGAGCATGCTTCGATCATCAGTTCAGAAGTCTACTGTGTGGATTCCTGGACACGCGATAGAGGGGGTATCTAGAGGAGTGAATTTGGATAGGATTTCTTATAAGGAATTACTTAATTTGGTAGGGAAGGACTGACATTTAAAATCTTTAGCTGAGTTGAAGCAAGAAAATATTGTACACTCTTGGTTTCAATATAATCAATTGTTAGTTAGCTGGAGTTTAGATCAAAAGGTTGGTATTACTTTAGAGGATGCGAATTTGATAAAACAGATTAAAGATCAAACTTGAGCTCATATAAAGAGAATTTATAATGTCTTAATAGAATTGGATTCTGAAACAGAGTTAGTTAAAGATTGTATGGTTAAATGGGCTCAAAATATTCAAGAGCCGATTTTATTGGATACATGGGAGACAATTTGGGTTAGAAATGTAAAATTTACTCAAGCGCAAAATTTATGAGAAAAATTTTATAAAATGTTTTATAGATGGCATTTAGATCCCCAAAAGTTGTCCCGCATGTATCCTAATTTACAGCCAAAATGTTGGAGATGTGGAAGCTTAGATGCAACCTATTTTCATATTTGGTGGACTTGTAGAGATATAAAAGCTTTTTGGATTAAGATTTGGTGGAATATTCAAAAGATTTTTAAGAGAAAGATAAAGTTTACTCCACAATTATTTTTGTTGGGTATTATTGTAGATTTTGATGTCAAAGAAATTGATTTAATGCTGAATTTTATAACAGCTGCAAGATTACTGTGGGGCAATATTGGAAGAAAAACTCTTTGCCTACTATGGAAGAATGGATAGTTAAGGTGTCTAATTTAGCAGAAATGGCGAAAATCTCTGCCTATTTGAAGGACCATTCACAAGAAAAATATATTTCGGTTTGGAGAAGATGGATTGATTATATTCAAAAGAAATATGAGACTAAAAAGTATTATCTTGCTTATGAGTAGATTTTAGATTATTTTAATAATTCAATATGGTTGAATTTATATTATTTTTAGCATTATGGTTTAATTATATTATTATTTTTGTTTTTAATTTGTTAATACTTGTTTTGAAAAGGAGTTAAAGTGTGTTATGGATTTGATTGATAGTATAGTCGGGTTATGTTAGTTAGATTATGTTTGTTTATTTTTCACCCTGTAATCAGCTCTGGGAAATGGGGGAGGGGTGGGAGGGGTGGGAGGGGTTTGGGTTATAATGTATTAAATTTGTAAAACTTTTAATTAAAAAAAAAGAAGTCTACTGTGAAACATTAGGAAAACTCAGACGAGCTATCCATAACAAGCGTTGGGGCATGCTGACTTCCAATGTGGTGTTGGTTCACAATAATGCTCGCCTGCACACTGCTAGATGCACCCAAGAACTTTTGAAGCAGTTCCATTGAGATCTTTTTGATCACCCCCCTTATAGCCCAGATTTGGCACTGAGCAACTACTACTAAGGAATTTCAAACCTTGTAAGACATTATGATAAGTGTCTCAATTTGAATGGCAATTATGTCGAAAAGTAATGCAATGTGGTTTTCTAATTTGTACAATAAAAGTTCTGTAACTGTGAGTGTCTGTCATTGATAAGCAAATAGAGGTTTATTTCTGAATTGCTCTCATATATGTGCATATGTATATATGTACAGTGTACATATGTGTATATACTTTTTCTATTTTCTATTCTATTTTCTATTTTTTTCTACATTTCTTTTTTTTTGCACTTTAACATTCTCTTTCATTTCTTCCTTTCCCCCATGTTACTTTATTTCAATTTGTATTAATTTTTACTTTTATTTTTAAACTTCCAATAACATTTTATTAAAAATATCAGGTAAAATAAGATAAAAAATAGAAGATTTTTTGTATTAATTGTATTAGTTTAAAGGTCCACCTAGTGCAGTTTGATATTCCTATAAATGCAAAGCTAATAGGAATTCAAAATATAAATATAATGGGAATCTTTACACACTAAAGTAAAACTCTTGGTTTCTAATTCTGCTTCAGTTAAATTGTCTTCATGTAATTTCATTTAAATTTGCATACCCTGAAATGAAAAATCTATTTGGATTAGGATGCATATTTATAATTTGAGATTATTTTTCCTAAAATATGTATACTTGCAAATAGTTCTAGTATAGTGAAATTTTATGTATTACATTTACAGTTATGTATATTATGTACATTTTTTTACAAGATCAATATTTTGAATCTTCTTTTGTTCACAAAGATGTAGGAGCAAATACCTGACAGTATGAATAGAAAGACTGCATTTCAATTTGCATATAGATTTATGAATTGTATAATGTAGCTATTTTATTGAGTTAATTTACATTTCACTTTCCTGCTAAAGAATGACATTCAAGAAGCTAATAATAATAATAACCATTTAATGAATATACTACTATGTTAACAGCTCAGCAGTATACATCCCAGTGTAAATAATAAAAACAACCAGGACCTCCTTCCAATTCTGAATGCTGAACAGTTCCTGTACAAAAACATTGTTTTCTACAGAGTGAATTCTTGGCTAGCCATTTTAAGACTAAGGAGCCACCATTGAGAAGATGCTCTGAAAAAATTTGTAATCTAAGATTGAGGATTAAAATAATTTGTTTGGTTGCTGTTTAATATAAACAGCAACCAAACAAATTATTTTATTCCTCAATCTTAGCTGCCATTTTCTGCATTAACAGAATTTTCTGGACATTCTTTAAGAGAAATCTTTATATGTTAACTGAAATAGTATATATAAACATGTTAACATTTCTTTATTTATTAAGAAGGGCACTGAAAAGAAAACTTTTATTATAGAGTTTAAGTCACTATCACATAAACACACACACACACACACACACACACACACACACACACACACACATAGATCAACAAAAACAAAACCCATCCAGAATAGCAGATTATTAGAGTCATTTTTTTCCCTTTAAGAAATATCTTTTGGGTAGTGCCAGTGAAACTGAGAAAAGATGCGAAAATAGACAATGTACAAATTTTTCAAATGATGAATAATATGAAAGAAAATGAATAGATCACATTTGGGAATTTGTGGTTTATTTGCCTGGGGAAGTATTTTGGATAGGTAAAGGGCGTCTCCCTGGATCTCTGGATGTTAACCTTGTGGACTATATTAGACCCAAAGGTCAGAAATTTATATCGCTAGCAATACAGAATATCTAGATGAAACCTCCATTTTATGAAACAGCATAAAATAGAATACAATTGCTTGGACCCACAAGAGGCAAGACATTTACTTTCCTGCTTAGACTACCTGAAAATAGATGGATAGTTGCTGTAGGATGCAGAATGCTTGACAAGATGAAGTTCTCTTGATCTGCTCCAAAAGTTGGGGATATTTACATTTGGATTCTTGTACTGAACAGATAGTTCAACTTGGTGGCCCAAATAGATCCTGCCAGATCTGTGGACTGATTGATTGATTGATTACAGGCCATCAAGTTGTTGATTCTTACTAATCATATATATTTTTTCCATGATGATTTCCAGATCTGTGGAATAGGGCATAGGAATAGAATTTTCCAACATTTTGATTACATGACAAATGAAAAATGTTCATGGTTTAGGGATTATAAGTCAATTTCCTTGCAACTTTGTAATGTTTGCTTTTTCTAGAGCCAGTGAATCATTGGTGACATCTTTTATTAGAGATGGCAAGCACAGTGCAGAGCTTCAACAGCCAAAGCATTCAGGTGAATCTCATCTGTACCTAGAGTAGAGGACAGAATGTTGTGTAGAATATTGAACTGACTTTAGAATAGATGCAAATGCTTCTCCACCCCACTCTTGATAAAATACTGACTCTGATGAATCCAGTAGCCTATCTTGAGTTCTCAGCAAATTACAGGTGTTTAAAACAGTCCATGCTAAAAGGAAGGTTAAGAGATAATTGGTATTTTCTAGCCCTCCAGGTTTTTTTGTGTGATAGACATTCCTCCTTAAACTTGTCTGCAAAGCCTGTCAGCTGACGTTATAATTTGTAGGACTGGGTCAACCCTGAAACCTGTTGGGCAGGTTTATAACAGAGCTGGTTTGAGATAATAAACCCCGATGACTAGTAGGCTGAGATTTGTTCACAGCCTGCAACAAGAATAGAGTATTCATCACTTTGGTGCATTTCCCTGGCTGGTTTTGGAAACCTTATCAATATCTGACTTATATTATTAAATTACAAAAAATAATTATTTTTTAATTATTAAAAAATAATCAAAACATTTTTGGTAGAGGTTGGTAGATGCACTTGGCTTTTCAGAGCACACCAGAAGAAGTAGGCTCTATTCACAATGATTGCTAGGTTATGCATGGCAGACACAATACCTCTAGAGATGCCTAATGAGCTATTGGAGGAACACTGGAGTTATTCTGCTCAAACTTGGATAAGAGCCCACATTTGGGATTATCTTGCAATGATGAGGAAATCATCAATATTTCTCCACCTTCATTGCATCAGCTGATCACCATCCAGCACTTCTCACTGGGGAAGAATTAGCAACAGAGACATCTGCAGGGCCACTGTCAGGAATATTCTAGCTATTTAGCATTTTGATTCTTCTTATGGCAGAGTTACAAAATTCAGGGACTTCGTTGCATACCTTAACATCAATTACCCAAGTGTCTTAGAAGACCCATGATGCTTAATGATATTATGAATGATAGCAGAGTACCAGGGGAAATTCAGTAACTAAGATCAGGATTAGCATATACAATCAATGGATTATGTATTACAAAATTCCTCCCACGACCTGTGATGAGAACAGTGTTTGAAGAAATGGCCTCCTGTCTACTTAGTAGCTCTGAAAAAGGAAGCAAAAGTAGAGCAGGTATAATTACAAGCAGACTTCTTTTGATGTATATGACAGAGCCTTGCTACATATGCTTGGTGAATTGTCTCTTTCGAAGGATTTGCACAGCACTTCTGCTAACTTGTTAGGGCAAGACCAATGAGTTTGTCTGTAATCCCATATCCAGTTTCACATTTATTTGCTCTGTTTATTTATACAATTAAACTCTCACATTTAATGCATATAAAGAGCATAAAATATAATATATTCAGCTCAGAATAGAGTTGCATACATTTATATGATTTAATTAGGTTTCCTAAGAGGAAAAAAAATATCTAAAGGACAGCCTAAAAATTATTCCCATGCCTCAAGCATGGCAGAAAGAAAACTTTGCCAGGCAATACTTTTTACCCCAAGTGTTTCGATGGAAGAATGTGCACCGGATGACTTTTCTCCTGCCTCTCAGGTGCTTTAAAAAGTCTATGCATTAATTCAGGTATGAGGGCATTTTAAGCAGGTAAATAAAATAAGAAGAGGCTGATGAGATGCCTGTGATAATAATAATACTTTGAATGCACATAGCACATTATAGTATTCAGAATACATAACCCATATTATTTCAGTAATATTTTCTTTTACTTAGTTGATTTATTCTTAGTTTAAAATGTCTGCATGGGAAGGAGTGAAGGACAAAGAGACTGAAGAGTAATTGGTTGCTTAAAATTATGTAGTGTATGCATATAAGGCATGAGATTTGTCCTGGGGCATTTCTGATCTACATAGGCAGCAAAGGAAGTTGGCAGGACATGGATATTGCCTCACTAGTGCCTTACAGCATCCTCAGTCCATCACTCAGCCATTGCTGAAATTATATAGATGTTGTTTTATTTTGGCACAATTACGGTATATTTCAGTGATTCTAAAAGATATTGGAATAAGCTAGTGAACATAGGTTAGACTCAAACTTCAGAGAATTATGAACAACTTAAGGAGACATTTTTCAATGATGTAGAAAATAGGTCAAGGACTGTTCTAGAATTTACTCCTGTTCTGCCCGAACAGGTGCTTATCTGGATGATGGAGCAGGTATACCATCTGCCAGAAGTTTAATATCCCTGGTCTTGCAGGTGTCCAGTCCAGGATGCCCATGAGATGGTTGTCATGGCTGAAGAAAGACCTAGAGCAGTGGTTCTCAACCTTTTTAATGCCACGACCCCAACCAGTTGTAAGTCGAGGACTACCCAATCGGTTGTAAGTCGAGGACTACCCAACTAGTCATAAGTTGAGGACTACCCAACCAGTCGTAAGTCGAAGACTTTCCCTGCCCGGAAGCACCGCACATGTGTGGTGCTGCCCCCTGCGCCGGCCGAGGCGTAGCTGGCAAGGAGCAGTGACGGCGCAGGGCAATCACTGGCTGGGCCACCAGCTGGCCCAGTCCAAGGGAGGTAAGGCACCCGCTGGGTCCCACGCATGCCAGCAACCCTCCCTGTGCCTGCCGGCATCCCACCTCCCACCCCTGGCCCTCTTTTACTTACATTTTTAGTAGTTGCTCAGCAGGGAGGGGTGGAAGCTTCCAGACATTGCAGCACCGTTTGCAGACTGGGGCTTTTGGCGGGCTCAGCAGGGCAGAGACAGACTGGACAATTCCTATTGGCTTTTGAAAGCCAATAGAATTAGACTCTATTCAAGAGAGTCTATTCTATTGGCTTTCAAAAGCCAATAGAATAAAAGGGAGTAGCACAGCTAAAGAAAAGGGGAAAAATGGCTGACTGCGTTGTTTGGCGACCCCCATGAAATGGTCATTCGACCCCAAATGAGGTTGCGACCCACAGGTTGAGAATCGCTGACCTAGAATATGGTGTTGCAGGAATCCAAGCCAGGGAGACTGAAGGATAAATACTGGGTCACTGTTCAAACCGGGAGGAGGGAGGGTTTGGATCATAGCCTTGTGTTGCATTATTGTTGGCTTGAAGCAGACATTGAACTTTAATTACTGGGGGGTGGATGGTGTCCAGTCCTACCCCCAAGGAAATAGCTTTTTTTTTTTAAAAAATCATGAAGTAGGAAGTCATACCGATCTGTCTGCCATTTGTGAACCTTTGAACTGGACTACTTAGGCATTAAACAATTTCAGCATTTTTGTCAATAGGGAGAGAGGAAGTCTAGATTAGAAGCCAGTAGTGTCAGTAGAGAGTCAAAAGAAGCAAAATGATAGCTGCGGCATCATGATGTGAGTTCTTACAAAGGGATAGAGCTTTGATCACAGAGCCATAGGCACCTTGATACATGTTCACAAAGAGACAGATGCTGCTGCAAAAAACACTAATAAACACAGCCAGGAAAGTACTAGTGATGCTGATGATGAGAGGTTTTAATTCATTTCTTTATAACATGAACTATTATGCAGAAACAGCAGTCCACCTCTGTTAAGTGGGTCCTGCTAGTGTAGTTATTGCACCTAAACAACCAGTGAGTGAAGAAAGGGAGGGAAGGAGAGAGAAACATCTATCAGGGGATGCACAAGATGTTTATTGTTTAATTTCTATCAGCCAGAATGGAATACATTAAGCACTTCCTGTAGAGGATACATACTCTTGCCCTAAACTCAGCCTCAGTCACTAGCTCCTATACCTAATTTGGTCTGTCTTTGCAAGGAAAGAAGTACAGATAGTCCTTGATTTACAACAATTCATTTAGTGACTGTTTGAAGTTACAAAGGTACTGAAAAAAGTGACTTATGACAGTTTTTCACACTTATGATTATTGCAGCATCCCCAAGGTTGTGATCAAAATTCGGATGCTTGGCAACTGACTCATACTTATGATGGTTGCAGTAGACAATGATCATGTGATAACCTTTTGCAACCTTCTGACAAGCAAAGTCAATGGGGAAGCCAGATTCACTTAACAACTGTGTTACTAACTTAACAGTTGTAGTGATTCACTTAACAACTGTGGCAAGACAAGTCATAAAATGGGGCAAAATTCACTTAACAACTGTTTCACTTAGCAACAGAAATTTGGGGCTCAGTTGTGTTCGTAAGTTAAGGACAACTTATAGTATCAGGTAGTATTACTTCTGTATTCAGAATTTTTAAATCCAGGTTTTTTCTTTCATGTATGGAAAACTTTAGGAAGTTCTTATTGGAAACTGAATCCAATTTTCTTCTCATTTACACTAGTCAAAAGTAAACAGATATTGATAGGTTCATGTTAATAATCAAGACTACTTCTTCAAGATGAAGGAATACCTGACTATGAAAAAGAATGGTCAACCTCCAATCTGTTGAATATACAATGATTCAAACCCATCTTCATACTTGGTTGCACAGAACCCTCTGATTCTTTAATGACAAATTCTGTCAATCCCATAGTAGCAGAAACTTTTAGGTTATAGTCATGTCTTATTAAATCAATGAATCAAGCAAAATTATCAGACAGTTCTTGTACTTGTGCCTTTTAACTTTGTGCCCCGAATATATGAAAGGGCATGATATAAACCAAATAAGTAAATACATTCCATTATTTATTTGTTTTTAAATAAAAATTAAGAAAGTTCAATGGTGATTGGCTCTGGGAGACTCTACCCAAAGAGAAATAATAAAAAAAAAACAACAAAAAACCTTTGATTGTCTCCTTTGAGTGCCTCAGCCCATACTTGATGGAACATGAGAGTCAGAAGTGATTCCCAGAATGAGCAGAGGTTCCAAATGAAGGCAAATGGCTGCAGGCAAGTTTGTGCTGCCGAAAGCCAACTGACTCATGGGTTGCCTTGTAGGGCTTAAGGAAACAACAACAAGGATTGGGCGAAAGAAAGGGAAAGAATCTGCTACACTCCCTAAGTCAGGTTTTATACACTATTGAAGATGATTCACTGTCTGGTTTTCACTTTGTGAAATTCTACTGGCAGACAGGGTGTCTCTTCACAGTTGTACATCTTTCAGGATAGTCTACCCTTCCTGGTTCACACACCCCTCCCCCAAGATCATGAAACTTTCATTTTGGATATTGGTTGTGCAATATGCTGTAACAAAGTTTTTCATATTCCTCTGTAAAAATAACTAGAAGAGAAATGGGAAGGGAAATGGTCAATGGGTTGTTATATTGCTTTCCACACTTTCCTTTGCTTATCCCATCTGTGTCTTTATTGACATTTCTTCTGGCAGAAATGAAGCTCAGGGGTGTTCCTTCAGCAGCCCTCATCCAGTGATGCACTATTGCTGAAAACACAGAAGCAGGCCATGGACTGGTGGTGATGCTACAGAACACAATGTTAGTAACTGAAAAAGGTTTATCTGAAAATTAAAGTGTAACCTCTGGATAAAGTAAGAATTTGTGCCTGGCATAAGTACATGGCAACCTTGGGGTAGCTACCAATGATCTGATTATCTGCAGTTTCTCTGCTCCCCGTTTTCTTGACTGAATGTTGAGCAGTTACCATTGTAATACAGCTACATCATTCCAGAGTATTGTACTGAGAGCAATTATAGTCACTGAGCATCATCAAAGAGCAGTTATCTCCTGTTTTGGTAACCCTAGCTAGTCACACTGTTATGTCTGGTAGAAATAAATTACAAGACTGTTTGCTGCCAACCAAAACAGGAGGGTTGAATTATACCAAGGATGTTGTCAAACTTGGGGGAACATATATTCTCCTTTATATTGCTGAACTGTAACTCCTAGTATTTGTCTCTATTACCAAATAGAATGGATGGAAATTGATTCTTCATTTCTGCCTTATGTGTACTTCTTCAGACTATTATGTCACATGGCATGTGACATAATGGCATGTAATCTCTCAAGGATATCTAAATAAATATTTCACAGCGGCCACATTTTGGAGGCTCAGATATAAGATAGAATAAAGACTTTATTTCTAGGTACAGTATAAATTTAATACTGGTGTTTCCTTGAGAAAAACCTGAATTTCTTGCATTATCAGCCAGTTGTTAAGGAAACAGGATTAGTCACAAGGTACCTGTGAGTAATAATATGCCCCTCTTGAAGTCCACCAGTTATTTACTCACCAGATGTGTGTGTGTGTGTGTGTGTGTGTGTGTGTGTTGGTTCAGAGATCTGGTGGCTGGACCACTCCACAGTTACATGACCATAATTTTCAGCTTCCGCTACTAGTTTTCAGCTGCCAGTTTCTGGCATTTACTTCCAGGCAAAAGAACATTCACTGGATGAAGTGGATTTGTTTAAACAAATGCAGCATTTGCTTAACAACAACTACAAAAAAGGCTGTAGAATCAGGCTTAGTCACATAGTGACCTGCATAATGATTGCCATGATTTGCAACCACAATTCTGGGTTCAGTTACTGTCATAGGTTGAGGCCTACCAGTACCAGTGAAATAAAAAAAAGCCTGATTTGCTGCATCATGCTAATTTAACTTATAGCAACCACAGAAAGATTCAGCTAGGGTGGTACATAGCATCCTGAAATATATTTCTTTTTAATAAATGGCTGTTTTCTGACTGATCAAATATGCCATGATCTCTGCATTTCAGTTATATTCCAGACCTAAAGATTGCTTTTGGTTTGGGACAAAAGAGCCGTGGTTAGAATGCAGTATTGCAGGCTATGTCTGCTGACTGCCAGCAGTTCATTTCATACTGGCTCAAAGTTGACTCAGCCTTCCTTTCTTCCGAGCTTGGTAAAATGGGGACCCAGATTGGGGGCAATATGCTGACTCTGTAAACTGCTTAGAGAGGGCTGTAAAGCACTGTGAAGCGGTATATAAGTCGAAGTGCTATTGCTATTGCTTACCTTCTTTTCTTAAGTTGAAAACTTTTCCAAACTTTTTCCCAAGGAAGAAGGAAAGTTATATTATCATCCATATACAAGCGTTTGGGGAGATAATAGCTGCAAGTGGTCAGTGTGGCATGAGGGTAGGGCAAAGGGCAGGTAGTTTGGGCAAAGCAGAAAGTGAGTGTGCCTCTCATTAAAATTTCTGAATTTCCTAAAACTCACCAAATGACATTGCTTAACCACCAGGATTCAGAGCATTTCTTCTCTGCCCAATAGGTTAGGACAAGCAGAAACCATCAGGGATCAGCAGTCCTGTAAATATTTTATTTATTTATATTTATTTCTTTATTCATCACATTTCTATACAATTCTTGCCTTGGAAAGTGCGTCTGAACAGCATACAACAATAAAAAAATCATATTGTACATGTGGCTATTTTTTCTGATATGTAATATCAATATCAATAATCAATTTTTTGATTGATTTACTCCCGTATTATTTTCCTTTGTATATGGTATTATTTCCCACTTTTGCTATTATAAGTGTGAATCTTTTCTAGGTGTGGCAGGACAGTGGAGCTGACATGCAGTTTCCATTCCTGGACAAAGATAATTATTGTGTAGTGTTATTATGTGGCATCAGCAGTTCAACCAGAACTTGATAATATATGAAATGAACACTATGTTGAGACTGAGTTACAGTATATCTATTAGCAAGTGTGTGGGTTGCACTTTTGGGGAAGGAGAGATGTTAAATGTCCTATATATTACAATTTAATTCTCAGTGCATTCTGACTATGTAGTAATGTCTATTTCAAATATAAGTAATCTCACTGAAATGGAAGACTTTAGTGGTTTGCGTTCCTAGCTGGATGAGTAATTTTTAATCATAACTCCATCCATCTGGAAGACATTTGCAAAGCAAACCTAATGTGTCTTTAACTAGTCCAATGTTGGAGCACTTAGAAAAGCCCAAGCCTTTGCTGGCTGTAGCCCAGCAGGATGAAGGTAGACAAAGTAATGTTTGTACAGTATTTCTAGATTCAGTTCCAGATTTGGCTTCAACTCCATAAACCCTGGTTTTAGTCTCCCTTGCTCATCCCCAGCATTATTTTTTGTGGCTTTTCAAAATTGGGATTTCCTGACCTCTGAAACAATCAACTTGGAGAAGGAGGGGGAACCGACACAAGATTTCCCTTCTCTGAAATTGGATGGGTTTCTGATTCAGGATGGCAGAAGTTCCTGGGATATTATCTCAGAGGGCATAAGACTGCACACTTAGGGATCACTTAATATAAATATTGGCAGACCGATGCTCTGACTCAGTAACCACTATAATTTCAAAGGCACTGATAAGCATATGCAGCTTTTCCATTAGCAAAGTTGCCCATTTTCTCAAAGCCAATGAGACTTTGTATGAGTTTCAAAAGGAAGCTGTTGCAAGTTATGTAGGGGCTGAATAGTGCATCAAAGTGCCAGTCGCTGCCACTTTCAAAACAAAACCTACCAATCTACCTCCCATAAACTACATAAACTCAATATTTAAAGGATTTAGTGGAATCTAGAATATCTAGCATATAAGTTTCTTAACTTTGCTTTTGGATTCCTTTTGTAGCTTTAAAGAGCTACTCATTTTCAACACCACTGGACCCTGGCAACAGCAAAATGATCTGTCTCAGTAGACATAGTCATATTAACTATAGTTTTTAACCCCAAAACATTTCATCATGTCTTGTTTATGAAGACATTGTTATCCTTTGGGCACCAGAAAATCCATTTTAACCTCATAAATTTTATATAAAATGAATGTTTGTTTTTCCACAAGCAATCTAACTATCATTTTACTATTGTTATTATTAAATGTTTATGATTGCCTTTTTGCTTTCATGCTTTAAACCACAATGGAAAACAGTATTTATTTTTTATTAATCAACAAGTAAATAAAAACATTCTCTTACAGTTATCAGATTTTGGGACCTGATTTTTTTTTTAATGTCTCAGAGGCCTCTGTCTTAGTGCTTGAAAAAAAATCCCAACAACAAATCATTCTTGATTTGAACCAGAAGAGTAGACCTTATATTCTTTATCTTAGAAACTACTTGGCAAATTGCTAATTCAAGTAATACTAGAATTCAAGGTTATGCTTATGTTTCTACATGCAGAAGATTGATCTCACTGGCTATCTTCAGATTGGTCTTAAAGGGCAAGCATGCCTGATTCTAACTATGATTTCAAACTCTAAGTCAGAAGAGAAAGACAACTCTTTTTTTGCTTGGTCTCGATAAAGATTTGAGCAGCCTAAAGATGTGGCCCTTGGAGTTCCCACTTCATTAAAATGAATGATTTATGAATTTACAACTCATTGTACATAAATATGCACATAAACTAATCTGGCAGTAAAGTTCTTTGAGTGCTTTGCAAACTGGTATGTAGAGACTTCCCACGCTGTTAGTCAGAGACCACAAAACACCTTTCACTTCCTCTGAAAAGGAAAAGCCACAGCTGTCATATACTTAATACATTTCTAAAGAAAATGGAGAGTCTCATAGAACCATACTGTCCAATAAAAGGGAGAGAGGTAGGTAGGGGAAGTGCTGCAATAGGCAAGCACGCCAGTCCTTTTCTATCTGAACATAAGATACTGTTTGTTGCCTGGATGCTTAACTGTATCATTATGGCTGGCAGTTGACTTGTTCCATCTATAAGATTCAACCACCCTCATTCAGGAGGTTGCATTTATTTATGTCTTTCCCTTAGGGTCTTTCCTATATTTTTTTAATGCTTCTACAAATTCTGAAGTTTCTTTTAGCTTGCTAGTAACCCCCTGTTTTGTGTACAGTAGATATTGCTACATCTTGGATCCACATTGCAATGTGAACTTTAGCAATAGAGATTATCATGTGAACCATATTTAAAATCAATTCTTGTTCATATTTTTCATATACAGTTTATTTACATCTTGTTTGGGTCAAAAGCCCTTCAGTCATCACCATTCTGGAATGAAAATATCAAGGAAAAAGCATTTAAAGTAAACTGACATTATAATTTTGTTCTGCTAACAGAGTTTACTCCAACCTGCTGTTCTTTAGATGTATAGAATGACATCCCCCAGAGTTGTCAAAAATTCTGGCTGAGGAGTTTGAGTATTTTAGTTTCCACATTCCTGGAGAGCATCAAATTGGAAAAGCTGGCTAAGGAATTACCATTTATTTTGTATTTTTAGATCCAACTCTGTATCAGCATTTGCAGGTAATCAGGATTATATTAATATGGTTCACAGGAAAACACAATTTTTAGGAAGTAGCTTCATCTTGCATGAAAATGTCTCAGTCTATAAGTAAAAAAAAAAAAGAAATCAAAAGTTAAAAAATAGGAAAAAAATGGGGGGGGGGATTTCAAAATGTTGCCACATCAGGAGTTGGTGAATCAGAACATGCAGGACAAAGCATCTAAACACATCTTGCTGAGATTTAAGGCTGGATTGCAAATTAGTCAAAACGATGAAGGCATTGTTTAAGAGAGTGGTTCCCACTCCAGCTTGCTAATTAATCAAGGGGGAAAAAAAGGCTCATCAAGGAACAGTCCAACAACAAAAGGAAGATTAAGACAAGGTTGTCCTGAAGGTTAAACATGTGCAGGTTTTAAAAATTAAATAATGAACAGTACAGAATTTCTCTCATCCACTTGCATTTGTATGTAACACTGCAAGTTTGAATGACACTGGCAGAAGTTGGGAGTTATGTGAGGGCTGTCAAATATATTGTCCTTCATTATTTCTAGCATGGAAAGATAAAAGTGTGCTGATTGCTCTTATGGGTGGAATTTTAGTTTTAAGCTTTATTGACAGATCTGCCACACACCCCATGAGAACAAAAGGCTCTTCCCATGAAGGTTATATATATAAAAAATAGCTTTAGCATTTAGCGCTATCAGAAGTATCCTTAATCTGAGCCTATTTTAAGGAGCACTTTGAGATCTGGTGCAGTAATGGTCAGTCTGAACAGGTAAAGAGTGCATTTCATTCCCAGGAAAAACTAACAACCATAACTTTCCAGTTGAGATTGTGAAGAAGGCTTTTCCAGTCTCCAAAAATATTCATGGAAATATGCCAAATCTCATTTGTTAAGTGAAAGGCTAAGTAAGGCTCTATTAGATCCAGACACTGACCCTTGCATCTTCTCATGCAGCACTCTTCAAAGTTCCAGTTCATGTGTCCAATTATTTAAATTAAGGTGATAGAAGTGCAAGATACAGTGCCAGCCTATAATATTCTGCTGCCTGAATACAGCCTAAATCCTCCCTTTCACAGCTAGAAAAAATTCTGTAAGCCTCAATCAAACATCAAGATTATCTAATATCAACTATTCCTTTCTCATCTCCATTGTCTGTTGAAGAAAGACACTTAGTCCTGCTACATGGTAGGATATGATAGCAATTCAAATTCTCCCTGAATTTGAAATGCATACTTTTTGATTTTTAAAAAATATTTTCACAGACGTTTATTGTTTCTTCTCAGGAATCATTGCAAGTTGTTTGGTGGAAGAGTAGCAAAGTTGGAGAAATTTCCCAAACCAAATGAAATCATAGATAGTTGAGCAAGTGGGTCTGTTATCTAGAAAAGAAAATATTAAAGAGAGGCATGATTTCTGTCTTCAGTAGTTGAACTACTGTCATGATGAAGCAGAGTTGTTTTGAGTTGAAACAGACTTTAACCACCAAGTGGAACATGCACAGAAGTAGATTTCAGAAAAAAATTAGAAAAGGCTTTCTTATAGTAGGAGGTATATCACAGTGGATGTATGGGCAGTTTTACACTACTTCAATCTACAATTATCCATCCTGTGTATGTCCCTAACAATATATATTGCCTCTTTCATGCCTTATGCTAAGCTAGGCACTGGTTTATAAACCATAGTAGCATGAAACATAGACTACATTGAACTAAAATCAAGCAAGCCAGTTTAGTGGGATGCGTAAATCTAGTCACTATATGCATTTCATAAATACCATTTTGTTACTATTTCTGATATAGTTTTGTCCTGTGTTGCTCATTTCTGACATAAGAGCAGAATATCTAAGATTAGAATTACTGGGGTTATTTTGAAGATATATTACATAGCTGCTTTAGGGCTGCTGAATATGTCTTGGTTGATAATCACTGGATAAGTGACAATCTGGATTTTCCATGGGTGTTCCCATGATATGAAAAAGTTAGAATGATATTTATTCTGCTTGTTTGTTTCAAATGCTTTTTTTTATTGAAAATTTTTAGATTTTACAAAACAATACAAATCCCTTCCCCGAACCCCCCCCAACCCTCCCCTACCCTCCCACAACCTTCTCAGAGCTGAATACAAGCTTAGTTAAAAAATTTTCAAAAAGTCTTAAAACAAATATAAACCATAAACAAATCTAAGTACATTAATTAAACAAGTTATAAAATACTTAACAATAATATATGTATAAAAAGGCAAAAATACAAGGAAATACAAGAAAATAGAAAGAAAGAAAAAGAAAAGAAGAAAAGAAAAGAAAAGAAAAAGTAAGTCTAAAAAGTCTATAAAGTCTATGAAATATCTTAAGTTTTAAATATAAGTTATTGAATGCTTTAAAGACTTTTCAGCCATACTACTCTAAACTGAATCAGTGATTTATACCCTTGTTATCACCTATTTAGACTTCTGTAATGTAGTCCACATGGGGATGCCTTCAAAGACCTCTTCCAGGCAACAGCTGGCTCAGGAAACAGTGACCCATGTACTAACTGACATTTGCTGCTAGAAGCACACTATACTTCCCAATGAGTCCTATAGTGGTTAACAATGAATGCAGTTTAAGTCCTGGTGCTAACCTATAGAGCCCTAAATCATGTAGCATCAAGTTATTTGAAGATCTATATCATGGGTGTCAAACTCAATTGCATCACATGATGTATTGTGACGTATCATGATGTTTTTTGCTTTTGCAGAGCCGTGGTGAATGTGTCCTATGCATGACGCATCCGGACTGTGGGCTGCCAGTTTGACACTCCTGATCTATATTCTCCCTTTGGAATCAGCCGTACTGATTGATCTGTACTAAATTAATAGTGGTTGAGCTGAAAGAACCTAATAGTGGTTTACCAGTTTAGGGAGGAGTGGGGGAGAAATCTTGCTGGTGCTATTTTCCAGTAGTTGCACTAGTCCCCCAAAATGATCTTCCAGTGACACCCAAGATTCACCTTGCAGAAATAGCTTACAATTAAGTAATCTGGAGAATATTTGAGGTAGGATTCCATGGTTGCTAACTACAGTAATTCTATGTTTTTAATTGGTTTGTACTCTATAATTCGTGTATCTTCTTTTTATTGTATATTGTTTATTATACATTTTATCTTGTGAACTAATGAGATTCTTTCAGGATTGTGGTGGTCTAAAAATGAGATGACTAAAAATAATAAATGTCATGCAGTAATGTTTTTGGACAATTTGTATTAGTAAAATGAAATCAATAAAGCCACAAGGTCTGGGTTTTGTAGATGAAAATGGGATACAGCTTGTAGCATCTTATTTTAGTTTCTTTGTATCCCGTGAGGTATTGTTGTTGACAATAGATAAACAATTGTGGGTTGAACTGGTTCATCCAGTATGATTTATTGACTTGTTCTTCTTTCTATAGTTGTAATGTAGTGCTTTGCCACTATGCGTGTATTTAATTTTTAAGCTACAGAAGCAAGGATGCAGATGAGAAAGCTGTATCTTTCTTTGCATAGGTAGCATTTTTAAAATAATTCTGAAATATAAAGAGAATTAGTGAGTGAGTCCCTATATATTAATTTTATCTCAGGAACAAGATTGGGTAATTTGAAAATCAAAATCCAGACATCAAGTCACACAATGAGAATTTTGGAAGCACTGCTACTAAAGCTGTCAGTGACCACTTAATTTGATTAAAGAATAAAAAATCCTAGTCATCACATGCCTGAAACATCACACTTTCTGAGAACTCAAAACCCTTTAGCTTAAATCCAGATGTTGAAGGACTGATTGTGGTGAGAAATAAAGGGGAAAACCATCTGTGCACATTCAATAGACCTTTAATGTCCTGTTCTGAACTTTTCCAAACCAGGTACTTTACAAAAGTGTTACTGTACACTGCAATTCCTGTCATTCCCACCCAGCCAGCTGATCTCAGTCCAGCACACTTGGGGAATAAAATTGTTCAAGTTTGTCAAGATCTTTTTAGATCCTTGTCTTCTGGGGTTTTGACTACTCCTGCCAGTTTGGTGTCACCTGCAAATTTGATGAGTTCCCCTTCAATTCCCTCATCTAAGTCATTGATGAAGATATTGAAGAGTACTGTGCCTAGGACAGAACCTTGTGGTACCCCACTGCTTACTTCACTCCATGTGGATGTAGTGCAGTTGTGGACTACATATCCATCTGGTGGTGATGTTGTCTATTCCACCTTTTTCTAGCTTACCAAGGAGTACGCTGTGGTCTACTTTATCAAATGCTTTACTGAAGTCTAAGTATATTATGTCCACAGTATTTCACTGGTCTATTAGTTTAGTTTCTTTGTTGAATAATAAAATAAAATTGGTTTGGCATGATTTGTGCTAGCTATTAGTTATAACTTTGTTTGCTTCTAGTTGTTCGCAGATCTGTTTTTTGATTATCTTTTCCCAGGTATTGATGCTAAATTGATTGGTCTGTAGTTTTCTGGGTCCGTTTCCCCACCCCCTTTCTTGAAGATGGGAACCACATCAGCCCTTTTCCAATCCTCAGGTACTTCCCTTGTGCACCAGGATTTTTGAAAAATATAGCGCAGTGATTCCAAGATAACATCTCCCAGTCCCTTCAGAACTCTGGGATGTAATCTGTCAGGCCCCAGTGATTTATATTCGTCAAGGTCAGATAGTTGTTCTCTTACCATTTTCTTGCTTATTTTAATTTTTGTTTCTAATTTGTCTTTTGTAATGGTTTTTTTTTGATATGTTGGGCTGTTTTTGGTATGTTTCTTTTTGTGTGAAGACTGATATAAAGTATGAGTTAAGCAGCTCTGCTTTCTCTCTGTTGCTTGTTATTTCCTTGCCATCTTCTCTCTTTAGTGGACCTGCAGTTTCCTTGACTTTTTTCTTGTTGTTCATATGTTGGAAGAAACTTTTTTTTTTATTATCCATGATTTCTGTTGCAAGTGTTTGCTTTCCTGACTTCACTTAGCAAAAGCCAAACACTTTTTTTTAAGAGAAAAAATTATGCAGGTTTTTTTTTAGTTTCTTTTCAACACTTTAATCCTGTGAATTTAACTACCATTGTTATCAAAGAAATAGATTTTCAGATTCTATTGACATTTTTGCTTTAAAATGCAAATGATTGGAAATCTTGAATTTTAAGCAAGTTTCAATCTTCCAAAGAGCTGGTTTTCCCATGTTTCATGCCACTATTAACTTCCTTAATTTCATGAACTGTCCACCCAGTAAGTTTTGAGTGGCAGCAAATTCTGGAAACCTTCAATATTATTTTTGAATTTCACATAATGATACCTTCCAATATGCAGCAAACTGAAGTAAATTTGCTTCAATACATTATGTTATAATGTGGATTTATTTTTTAAAAAATATTCTTATATGAAAGTTATTCTAAGAAGAGACAATAATATTTTTATGTCAAACAATTAACTGAAAATTGATATTGCAAACAGGTTATGTTTTAGATATGATCTACCAGGTCCAAATGGTCAAGTACACACAAACAAAGTTTCTAGTTTATTGTCTGAAAAAAACTCTCATTTTATTAAATGCCACCCAATATTTGTATTTATTCTGCAATCATATATGTCATTTGCATCCTAGTGTCAATAAACTATTAATGGCTTTGCTGAACAGCCTCCTACAGCATAAGATGGAAACAGACTAGTGATGTCTAGACTTCTTTTGAGTTTCAACAGTTGTACAAAAGGATTAAATCTTCCTCTAACATGTCAGGTTTAACATTTGCTGCTGGGTTTTACATATTACTAAGGGTTATCTCAATAAGATTTAAGTCTTAGATGTGATGTTTATAAAATGCTGTTTACTGGATTATTATACCAACAGCAGATAAAATCTGACAGAAAATTGGCAAATTAACTAGTGCTTTCCCTTTTTTGACAATGTAATGATTTTAGTAGCAAAATAAACAACTTATGAATTTCACTTGAGAAAAACAACCCATTCCAACATTAGGTGACATTGACAAATACTGAATATAATCAGGGAACAGCAAAAATTAAAACATTAAAATTCATCTTCAAAAAGAGAAAGACCACCTCAAAGTTTAGTTGTCATGACTGACAGATGGAGCTCCACATTTTGGAATAAATCACATAATCATGTTCTTCCATTTACCAGATAGTGAGCTATTACTATTATGTAGTAGGTTTGTGTGAAGCTTCACTTCAGAGAACTGATTCAGCAGAACCCTTGAATTAAGCTCATTTATTGACTCAAATAGTCAACTTAAATAGGAGGCCTCTGAACTTATTACATTATTTGAAAGGGGGTTGTCTTGCAAAAACAAAAAGCTTTTTTTTCTGAAGAGATCTGGAAAATTGAGTCAACTCAATTTTCCAATTAAATTGAACCATGTGATTAGATCAGACTGATGACTTGAATTGATTCAATTGTTCAAACTAAACCTTAGCCAATAAAGGATAAGAGAATACAAAAAGTTATGAATATAGTTACATCAAAATAAAATGGATAAACCAGCATTATGTCTGAAATAACTCAGTAATATATATTAAATCAAAATTGTTACATGCTAAAAACAAAAATCTGTAACTGTTAAACCCAGTGTTCTTTCTTGTTTGTCTTTCGCTCCTGTGTGCTGCTGAGTTCCAGTTTTTATTATCCTATTTCTAGTTCTCTTTTTAAAACTAGGAAGAATTTGAGGACTCTGTTTCTTTTAGTTCATTAATGCGGTTTCTCAATGAATTTATTCAGCCAACAAATGTGTTTTCTAATTCATGTCAAGCTGCCTTATAATGAATTGGACTACTGTCAGTTTAGAAAAGTGTTATCTTTCTCCCCCTCCTCCAAATCTTTCACATTTCCTTCTATATGAAGAGTGCATGATCTGTTTCAGGCTGAGGGTCACACTAGCTATAGACTGGTAGGTCAAGCACTTCACTTCAATAAGCAAACAAGGCAAGAACAAGTAATTTGTTATGCCAGGCTACAGCAGGAAACAGGACTGCAGCCACTTAGATCAGGGGTCCCCAAAGCCCAGAATGCAGCCCACTTCTAGGCTGCAGCCAATTAGAACTCGGCCACAGAAGTGATGAATGAGCATGTGCAGCTCCACTTGCACAAGTGGGAGGTGACCACACTTGTGCCCGAAGCTCCATTTGTGCAAAAATGGAGCTGTGCATGCGAGCGCGAGCGCCTGCCACTCATACACAACCATCATCTCTCTCCTCTCCAATGGGCCGCCAAGCCGGAAAGGTTGGGGACTGCTGATTTAGGTAACCTCACAAGGAAATTCAAGAACTGAGAATGAGTAATATTTGTTGAAGAGAGTAGGAAGCCATTCCCAAAAGAATTTCAGCAAATACTGTGGCTTAGGAAATATAGGTATCATCAGAATTAATATGAGCTTGTTTCTCACTGTCCATGTGAGAACAACTCCTTACATGGTATTTGTCAGTAATTGTATTAATTGAATGTAAATTAAATTACTTAGAATTAATTTACATTAAATTAATATAATTAATATCTATGTGTGTTTATGCCTTAAAGGCAATCTTGATTCCTAAAATGACTGCATGGACTTGTTTTCTTGGCAAAATTTTCAGCAGTGTCTTCTTCCCAGTGCTGTGAGAGAGAAAAATCTGTCTTTCTGCCTAAGGCAGAACTAAAATTCAATGTCTCATGGTTTCTAGCCCAGAGTCTTTAATCACTATATCAAAATAATTCTCAATGCAATCAATTAACAACAGTTAATTATGATTCTTTCCATGTTTTACTATTTTTTCCCTTTCTTACATTAAAATTTACAATTTGGCAGCAACATTTGAATGGTTTTGGAAATCTCATCTATCTCTTTGAGATCTGCAGTCCGTCTTCAGCTCAATGTTTAAAATTGAAAATGTTAGAATTGAATCTGAAACCTGCTTCATGAAAAGCATGTGCTGTCTGCTAAGTTACCCTGTTTCCAGAATGAGGCCAGGGGTTGAGAGAGTGTTGTACGTACTTCAATATTTGTGTATCTTTAACATTTACACTGATAGTAGTATGTGTATAACAGTAGTTAAAAAATGAGATCACTGACAAAAGCTTTCAATAAGACAAGAATGGAAAGAAAGAGAAAAGGGAAAGGACACAGAATATCCTTTTGCTATAGTATGATTCTTATATGACCAAGCAAAAGAAGAGTTTTGACCTTTACAGAATAGCTTGGACTGGTCTTTTTAACTCCATGCTTCAGTAGAGGAGCCGAGGGAGTAATAATTAAGCGATCAGCTATTCACATAACAAGCTTGCTTCCCATTGACAGATTCTGGGCCTATGTGATAAGGTTACCTTGATGTCTTGATCTGAGATATCTGTTTCACATATATTCAATTTATATATGAGAAAGCTGGCAGTTTGTTCATGTTATATATTGCTGCATTGCCTTATTCCTTAGAAATAGAGCAGTTCATTGAATTTTTTAAAAAGCATTAATGCCTCTGCTTCCAAGTACTCTGAATCTAATGCAGTTAAACTATAGGACATTCAAAGATATAGGATATTCCATTCCCCAAATGGAAAACTAGCATACCAAGAGAAAAAAGAATTTAGGCCATTCATGGGTTTGATATTAACTGCTTTTTTATGATCTGTAGTCCCTATTTGGGGTGGAGTGGGAGTGACTGGATGGAGGTGAGCATTACCTTGGTTGGATACTTTTCCTTCACCACCAATTTCATTGATAGGCCAAACCAATTTCATTAACAGGCCACCATACCTTTCTATGCATGGGTTTGATATTGAGGGGAATAGAATAGAATAGAATAGAATAGAATAGAACAGAACAGAATAGAATAGAAGTAGAGTAGAGTAGAATACTTTATTTGGCCAAGTGTGAATAGACACATGAGGAATTTATCTCTGGTGCAGAAGCTCTCAGTGTATATGCAAAGCAACAGAGTAATAATATTCATCATAATAATACCAATAAGAGAGGATAATAAGGGAGATAAGAAAAAAATAATACTACTGTCATACAACATGGGTAAATGTACATAGGCAATACTATGTTCAGCAAAGTTATGGCACGAGGGAAAAATCTGTCCCTGTGTCTAGTTGTTTTGGCATGCAGTGCCTTATATTGACATATACAGGTATTCAATTATAAAAATATATAGATGATTCAATTTCATTGATACGTTGTATTTTGCTATTTCAATCTTTATTGTTTCAGGGTAAATGGTATTTCAGTGTCTTCCTGAGTGATACCTTACAGCCCTGGTTTGGTCTGTTTGGGATAACTATTGAAATTTTTATAGAATGGCTTTTAGAGACAGCCATGCTTGAGGGAAAATATTTAAGATTGTCAAAGCCCATTATAAACAGTCCTCAAGATTAGGTAGTAATATACCAGATATTCTGTTTTGTGGTACAAGAAAAAAAAAGGCATATATAGTGTTAGAAGTAAAGTCTTCATCCTGGTTCATCCAAGCCGGGAATAAATAAGCAAACATGGTGACTGCTTTGGGAAGAAGGTTACAGTTTATTGCAGAAAGATGGTTCTTCAGGAAAGTGCAGAGGAGAGAGAAGGGCAGAGAGCACAGAGAGAGAGCACATGGGGCAGTAGGCTTTTATACCCCCTCTAGCCTTGTTTGGAATAGTTTCCTGTTCCTGTGGCATGAACCTTGAGGCTGTTTCTGAGTGTTTGTCTAGGCCTTGATATCTGTGGTTTAATTCTATTATCATATCCTGCTTCCCAGGTGATGGGGCTGACTCCTAGAGTTTGGGTGGGGTATGCAGATCTTCTCTTTTGTCTTCTTGATTGCTCTGGCTCCAACTTTCTGATGGTTTTACATTTGCATTTGTATGGGCCTGGCTCTTGCTTGGGGCAGAGAGATAGATTTGGGGCCAAGTTTGGTTTTAAAAAGTCCTTTTGAAGAAAAATATATTTTTCTGCCCTTTTTAATATTTCCTTCTGAGCTAACTTTCATCAATCCCCCGCTTTGTGCCTTAAGTGTATATTTATGACACACTTATTGGCACAACATTAAAATTGATCTGGTCAGAGAGACTTGGTAGACAAGCTTTTAAACTGTTAAGCAAAAAAAAAAAAAGAGAGAGAAATAAGACATTAATGGAGGCAGCAGAAAAAGATCCCGTTAGTGGCTCCCAAAAGGGGAGCTTGCACCTATAAAGTTCTAAAAGTCAGGGCAAAATTTTGTTAGGCGGAAAAGAAATTTATAGTGTCCAATATTCTCTGCCAATCATTTTCAAATGTTGGATATCACCTTCAGCTTCCAGTCAGGTTTGCATACCTCCCAAAATTCTTCACAGCCATGGTTTTCCTTACTACATGACCACTGGCTGCCCAATTTCAAGGGTTGTTTCCTGCCTTAGCTCTTAATTCAGTGCATCCAGGTTTGTAATGTCCAATATGCCAGGCTATTAAATTTTTCTTTAAATTGCACATAATGAGCTCTAGGAATCCCAATCTGAGCCCAACAGTGCAAGATATTCAGGGCTGAAGTTTGGGATTTTTCCTGTTGCTTCCTTAGTCAGGGCATATGAATTGCAAATCACCTGAGGGGGCCTAGTTCCCTCCCCCTTGGAATCTGTTGGAAGTTGGTCCCACAAAGCTTTGGTGCAATAGAGCAAAAATCAGCCTGGGGAACTTTACTAAAGGTAGGTGGAGGGGATAGACTCAAGTATGATTCTGAATGGTGTGTGTGTGTGCACTTTTACAAAATAGTCAATACAAACATTCTGGATAAATTTTCCCTCCCACCAGATAGAAGTCCAAGGTGTTTAGTACTTGTTCTGCCATCTATTCCTAAATGCCATCTCTCCATTAATACATTCAACTGGCTTGTTACAATACAAATGGGGCAAGAAAGAAAAGTTTACAATGAGTTTCCACCCTCCCCCCATAGTCTAATTTTCTCTTCTGAGGCTTCACATGGCACCACCTTCCTTCTGCAGCTCTCACAGGCATCTGGGTAAATGGTAGGACTTGGGAAGATGTTCCCCTTTAGATTGCATGGTGGCTTTTTAGTGGATGGCTGGATTCAAAACTCAATTCCATGGCTCACATGGATGGAGGCAGCATCTGGGTCTGTGTGTTCTGCTTCCAAAGGCTTGCGAGAGGGTTTCAGGGCTGAAAGATACAAGAACAAGGTCTCCCCCCCCCGCTTTCTGGGTGGACTCTACCAGGAAAGGCAGACAAAAGGTATGGAGAACAAAGGGCAGGAAAAGAATTGGAAGGGGGGTAGCTTGCAGGCAGTTTGAAAATGCTGAAAACTCCTAATAATTTTAAAAGCCTAATATTTTAAGGTGTGCAACTTGCCAAGGGTAGGAGAACATTTATTCTAAAATAGACCACATTATTTTAGAGATTAGAAAATGCTTATTTGTTTCAGAAAAGTTTCATAGTAGTTTCACCAGTAAGTTTTAGGATATGAAAAGTAACTTAGGAAAATTATTTCCCCACACAAGCAGACTTGAGCTTCAAAAGGCTCTTGTAGATAGACACACATTTTTCAGGGAAAGGATAGATAAAACACATACAGTAAATGCAAGTGAAACTTTTCCAACAGATAAACTTAAAAAACAATCCCTCCTGGTAACTTAAGGCTGTTCTTGAGCGTACACAGAGAAAGAGGAAAACAAACAAACAAACAAACACAATTCTTTTTCTTCACTCTGTTTGTTGGCCAGACAAACAGAGTGAGGTATTTCCTTTTTGTGGCTTATTTTAAGCAGAATTTCTAGCAGAATTTAAAATTCTTTTTCCTTTGGATTTGAAACAGTTAACAGTCACATTTACCTCTCACCACAGACTTTGACAAACATATATACACAAAGACAAGAGAACAGAAGTCTTAGTTTTACACATCCTAGTCATTCCCACCATAAATTTCAGATAACTCAAGTTAGGGAAGGCACACATTTTAAACATACCACGTGGTTGCATAGAGAAGAGAGGGATAGAGATAGAGAGAGGGAGAATAACTATTTCTTATTTTCCCTTTTTAGTACCTTTATTTAGCCAAATTGGTTTCCCAGCAAAGCCCTAAGCAAAGTCTATTTTTTTCTATACACTACACAGTCAAAGTCTCCTTGTGAGACTTCTTCCTAACACAATCGAAGTCTCCTTGTGAGACTTCTTTCCTAACAGTCGAAGTCTCCTTGTGAGACTTCTTTCCAAACACAGTCGAAGTCTCCTTGTGAGACTTCTTTCCTAACACAGTCGAAGTCTCCTTGTGAGACTTCTTTCCAAACCTAAAGGGCACTACACAGTCGAAGTCTCCTTGCAAGACTTCTTTCCTAACTTTGCTTTGCTTACAGGGCCTTACCAGCTAGTTGCCCAAATCCATTTTTTTTTCATTCACTCATTCCATTTCATTTTCACACACTCTCCCTTTTCCCTAACAAAAGGTTCTGTGCTCTGGCCAACCCCCATGCTGTCCAGGTTCTGCCAATCAAACAGATCCTTTCTGCGGCTAGGAAAGACCAGAAGCAGCAAAATCCAACTGTGATTGGGAAAAAAAGATCTTCTCACTCACACAAACAGAAATACACACATTTTCTTTGTTCCCCTGGGCTTTTAACTTAAAATTTAGAGGTACTCACCTTCACCTTCTTTCCAAAGCAGCCCTTGAGCTCAAACTCTCAAAACTCCCTTTACTACCCTAGCTCCACATGGGCAAGGCCTGGGAAACCCATCCACAGACACAAGAGGGTCTGCTGCCAGCAAGATGGGGCTTACCAGTCTCAGTCCATTGGAGAGGTTAGCTTGGAGTCCCATCTCGGGGTGCCAAATTGTTAGAAGTAAAGTCTTCATCCTGGTTCATCCAAGCCGGGAATAAATAAGCAAGCATGGTGATTGCTTTGGGAAGAAGGTTACAGTTTATTGCAGAAAGATGGTTCTTCAGGAAAGTGCAGAGGAGAGAGAAGGGCAGAGAGCACAGAGAGAGAGAGCACATGGGGCAGTAGGCTTTTATACCCCCTCTAGCCTTGTTTGGAATAGTTTCCTGTTCCTGTGGCATGAACCTCTGAGTGTTTGTCTAGGCCTTGATATCTGTGGTTTAATTCTATTATCATATCCTGCTTCCCAGGTGATGGGGCTGACTCCTAGAGTTTGGGTGGGGTATGCAGATCTTCTCTTTTGTCTTCTTGATTGCTCTGGCTCCAACTTTCTGATGGTTTTACATTTGCATTTGTATGGGCCTGGCTCTTGCTTGGGGCAGAGAGATAGATTTGGGGCCAAGTTTGGTTTTAAAAAGTCCTTTTGAAGAAAAATATATTTTTCTGCCCTTTTTAATATTTCCTTCTGGGCTAACTTTCATCAATAGGTAGGATGCCCAATTTAAAACTTCATTCATTTTATTGATATATTAAAGGCATATTTTCAGAGCATGCCAGCCCTGACACAATTATTTCACTGTACTCTCACTGTACTCCATGGGAGGGGGAGGAAAGATGTTCCTTTCCCTTTCTCAAAGGGAGATCCTATGAGCAATTGGTTGGCCAACAAGTATATCTCTCTCATTTCATTTCATTTTATATTTTGTTATTTTACTAAAAATATAAAAACTGTGGGAATAAGACACCATAAAATATTAGTAGCTCCATTACAAAATTAGACATGGAAACAATTAAAACAATTGAAAAAAGATGTAAAAGACATAAGGTCACCTCCTTATTTCTGTTCAGGGTTGAGCTCTAACCTCACTCTTCACTCCAGTTTTTTTGAGATTTCCAAGCTGTTCTTTAAAGGATTTTAAACATCTATGTTTATTTTGTATGTATAGTAAATTGCTACAATCATTTGGGGGTGTCATATAAATAAAAATTAATGAACACAATGGTAATGTGCAAAAGTCAGTTGGAATCCACCTTCTCTTCCCTGCCTTGTACAACCATCTAAAGATGTGAGAGAGGCTAGTGTCTCCCTGTGCTCTTCCTCACTAGGAACCTATAGAAACATTAGAAACATCTAGCCATCGTTGAGGTGGTATAAAGCCTGCTCTGATTACTGTTATATAAGCACATCAATGGATGATGCTAGAAGACAGTATAAATCACTAATGTAGAAATTACCTTGGTCAGCAAGGAGATTCACAGTCCTGGAATAACCAAAGGAAGGGCAGTTCTTCCATGCCAATTGACCTGATTGCATGCATGGATTAGTGAGAGCTATGAACTCTCAGGTTGCTTTTAATTCCCATGGTTCCTATGGAAGATTTCCACAGTAAGCTCTTACTACAAACCAGAACTCATCTAAAAACTCAAATTAGTTTCAGAAACAAATATTTTTAGCCCAAAACAAAAAAGTATATTATAGAGACTCAAAACTCAATGTGGATATAGTAAAAACCTATATATATATGTCTATTCAGAAGTAAGCTCAATGCAGTTCAAGAAATTTTATAACTGAAAGAAAGGAAAGCCCTTAATGTGATTGTGTTATTATGATTTTAAACCATCTCTACATAAATTTCAGAACTGGGAATGTACTAGAAGCACAGGAAATCTAGCTAAATCCTGGAATCAGGTGAAAAGGAATAATTGAAAAATCCATTCATTTCATTAGGTTGGGCAGGCTGGTTAGAACTTCCTCTGTTCCAGTTATGGGCCTCCACATAGTTCTTAATTTATTTAACTAGAGCTCCAGATCTCTGTCAAGGACAGTGAACAACATCATTTATGTAAAATGCTATGATTCAAAAAAGAGGAATGGGAACTGATCATATCCTATTTCTCTCAAATTACAATGATCCTGGTGGTTAACCCACCATTGTTTAACCAATTAATAGGGGGGAGAACGGATAGAGTATTTAAGTCTATTACTTTGAGCAGTCTGGTGAGATTTCTTTATAAGTTGTGTTAATTAACTTGGCCTCATGAGGGATATATTTTCTGAAAAAGATAGATAATGTAATTCCTTTTAAATAATATTGCCACAATCCAGATTCTGCTCTACTGCTTTCAGAAAAGACTACACCATTTCTTAAGAGCACTCTTCTTATTCCCCAGAACTCTCTTCTCAGTATATCAGTCTGAAATTTGTCATACTTGTTTCCTGTTAGAAAGGACTGTTGAAAGAAAAATCTTCATCAGGGTCCAGTCCAAGCTGAGAATAAACAAAATGGAGGCTATTTTAGAAAGAAGGTTGCAGTTTATTGAAGAGCAAAGCCAGACAGAAGCATGGCTCTGGGAAAGCTGACCACATGTAGCTAGGAGTGGTGGGTTTTTATACCTTCTGGAGCTTTTGAGGTTGTTTCCTGTTCCTGTTTGAGGCTTTGTATTTCCTGTGTCATGTACTTTGACCTGAGTCTGAGTGTGCCCTTTTGGTGTTGATGGGTTAATTCCAGGGCTTTTTTTCTCATAGAACGCCCAGAACAGAGTTCCGGCACCTTTTTTGGATGGAACCTTGCAGGGTAGGCAAGGCGGGTTGTATGACGTGTGTGAGTTCCAGCACTTTTTTTTTTTTTTTTTAAGAAAAAAAGCACTGGTTAATTCTATTATGTCCCTAAAGTTCATGTCTTTTAGAATTTGGGTGGAGTATGTAGATTTTAGGTGTCTTTGTCTTCCTAATTTCTTCAGTTTCTAGCTGGAAGGCTCAAACCATTCTGAAAGGATTATTGAATTTGCTATTCTCTTCTGAGTTTTCTGCTTGGGAGAGAGGAGCTGGGGCTGGTTTCTGTCTTTTTAAAAGCTCTTCTCCATTATTCCTTTGGGGAAATATATTATGCCTTTTTAACACTCCCCAAAATATTTCTTTCTTTGGACTCTTCCCACAGGGCTATTCTCATTCACATTATTTCAAAATAACAACATTAGTACTTGAAAAAGAAAAAAAGAAAAAGAAAAAAGCAGATATTATAAAAAGAGCATAGTTCATAAGACCCTGGACTGATTTCTAAGAAATTTTGCATATTTCATTCTGATAAAGCTAAAGAATACATACCATTTTAAGTTCTTTGTAATTTATACATTGAAAAGTTACTGTCATTCATATTTTCTCTGACACCAAACAAAAGGCCAAGGGAGCTGTTTCTCCAGATCTTACTCTGGATCTTGTTGAGTCTGACAGGACTTTCCCTGGAGTGACCAAGTTCTGACTGTCTTATTTCTGTGTTTGTATTAAGGCCCCGGCCTCTACATGTGTTTAGAAAGAATGTGTAGCTTCTTTGCACAGTTGCCAAATGATTTGTGCTCCTCCCACAAGCAGCTTTTCATCTTAAACTAAGCAGATAATTGCTTGTCAAAATGATTGATGTGCTGTAGAGCTGTCATTTCCAGGAATTGTTTTCTCTCTCTCTCTCTCTCTCTCTCTCTCTTTCTCTCTCTCTCTGTCTCTCTCTTTCTCCCTCTTTTCCTCCCCCTCCCCCCTCACAATTACAGGACTTTTCTTCTGCAACTTCTTAAAGAGCTGTAAAAACTTCTGTGTTTAAAAGTAGTAATTATTTAATGAATAGCCTTCCACATTTTCTTGTCAGTCTTTTACTGTTAACAATCAGTTGGTTTTGTCTCACTGAGTCGCAACTAAAAATATTAAAATAATAATAAAAAAATGATCTTTACTCTAGTAGATGCTACACAATGTGTCTTGTTGGAATTCTTGTTGGAATAATTATTGTTATTTCAATAACAAGGAGAAGTGAAGGAAAGAATTAAAAACTCCAGCAGCCTTTTGGCCCAAATATAAAAAGGAAATGAGTGGATTTTCAACCATTATGTGCTCATTAAGATTTCGGCATACTGCATAGGAATTTCTATTCTTTTAAAAACATGCTTTATTGTATAATATATTGTTCTTAGCCATCAAGAAGAGACTATTTTACAACTTGTGTTTCTGTATGACTGTTTGTATGGTTTGTGTCTGTGTGCGCACATGTATGTTCAGGAAGAGAAGGTAAAAAGAAATCCTTGCTTATTTTGCAAATATTACCCTTCCCATGGATGTCTGTAAACTTCTGTTGAGCTTTCAGAATTGAGGTCAGGGCTTTTACAAGTTTGAGTTTGTATCATGAACCAGAGCTGGGAGTTAATTGTACACAAAGAGACATTGTGTTTTCATTAGAGGTTACAACGCAATTGCATTTTAATTATTTGGTAACATTTTGCTCATTATATTGTCCATTTCTTTTCTCCTTTTCTCTCTGAGCAAGAATATTTCAAATGTCTCTCCTTCTCTGAGCTCTGAATAAGAATGAAATCTAATCCTAATCAGTATTTATTCATAGTGGAGAGAAACAAATTGGAAAGTTACAAGTATTTTAGGAGTGAATGTATAGCTCTATTTAGAGTCTTGAGTCACCCTTGGAAGGCCAAACCTTTGAAGGCTAATCCTCATGCAAATTTTATCTATACTATTGCTTCGAGGAGGAATACATCCATGCATTTTTGTTTATTTATTTAGCGTATGGCATTTGTACAATTAGTCAAGAGACTATAATGTTGGTATGGAGGCACATAAGAACTGAATCTTTGACTCCCCAAGACCTGCTTTACCCTAGAAGAAAATGAGACATCAATATCTTCAGGAGACAAACAATAAAACATACATAAGACTTATGCTCTCGTGTCTGAAGTTGAGAAGCAAATAAAAAAGGTTGGGGTTTGCTTTCTACTTCACCATAAGCACATCATTAGGCTTCCTACAATCTTATTCTATTTTAAAAATGTTGTCCTACTATTTTTTTTAGCTCTAATAATTATACTCACTACACATTCATTAAACAGGATTCATGACATGATCATTATTAATACGCCTAGCTATTGTATTATCCATCAAATGATGTCAACCCCTTGAGTATGTCTGCACAAGTGTAACACAGAGATTTTTTAAGGGAAAAAAAATTAGGATTCTCACCAATACAGGTATTGTTACTTGTATGAAAGGATGCCTCCTTCAAACTTCTACATATGCAGGGCCATTTTGTTTGTTTGTCAGATTTATATGGCTGCCCATCTCAGTCCTGTAGAGGCTGAAGTCATTTGAGCACAAATGAGAGGAACAACCTAGAACTAAGGAAATTTCCTGACAGTTAGAACAATTAATCAGTGGAACAACTTGTCTCCAGAAGTTGTGAATGCTCCAACACTGGAAGTTCTTAAGAAGAGACTGGACCACCATTTGTTTGAAATGGTATAGGGTTTCCTGCCTGAGCAGGGGATTGGACTAGAAGACCTCCAAGGTCTCTTCCTACTCTGTTATTCTGTATTCTGAGCCTATTAGTGGAACGGAGGGACTTGATGGGGAATATTTATATGGGGACTACTATGTTGAAATGTTGAATGTTAAGGAATGAACAAAACAGATTTCCGAAGTTCGAGAAACCAGCATTTTGGGTTCTAATACCTCCAGTAGTCTCTTCATAGATATGGGTCTTGACAATCTCTATAAGCATGTACATTAGTAGTAGGATATTAAAGTAGCATAAACTGGAGAATGATTTGGTGTAATGGTTAAGGCGCCAGCCTAGCTTGGGCCAGTCACTTTGTCTCAGTCCTAGGAAGAAAGAGGTAAGTAAATTCTGATTTTTTTCCCCCACAAAAACTGCAGGGATGTGTCTAAGCAGTCACTAGTAATCAACACTGACTCAAAGATTAAAAAAGCAGCACACAGTGCCACAAAGTGCAAGTGAGTGAAAGTTTAGGCTAAGTAGAAAAACACTAGAGAAGTACTTGCTCGATAAACAGCTCTTGTCAAGTTATTTTTGGAGTAAAGTTGCACTTACATAGAACATTTCACCTCAGCTGATCAGAATTCCTTGTATTTGGGTTCTAGGTGTGGTCATGGGATTTCTGTTTCAATAAGGTGTATTCTAGCCAAACCAGCTTGCCCATATGCTATTCCTTAAAGATGCCAAGATGCCAACACTTTTCCCTGTTCTGGTCTTTGGGAAAGGCAAAATAGATGACTCTCAGTCAAAGATTGTGGCTTATGGGAATTCCAAATGTGCCCTAAACCTATATTTCCAATAGGTTTAGGACACATTCTCATTTTTCTTATAGGAAAAAAAAAATCAGAACTAAAATCTCTGGAAATCTGTCACTTCGGCCATCTCCTGTAATAGTGGATTTTTTTCCCCCCAGAAGTTTGAACTTAACATATCTTAATTTAAATACAAGGTGGAATACTATCAGGGAATAGTAATAGCACTAAGATGTATATATCACCCCAAGCAGTTTACAGAGTCAGAATATTGCCCCCAACAATCGGAGTCCTCATTTTACTGATCAGAGAAGGATGAAGGATGAGTCAACTTTGAGTCCTGTCAGGATCGAACGTCTGGCAGGGGCAATACAATATGGAATGAAAATGGCTTGGAATCTTGAACACTGGAAAAAAATGGCACTGCCTTCTGTTTATAGGTAAACTAAAAAAATTGAAAGACATGTGAATAATTTTAGATCATTTCCAGATTTTGAAGTCTTTTTTCCTTGGTATTAATGTCTCAGTGCTTCGGAGTTCTGAATCATAAGGAACTAGATGTCCAACTTCCTTTTTGTGGTAACTATTTGAATCTGTGTGCTTAAACTCCACCCTGTTTCTAAGCTGTTGTTTCTTTCTTCTTTTTCTTTTTCTGAATAGCCACTACAGGACCAGAGGGAATATCTTCTGTCAAAATACATTTCTGCAGATGATTATTTTCCTCACCAAATAAATAATTCTGGAAATCACTGCTTTCCAGTCCAATGTTTTCCAAAAGCATTTTACTCCATTACAGGTAGTCCTTGTTTGGTGACTACAATTGGGACTGGCAACTCAATTATTAAGCACTGCAACCGCTAAGTAGAAAATAGTGTGTTCACAATGGGCTAATGCCATCACTTCTACTTTGGCCATTAGGGATATCACTGAAGGATTAAGCAAAATATTATGTAACCATGATTTCCATGTTCTTCATTAATTATGCTTGTCAGAAGCCAGTGGGAAGCATACAAATGGATTCTGCAATGGTCATAAATGCAAAGATGGGTCACAAAGCTGCTATATATTTTTTTAACAGTGGAATAACTTTGAATAGTTGCTAAAGGCAGTCAGTAAGTGACAGTTACTTGCATTTATAGCCTACAAAGTCATTCTGGCTGGGAATTATGGGATCTGAAGCTCTATAGGTGCAAGCACTACCAAGGGAGGGCAGCTTGTAACATAAATATCAGAGATATTTATTTAGAGTCATGTGTATTATGGAGTCATGTGTAAAAAAGTTAAGATGGCAGCTGTGATTGTGTGATCAAAGCTGCCATCTTGACTTTTTGACACCCCGCCTCCAAAACCCTTTGGTACTGTCAGTGCCACTCTTATCCTATAAAGGATAGCTAATTTTTTGTTGCCCAGGCCAGAATGGACTTCTGGAAGCGGCATCCACACAGAGAACTGGTTGTTTGCATATTTGAATCCCACCACTGTCTTAGACTTATATACCATTCCATAGTGCTTTACAGCACTCTCTCTGAGTGGTTTACAAACATTATCATATTGCTCTCAACATTCTGAGTCCTCATTTTACTGACCTCGGAAGGATAGAAAGCTGAATCAATCTTGAGCCCTCAGGATCGAACTCCAGCCTGTAGGCAGATTAGCTGGCAATACTGCATTCTAACCACTGGTCCATCAGGGCTCATAATATAGAATATAGTGCTTTTCACCAGAGCTCAGTGCTGTTACAAATGCACTCAAGCTGCTAAGAGTATTGCTTTGATTAAATAACCCTTCAGAAGCAACTTTATGAAGCATCATGGTATTTGGTTTCATATAGTAAGAGTGCCTTGTGTGCATAAGCAGAAATTTCCACACATGCGCAGGAATTAGCAGCTTCTTTTCATTTAAAGCAGCTAATTGAGTCAGGTCAGCCAACCATGAAAATATTTTGGAGGTGAAAGTGCAAGGGACAGTGTGTCTACAAGGCAGATTAGATGGAATCACATAACACTGGTAGTTACGAGCTTGGATATTTTACATACTGCATTTCCCTAAAAGAAAGAGTAATTTTCTTTTCAAATCATTTATTTCAAGAATCATGTGTTTCATTGAGATGACTTTTTAAAAATCAAATTATTCTTTTGCTATGAATTCAGGATCATGTTCCTCTCCCGCTCTTGCTTATTTTGTCCCTCCTCCAAAGTAACTATAAAGCATCACTTCTCCAGATGACAGGGACAATCTGCAGGATAATCTCTGTAAGCAGAGTATTGTAGATTCCTCATTAGTTAAAAAAAAAGTATTCTCTCATCGTTTTTCCCAATCTGATTAGCATTGTTTTAACAGTAGTGGCCTGCAATGACTTGCAACATTATGCTAGAGAAAGAAACTGCTAACATTTTGAATATCCCATGACAAGCCTCTAGGCGGCTTCTGAAGTCTCTGTATAAACTCTGCATAGTATACAGCTGAACAAAGCAAGCAAGCCAACCAGCAGGCAGGCAAGCAAGCAACTACAGACATAATATACTGTACTAATGAAGTTACAAGCTTTCTGATAAGTCTGCAACCTTATACATAAGTCTGTAATGTTAAATAGGTTTACTTTGGAGTATGTCCTATGCAAATTTTGAGCTCCCTCCTCCTCCTCCTTTTTCTCTTCGTTCTCAAGTAGTTTAAGTGTTATCCTAAAAGACACGGGTAGTTTTTGGTCCATGTTGAAGTAATTTTTGTAATGCTCAGTAAAGACTGTGGGCAAAGAATTAATATTGAGGCAAATTCATAAGAAGTTACCTATGGCCAGCATAGCGCTTTTTGCTACCTCAAATAAACATAGCAGTTCAGTAAGAAATTTTGTATGTTTGCCTAATACAAGCAGTTAGCCCTTTCAACACCAAGTAGATAAAACAGAATTCTAATGTTTTCAGTTACTATAAAGAAAACAGTAAACTAAAATTTGTGTTACAGTGAATTTTCCCTGTATGTCAAAAGAACTAATATTTGGCAGCTAATTATTAGTTTTGGAGCTCAGGAGAGATTAGAAATTTTTCCCCATCACCATCTGGTGCCAATCAGAGGTGTTCCTTATCCCCAGCCAGCATGGCTATTATCTGGAACAGTTTGTATTGTAGTCATCATCCCCATTGATAATACTCAGTTTGGAAAAGGCCTCATTAAGCCTCTCTTAATTTTCTTCAAACAGACCACAGGAAACCATAGGAAAAAGAAAAATCTTGTTGACCCTCACAAATAGAAAAATAATTCCTACAAAGTTTGTTTTAGAAGTTGTAGGATATCCAAACATAAAACACAGCGCTGAGCCCGATGTGGCATGTATTAATGTCTTCTTGTTAATAACTCTTATTTCATGAATCTCAGTCTTGAAATTGTGAGCCTTGTCATTGAGGATATTCAGTAATCTTCCTATAGCTGTGTTTCCCAACCTTGGCCAGTCCCAGGTGTGTGAACTTCAAGTCCCAGAATTCCACAGCCAGCATGAAAGTTCTGAGAGCTGAAGTCCATGTACCTGGAAATGTCCAAGGTTGAAAAAAACTGCCATATAGCATTTTACATTTGGACCCTCTTCCTTTTTCTTTAGGCAGTTCTCTTGTCCTCTAGTTCCCGCCTCTTTATTTTCTTAGGCCCTTATCTTCTGTCCCAGCATTTATTTTGAGGTTCCAATATTTCTTCCTTTGTTCAAGTAACTGGTTGGTCAATATGCTGTACTGTTCAAATCAAAATCTAGATCCCCCTATAATGTACACAGTAAAACAGAGCAACCTACAACCTTGTTGATTATAGCCCGGCAATTCTCAACTATCCTATTAGGGCATGCATTTTCAGCTCGCACTGGATCCATGTAATACAATAAAGACCATACAAATAGAGCTAGTGGAGGCTTTTGACATGTTTCTCTCTTAAATATCGTCTCTAGGCTACTGTTGCTCTTGTATTTGTAAGAGTAGAAAAGCAGCTATTTCACTTATTAACACAAATTACTTCCATCAAACCACACAATCCATCAAATCCACATTCTACACCTTTAATGGTCAATTTCACACTGATGGACAATCCTCAAGGAGGACTGCAAGCACCAGCACTTTTTCCTTTATAGTTCCCAGCAATTGATACTTCTTGCTGCCTGATATTTGCAACCACGTTGATAGGAAGTATTTGTGGCATTGACCATTGGGGATGCTTAAATTCAGTATGAAAGAACTTTGTAGAGAAACTATCCTAAACCAAAGATTTTGGCAATCTGAAGACCAGAAACAGCTGAATGATGCAACATATCTTCCAGTTTTCCTTTGTATATTTTATCAAGTGTACAGAACTGATTCAGTTGGAAAGGCTGGTGCCCCTAATTAGTGCCATAATAAAACAAAGAATAAATCATCATGTCTGGCAAAATCCCTGGAGTCCTCCAGGCCTATGTACGATATAGATGTAAGGCAAGGGGAAGGAAAGCAGGGAAGTCCTACAGATTAATCAGATAATAAAGGAAATTCCTTAGTTTTTAAGACTGCCTGCCCTCTCTCTCCCCTTTCCCATAATTTCCCTCTCCAGAATAGACAGTAGCTAAGGAGAGCTTGAGACACCAGGTGAAGACAATGCTGAAGCTTCACCAAGGCAAGACATACAACAAATACAATTTTATCTCTGATTTCCACATGTATTCTAAGATTCAAAAAGCCCCCATCACCCCAACGACTCTTCTCCTTCCCCTTTTGTATAAGTTCATGTAAACATAGCCTAGACTGAAGCAGGAAATGTACGAATATTTGTAGAAGGGTGGATTTTGGCAGTTGGTAGTGTCATAAATGGCAAAAAGAAAACAATGCTTCATAGGGAGTTTGTTTTTTCTTATTTGGTGTTAGTGGATTTCTGCAAAGAGACAGCTATTTTGTTGTATAGCTATCTATTGAAGGGGAGGGATGGGTGTTTTCCTGTTGGCCTGGCAGGAAAAAGCCAGATTTTTAAAAAAGGAAAAGTTATCCTGGTACTGGAAACATCTGGATTTTTTAAAAATATGTGCTTTGTGTCTCTAGAGATCTGGCTTTTTTATTCTTGCCAACTAATTCAGTCTTTCTCATGAAATTGTTTGACAGCAAGAAAATTGCACATAGGCATGTATATACACCTGGTATATATTATTATGACCACAATTGACTTATGACCACAACTGAGCCCAAAATTTATGTTGCTAAGTGAGACATTTATTAAGTGAATTTTGCCCCATTTTACAACCTTTCTTGCCACAATTGTTAAGTGAATCACTGCAATTGTTAAGTTAGTAACATGGTTGTTAAGTGAATCTGGCTTTCCCATTGACTTTTCTGGTCAAAGGTGGCAAAAGGTGATCACCTGGGACACTGCAGCCAGAATAAATATGAAAAATTGCCAAGCAACCAAATTTTGATCATGTGACCATGAGGATGCTGCAATGGTCGTAAGTGTGAAAAATGGTCATAAGTTACTTTTTTCAGTGTGTTGTATCTTCGGATGGTCACTAAATAACAGAATAACAAGGGACATTGGAGGTCTTCTAGTCCAACCTCTTGCCCAGGCAGGAAGCCTTATACCATTTCAGACAAATAGTTGTCCAATCTCTTCTTAAAAACTTCCAGTGTTGGAGCATTCACAACTTCTGGAGGCAAGTTGTTCCACTGATTAATTGTTCTAACTGTCAGGAAATTTCCCCTTAGTTCTAGATTGCTTCTCCCCTTGATTAATTTCCATCCATTGCTTCTTGTCCTGCCTTCAGGTGCTTTGAAGAATGTATATACTGTATATTAGAGTGTAGGATCAAATAGAGAATACTGATTACAATCTTTCTTCTGCTGCTATTATTTTACACATGGCTACATGACTCAATAGATCAGGAGTGTCAAACTGCCGGCCCGCGTCATAGCAAAACCACACCCACCCCATTGCTGGCAATGACAAAAAAGTCATGATATGTTGTGACACGTCATGTGATGTTGCGAGTTTGACATCCCTGCAATAGATTATACAGAAATGGAGCACTAGGTCAACCCATCCTATTCAAAAATATTGACAAGTTCTCTGTGCAAAACTGTGATGCTGTGGCAAATATTAATTGTTCAGTTTGTGGCCAAATAAATCATGTGTCTTCCTGCTTGTACAAAATTGTGAGGCAAAGTTTAGAGGGGGCATCTACTGTTACAACTGCATGATTTAAAACAGTTTTGGAATTTATTATCATATACAAACTTGAAGATTTTCTTATATTTATCTACATTGAGAAGTAGACCAAAAAACAACTATGACCTGACTAAGAATCTCCATAGACATCAGCCAATTGGTATATATTAACTGGCTAAGAGCTGAATATAGTAAATTTTCAGTCAATTACTGCTTGCTTTCTATTTCAGCTTGACCAATATCTGAGAGTCTCATCCTGCTCCTTTGGGTTTCAACAGATTTGTACCTAAACAAACACCCCTCATGCTCTTTACAAAATCAAGATAAATTGCTAATATTTTCCTCTCCTAGATTTCATATATTTTTGTACTTACAAACATATATCCACTATTTTGCAAAACAAAAACCCCAGAGGTAGTTTGAGAGGAAATTACTTTTAAAACCACAAAGAAATGATATTCAAGATCTCAAAAAACTTTCCAAACAGCATGGCAGAATTTCAAATCCCTGGACTTGGAATGCTATTGAGCCAACAATTCTGCATTCAGATACTTTTTCTAATCCTACCAGTGTGTTAGTACAACAGGGGCCCTAGAAACTGAGAGGAAGACTGAGACCTTCAAGTACAAGGAAATGATTTATTGATGTTTCTAAAGCAGCCAAATGCTTAAATGGCATTTCCTTGTCCAAGGATAAAACTGCACTGGTACAAGAATAGATTGCTATTGCAACTCCCCAATGAAATCACGTGATGGGGAATTAGTTGCTTCAGTGTAGCCACTGCAGCAGCAGATGGAAAATTCTATAAACCTCAGACCTTGAAGATAGTATTGTACCTGATGCTTAGGTGAGCACCGATTAGAACCTTTGACAAATCCAGTGCAGCAGCAAAATAGAAGACATGCCATTTCCTCTGAGGTGGGGAGCATTTTTTTGAAAATACATTTTATGCATTGCTTAAAAATTGACCTACTAATTGATATAGATCAGAAGCTAGCCTGGAAAGTGTAACTGGATCAAAAGGCTATACAGTAGGTTTATAATATTTTAATTATGATAGCCTGAATCAATACATGATGGAAATGATGTCTAAGTCAATATGCAGTCAGTTCTGGAAGTAACCAGCATGGCCACACCAAATAAGGAAGGAAGGCACTGTTAATTATAATTAGTTATAATATGTGTTATGTTGTTGAGATTCTAATGCATGTTATGCTTTTTACATTTTTACATTCTGCATGAATTTATGTTACTACAGCTTCATGGAGAGCCAATTTGGTCTTGAGGTTAAGGAAGCAGACAGCAGATAGCAGGCTAGAAACCAAGAAACGAAGTTCTAGTTCCACTTTCAGCACAAAACTGGCTAGGTAACCTTGGGCTGTTCACTTTCTCTCAGCCCTAGGAAGGTGGCAATGTTAAACAACTTCTGAAAAAACTTGCCCAGAAAACTGCAGGGACTTGTCCAGGCAGTCTCAGAGCATAAGACAAAATTGTATGGAAGAAAAAAAAAAACAGCTTCATGACATATGGCTGTTTTGCACACCATCCTGGACAATGCTATAAGAAAGATAATCAGGAATTATTATTAATAAGGAAGACTACCAAATACTTGGTCTGTGTAATGCTTAGCAAATTCACTCATTTACCATTCCAAACCCCTTTTGGTAGTCCAAAACACAACTAATAAGCCACTTTTAACTTAACTAACCACTCATTACTTACCCCTCCAGTTTTCCTTTCTTTTTCTTCCCTCTCCTTTCCTTCTTTTTATGGAATCAAAAGATCTGTAGGCTACTACAGAGGTGTTCTTTCTTCTTCTAAGTTCTGTCCTTTGATGAGCATCAAAGAAAAGCCCTATCCACTCAGAAAATTTCAAGGGATTTTTGTCTGATTAGAGAATTATGGTAACAGAAATATGAAATTTTATGACAGATATTTTAGAATATTTCACTCAGATTACATTTATTTCTGCTGTAGACTTCTTTTGGTGGTTTTGGAAGGTAGTGTATGAAGCATTGGATCTTTACCAAGTGAAATGACAGATAATTGTACTATTAATTCTGTTAAAATAATTCATATCCTATTGCCTAGATATTGTATAGCTACAATGAATTAATAATATACAGAATTATTGAACCTACAGTATACTTTGTAATGATGACATGGGATAAGGAAGTTGGGTGAAAACAGACATCACTTCAGTAGGCTACATTTTATTATTTAAATTGTTCATAATTATCAATCTTCTAGTATCTTGAGTTTCCATGTTAATATTTGTAAGATAAATAATATGGATCTAAAATACCACAAGATAAAAACAAGAAAAGGCAGAGTTTTGATGGAAAAACAGCTCAAGGAAGGAAGTAGCAAATTAGGATTATGCAAATCCAAATAAGTTTTTCACTTTGATTTTTGAGCAAAGAACCCATGCAAGGAGCCTTTATATGGGAAAGGGTGCTTCATTTCCAATCAATAGTGTGGCTTGATTGTACCACTTTACCTGGCAATAATGGTTGCTGCTTTGGTTTGATATTAATGAGATGGAATAGCAAACCAAGTTACAGCTTTCTTCCTCAACCATTTACTGATGCCTTAAAGACATTTTAGCATCTCAAAGAGGTGTGACTACCTCCATGATTTGAAGTGCCTTGTCAAAGTACATGATTTGCACTTAGTTACAGTAGTCCTTAAGTTATGACCATAATTGAACCTGGCAATTACAGTCGTAAATTTATGTTGGTTGTAAAGCAAATCATCATGTGACCAGACCCAATTTTACAACCTTTTTTGCAACAGTTGTTAAGCAAACACTGGGGTTGTTAAATGAGCTTTGTGGTTGTTAAGCAAACCCATTGTTCCCTATTAGGTGGTTTTTGCCAGAAACCAGAAATAAATGCCAGTTTCTAGCAAAATCATCCTAAATTGTTGACAGGAGACCTTGGAGTGTTGCAAATGGCCTTAAACATGGGCCAGTTATTGAGCACCCAAAATATGGTCATATGCCTGTGGAGGAGGGGACCACATCAGAATTTGAAAAAAAAAAACATAAATAGCTTTTGGAGGGTCCATCATAACTTTGAACGGTGACTAAGCCACTGGTCATCAGTCGAGGAGTATGAAAGTATTTCTTGCTTGTGTAACTGTCATCCGGTGTTTTCTCTTTGCCAAAAAGGGGGGGATGGAGGTGTGCAACTAAACAAATTGGGTGTGGCAATAAAGCAAAAAAAGAGGGGGGATGTTCCATCAAACCCCGAATTTGGCAAAGAGAAAACACCCGATGACAGTTACACAAGCAAGAAATGCAAGAAAGCAATTATTGCTAATAAGAAACCGGCAACTGGGAAACAGCCTATTCCATCAGGCCCAATGACAAGATCTAGGAGCTGGGTGCAGACTCTGGCCAATCTATAAAGAGGACTCTCCTACTGAATGGCATTTTGAGCCCTGATGATGTCAGCAGTTGGTGACAAAAGTTAGGCGTTTTATTGGTTTTATTGTAATTTTATTGACATTTTACTAAATTTTATTAAATTTTTTAGCACTCCCTGGTGCTCACATTTATTTGTTTGGTTTTAAATATACATACATACATACATACATACATGCATACATATATATATATATATATATATATGTAGGTCTTTGGTTATTCGGATTTTCTCCCACGTAAAATTGGAAGTGTCTTGGTGACGTTTCGATGAAGTCTCATTCATCATCTTCAGGCTGGTGCTTTCGGCTTCGTGCTCCTAGAAGCACGAAGCCGAAAGCACAAGCCTGAAGATGAAGAATGAGATTTCGTCGAAACGTCACCAAGACACTTCCAATTTTACGTGGGAGAAAACCCGAATAACCAAAGACCTACATACAAACACCCGTGAAAACCTCAGAAAACATATATGAACACATATATGTGAAAACAGCCAAGCTCCCACCCAATCAGTTCATACCCCTACTGGCAGTTAAAAGGAAGAAACAGCTAAGACCACACATTGCTCCTCGAAGCACGAAGCTGAAAACCCCAGCCTGAAGATGATGAATGGGACTTCGTCGAAACGTTGCCAAGACACTTCCAATTTTATGCCGGAGAAAACCCGAACAACCAAAGATATATATATATATATATATATACACAATAAAAGTAAAAAAAATTATACACACACACACACACACACACAAATATACACACTTATTTTGCATAGTTTGTCAAATAACAGTTAATTGATTAATATATATTCCACAGTGATTCATAAGACATTCCAAGAATAGCCTAAGGCATTACTCAGCATTATCAATTGTGTTTATTTTTTTCTTTATTATTTGGTGAGCAAAATGTAAACTTTCTGAAAAATGTCTTCATCTTATATTTAATCCCCTATTTGGAATCTGTTCTGATTCTTTAACCAGTTTTATAAAAAAAACAATTCATCACTTTATTGTAATGGCAAGAAAGGAGTTATAATAAAAAAACCCCTGATAATCAAAATTGTAAAATATCTTTAAACTTAAGAATGCAACAAGATGAGAGACAATAAATATGATTGCTATCATTTATTAAGAATTGTGGCAATATACTGCATGTATGTATGTATGTATTCGACACTGACAAATGTATCAGAGCTTACTTGTGAATGACAACATTCAACAATTTGGGATATTTTATGCAATGATCAACAGATTTTTCTTCTGCATATATTACTCTAATCTTTAACAAATGTGCAAAGGAAAAAAATGATTTTTTTAAGAATATTCATATGCTTTAGAAATATAATTTTAATTCTGACCATTAAAAATTGACTTTAATCTAAGAATAAAATTCTATTTGGTCTTGCAATTTGCCACAATGATTTGACGTTTCTTTTGTGTCTAAGGAAATTTGATCTGTAAATATCTTTTGAGATCTCCTATTGCTTTTTACTCACTCTGAAGTGTAGGTTTATAACATATATAAATTAGATTTGAGTTTTTGTTTATTGTTGTTGTCCTGTTAAACCACACATACAAATAGATGCACATGCATGTATACTCATCTAGTCATATAGACTCTTGTCTGAGGATAAAGCTGTTCTCATCAGCATGCAAAGAACTTGCTTTTTTGTCAAAGATTATCTGCATCTTTTCAATCACTTCCTTCCATTGATCTTTTTATGTCTCTCTTTTAACTTATGCTGTTGCTGATATTCAGTGACAGGAAGAGCCTGGCTGCACATTAATCCCTTGATGGCTATCTGAAACCAGTCCCAAGAGCATTAATAGCAGTTATCTAGTGGAAGGGGAACTTGTTATGGCATCATTGAAGAATAGACTCTCTAATTGGAACTAATCACGTGCGCAAGTCAGTTTTGAAATGAAAGTATTGATTTATTTTAATCTTTACAATGGAATTTTGACATTAACATTTACACATTTTTATACAGATCTCATATGCATCCTCCGCCCGAGATTCATTTTAGAGAAAAGGCATTCTTCTAGTGTAAACTGAATGACGGGTGACTTTTCTGTTCACAGTAGTTTCAGCCTTTGCCAGTTTTTCAGCTGTGCTTCCTGACAGAAAATGTTTTTGGAGGACTGCTCTCAAAAAGACAGCACAGGTAAAATGAATCTAATAATCTGATGCAGTATAACACACTTTCCTATGCTCGTAGGAGAAATGGCATGGAGAAGAGAGTACGAATTTGAAATGCAACTCATCTTGTTTGAAAACTCTGACTTAAATTCTTTCATTTAGGTATTTGAGCAACTGTTTTTGACTCCTAGTGACCACATAAGTATTCTCCATGATGATCTACCCATAATCTGGTCTTTTAGACCTTACAATTTTGCACTCATTGCCACTGCAGCTGAGTCCATACATCTTGCTGATAGTCATCCTCTTCTTCTTTTTTTCCTTTCACCTTTCCCAGCATTCAAGCCTCCTTCAGAGAGCTACATCTTTGCATAATATTTCTGAATAGGATAATTTGAACCTGGTTATTTGTGATTCATGTGAGAAATTTGGGTTGATTTGTTTGATCCATTTGTTTATTTTCTTGGCTTTTTATCAAATTATCAAAAGTCTTTTTCAAATTTCTTCGTTCCTGTTTCCTCAAAGTCCAACTTTCATTTCTACTGAGGGAATACAGTGGCTTGCACAATTCTGATTTTTGTAGATATAAAGTTATCATGGCACTTGAATATCTTTCTCATGGCTTTCATGGCTAGTCTACCATGTTGTGGTATATTTCTTAACTGTGGATTCCTTTATTGTTAATCGTTGATCCCAAAAGGCTGAAGTTACCAACTGCTTCAATATGTTCATTGTCAGTTCTAAGGCTGGTTGTTCTACCTGTTCTTATTAGTTATGAAACTATGATAATAAATTGGTAACTTCTGCCTTTTTGGATATTTGGATATTATTTAAATTTAATTTTAGCCCCATTTTTCATTCTGTTCCTTAACACTTATTACTAAAAATTTCAGATCCTTTGTACTTTTGGCTATTAAAAGAGTGTCATCGCCAAATGCAAGTTATTAATATTTCTTTCTCCAATTTTAAAACCTCACTCATCTTCCAGTTCAACTTCCCTTAATATATTCCACATATATTGTAGATTAAATAAATAAGGGGAGTGTATACAGTCTTGATGCACTCCTTTGCCAGCAAGGAATAAGTAGCGTCCCTTACTTGTATACACAGTAAATTTCTCGTGAGGATAATGTGTAATGGTATGTAAGAATGTCTTTGGGAGACAGGGGGAAATCCACACCCAGGGCAATAGTTGGATAAGTTGCAACTTACTCTGGTTCTCTGTTAATATGTTTCAGGACTTCACATTAATTCCTTGAAAATGATGGGTATATGTTCAAGGTCATACCATGGAATCTGAAAAGCTTTCTTCTTCTTTAGCTTAACTTGGAACTTGCATATGGACAGTTCATGATCTGTTCCACAGTCAGCAGCTGACCATATTTTTATGCTATAATTGAGCTCCTCCACTTCCTTTTAGTAATAATTGGCCAATTTGATTTCTGTATAGTCCATCTAGTGAGGTCTATAAATAGAGTCATTGTTTTGGTTTATTTAAAGAAAGTGTAAAGAATTCATTGCAGTGGCAGAAATGCATAATTCAATCTTCTGCTTCATTTTGGTTTCCTAAGCTATACAATTCAACCATATTTTCTTTCTGTCTTTCATGTTTCCAATTTTGATATTCCAGTGTCCAATCACAAGAGACATATCTTTTTTGCATGTTTTGTCAATTTCAAGTTGAACTTGATCATAAAATTCATCAGCCTCCTCTTCTTCTGCATGAGTGATTGAAATATAAACCTGAATTATCATCATATTAAAGGGATGTCTAATCAATATTATTTGGTCATTGATTGCATTATAGCAAAATACTGTTCTTGCTGTATACTTCCTAACCATAAAAGGAATGCCATTTCTTATTTGATTTCAATATAGAGAATAATAAACAGTGTAATTTTCTGACTGAAAGTGATTGATCACAATTCATATCAATTTATTGGTGCCTAAAATATTATTTTGTAAGCATTTCACTATATTGAGCATTCCCATGTTCATGCTTCTTATGTCCCATGTTCCTATTGTAATTCATCTGGTTTTCTTTTCTTGTGTAGCAACATCAGCAACTAGTTATAGATAGTAATAGTAGTAAAGTTGGAAGGGACCTTGGAGGTCATCTAGTCCAACCCCCTGCTCGGGCAGGAAACCCTACACCATTTCGGACAAATGGCTGTCCAGTCTCTTCTTAAAAACTTCCAGTGTTGGAGCATTTACTGCTTCTGGAGGCAAGCTGTTCCACTGATTAATTGTTCTCACTGTCAGGAAGTTTCTCCTTAGTTCTAGGTTGCTTCTCTCCTTGATTAGTTTCCACCCGTTGCTTCTTGTCCTGCCTTCAGGTGCTTTGGAAAATAGCTTAATTCCCTCTTCTTTATGGCAGCCCCTGAGATATTGGAATACTGCTATCATGTCCCCCCTTGTCCTTCTCTTCGTTAAACTAGACATACCCAATTCTAGCAACCGTTCCTTATATGTTTTAGCCTCCAGTCCCCTAATCATCTTTGTTGCTCTTCTCTGTACTCTTTCTAGAGTCTCAACATCTTTTTTACATCGTGGTGACCAAAACTGGATGCAGTATTCCAAGTGTGGCCTTACCAAGGCATTGAAGAGTGGTATTAATACTTCACGTGATCTTGATTCTATCCCTCTGTTAATGCAGCCTAGCACTGTGTTGGCCTTTTTGGCAGCTGCAGCACACTGCTGGCTCATATTTAGGTGATTGTCTACTAGGACTCCGAGGTCCCTCTCACAGTTACTACTATTGAGCATGGTGCCACCTATGCTGTACTTGTGCATTTGGTTTTTCTTGCCTAAATGTAGAACCTTGCTTTTTTCACCATTGAATTTCATTTTGTTAGTTAGTGCCCAGTGTTCAAGTCTGTCCAGATCCTTCTGTATCTGAAGCCTGTCTTCTGGAGTGTTGGCTATTCCTGCCAGCTTGGTGTCGTCTGCAAATTTGATGAGTTCCCCATCTATCCCTTCATCCAAATCGTTGATGAAGATGTTGAAGAGTACTGGGCCCAGAACAGAGCCCTGGGGCACCCCACTACACACTTCCCTCCATATAGATGCAGTTCCATTGAGGACCACTCGCTGAGTACGGCCGGTCAGCCAGCTACGGATCCATCTGGTGGTGGTTCTGTCTACCCCACATTTTTCTATCTTGTCAAGTAGTAGGTTGTGATCTACTTTATCAAATGCCTTACTGAAGTCCAAGTAAATTATGTCCACAGCATTCCTCTGATCCACTAATTTTGTCACTTGGTCAAAGAATGCAATAAGATTTGTCTGGCATGATCTATTTTTGACAAACCCATGTTGGCTTTTAGTAATGACTTTGTTTGCCTCTAGGTGTTCGTTGATTCGTTGTTTGATTATCTTTTCCAGGATCTTCCCAGGTATTGAGGTCAGGCTGATAGGTCTGTAATTTCCTGGATCCATTTTTTTTCCTTTTTTGAGGATGGGAACTACATCAGCTCTTTTCCAGTCCTCTGGTAGTTCCCCTGTGTTCCAGGATCTTTGAAAAATATAGTTCAGTGGCTCCGATATCACATCTGCCAGTTCCTTGAGAACTCTGGGGTGTAATCCGTCTGGTCCTGGCGATTTGAACTCATCTAGGCTGGACAGGTGCTCACTAACGATTTTCTTGCCTATCTTAACTTGTGTTTCTGTTTTGTTTTTTGTGGCACTATTTTTGATAGGTTGGTCTGTTTTTTCCCTTTGTGTAAAGACAGATGCAAAAAATGAGTTAAATAGTTCTGCTTTCTCCCTGTTGCTTGTCACCTTCTTGCCACTTCCACCCACTAATGGACCAATCATTTCCTTCACTTTTTTCTTGTTTTTTACATGTTGAAAGAAGCTTTTTTTGTTATTTTTGACTTTGGTCGCAAGCCTCAGTTCATTTTGAGCCTTGGCTTTCTTCACTTCATCTTTGCAGGCTCGGGCTATTTGCTGATATTCTGACTTAGTTATGTTCCCCTCTTTCCACTTTCTATACTTGTCCTTTTTATCTTTCAATTTGTCAGAGAGTTCTTTATGCAGCCATGCTGGTTTCTTTTGAGAGCTGTTATTTTTCCTCTTTGTTGGTATTGTGCTAGACTGTGCTTTTATTATCTCATTTTTCAAAATTTCCCAAGCTTCTTGAGTTGTTTTCCCCTTGAGGATTCTCATCCATGGAATCCTTCCCAAGCCCTCTCTAAGTTTATTGAAATTAGCTCTCTTGAAGTCCAAGACTCTAGTTTGACTGTGTTCTATTGGTTGTGCTTCTATAATGTTGAATTCTAATATTGCATGATCACTTCCTCCCAGGGTTCCTATGGCTCCAACACCGTCTATCATTTCATCTCTGTTAGTGAGAATTAGATCCAAAATGGCTAATCCCCTAGTTCCATTCTCTACTTTTTGGGAGACAAAGTTGTCTGCTAGGTTTGCCAGGAACCTGTTTGATCTTCCACTTGGTGCGGAGTTTGTCTCCCAGTTGATGTCAGGGTAGTTAAAGTCCCCCATTACTATTGTGATGTGCTTCCTACATACCTTAGTTAGCTGACTAGCAAAAAGTTCATCTATTTCCTCTGTTTGGTTGGGTGGTCTGTAGTATACACCTATGGCAATGTCATTCCCCCCCCCTTTTATATTGACCCAAATGCATTCAAGACAGTTTTTATCATTGTTGTACTCTATATATGGACATTCTCAGCCACCCAGGTTGTGATTGTCCCAAAGGTGGTTTTTCAAAAGGCAACTGGACTTTCTTTGTTTTTCTTTGAAGACTTTTTGCTCCTCATCCAAGAACTGAAGAAGCTTCTTGGATGAGAAGTAAAACATCTTCAGGGAAAAACAAACAAAATCCAGTTGGCTTTTGAAAAGGCACAATTGGGAGCAGCAACTAGCCATTCCAACATGTTTAATCTACTACCTCATAAATACCATTAGTATTCAAAAAGATCCTCAGCTCTTCCTCAGTAGCATGAGTGCCATCTGGTACTATATCATGAATCAATTTTTATTTTTATCCATGTAGTTTTCTTTATCAAAATACAGAAGTAATTTACCATTGCCTTCTTCTGAACAATATGAATTGATGCCTTTGCCATTGTCATTAAAGTTAACTCAATGATCTGATTGAGCAAGACAGCAAGTTGCATAGGGGTTAGCACTCATAGGAGCTTCTAAAACACAACAAGATTCTGTAGAAGAACATACCCTAAGCAAGGGGTTTTCAAATTTGGCCCTTTTATGACTTGTGGACTTTAACTCCCAGAATTCCTCAGCCAGGCTGAGGAATTCTGGGAGTTGCAGTCCACAAGTCATAAAAGGGCCAAGTTTGAAGACCCCTGCCCTAAGCAATGGCTAGACATTTGTCTATACAGGAACACAATGATGTCAAGGGAGAATATAGGAAGTGCTAAAATTAAAGTGGAAGCAGCTTTTATTAACAGGACAGCGTGACTTTTTGTTTTGATAAGACATCCTGATTAAGTAGTCCTGTATTTCAATATGTAGGCATTAATGTGAAGAGATTTCACTAATATGATATTAATGTTTCCTAACATTGATTATGACAACCATTAAAGCATCAGACTGGAAACGAGATTTAGGCACAAAGCACAAAGCAACTTGATGACCTTGGGCTAGCCACTTCTTCTCAGTCCTAGGAAGGAGACAATGGCAAACCTTTTATGGAATATTCTTGCCATGAAAACTGCAGGGACTTATCCAGGCAGTCTCTGAGAATCAGACATGATTGAATGGAAGAAAACAAAAACCGGTTGAATAGTGGAACCAGTTTTCCAAAAATGTGGTAGGCTTCTCTTCATTGCATGTTTTCAGAGGCTAGGGACATCTTCTATCTAGAATATTTTAGTTTATATTCCTCCAAAGAGCAGGGAATGAAAAGACCTTTTCCAATTATATGATTTAAAAACTAAGGGGATTCTTCTGTATACCTACTTGGTTGTAAGCCCTAATAAGGTCATTGGGTTTATTTCTGAGTTTATATAAACTCTCATTACATCCCCTTCCATCAGAAGATTATATTTAAAAAGACAACTCTCTGATTACTATTACATCATTCAGTCATGTGTGCTAGCTTTCCAAGAAAAAGAAAGCTAGTCTCCCTTTGCATATTGTATTACTCCCAAATTCTGTGTAATTTTCTGATAATGAACTGTTAATGGGCAAACTGTAGCTTAGATATAAAGCACTACAGACACCTTCCTAAGGGCTCAGCCAGAAGCCCTTAGGAAATTGGCCTCACTCAAACCAGGCATTCCAAAGATGAAACCCTGAAAACACACTCTGGGCAAATCCTTTATAACTGGGCATCCCCAATGCCCTAAATCTCTATATGCAGATCTTACAAACTTTGCTTTTACAATAAAACTCCCATCAAACAAACATAATACCACCAGAAATAAAGATAGAAAGAGGCCAAAAGAATGTCATATTTTAGCTTCTCCCATCCAGCTGCACTCTAAAATGGTAAGACTAGGTATGCATTGGTGTGAAATTAATTTGCAACTTAAGACATAGAATGTATAAGTTGGTATGTTATATTGTGCATTATTTCCTTATTTTACATTTCTGAAGCACGTATGATTCTTTTTGTTAAGTTCTCGCTAAAAAAAGTAAAAATTTCTCCTGTTCTCTAATGAACTTTGTCTCATGAGTTTTTCTTTGTTATGGACTTTAACTATCCCATACATTCAAGCAAGTATCTTCCCTTAAGCATATTGGCTGCTGTGTGAGTTATCTATACTATACTCTGAACTTTAGTAATCACTTCAAGTAGGGACTGAGAAGAGGATATATTGTTAAACTTTAACTCAACACATCACAATTTCAAAGAATTCCAGTTAAACATCTAGCATTAATGTGGAAAATGAATTCATTCTGTGTATCTATCTGTGGGAATGAGAGCTTAATATATGAATCTCTTCACAGACAGCCTGTCATGCTTCACCACTATATTTCCATCACTACCGACAACATAATGGTGCCCCACCATTCATGTTCCAATGAACACCTCAAGTCAGGCAGACACATAACAGATTAATTAGGGGGCTTGGTAAATTGAATCCATGGACTGTAATTACCAACACTCAAGACCTGCAATTTCTGTTTTAATTAAAATAAACAGTGTGAAGAAGCTGACATCACAGCGGAGTAACCAGCATAGAAGTCACCATTAATTATGTTGAACTATGCCCTCCATTGTTAGGAAGGAGGTACTAGTGGGGGCTTGATTGAATATACATGCACTGGACCTGATTCACAGGGTATAATTAATGTATGTAAACCACATATCTCCATTTGGAAATGGAGAGCATGGTTTGCTACAGTTATTGCTTAAATAAAATGCATTGGAGGTTTTTTTTTTAGCTTCCCTTTTAAATTAAAATTAAATAGTAAAAACCAAATTCTTCTACTTTGTATTTCTTCTAATATTTTTCCATTCCCTCCCTGAATCATTGGGGATGGTTGGCTCCATTTACTGGTAAAGATTAAATACCTCCAATCTAGTAAAACTAAATTATTTTAAACTATTACTTTGGTGCAACTTGATTGAAGATCTATTAGCGCAGGAGTCTCCAACCCCAGGCCACAGTTCACTACCAGGCCTTGGCCTATTTGCAACTGGGCCACGGGCTGGCATACATGTGTGCAGGTGCAGCTCAACTTGCATTAACAGTGGCCAGCATGTGCTCATGTGTGCACAACTCATGTTGCAGTCAAGCTGTGTGTGAATGCATGTGCGTGCCAGCCTGCCACTTACATGGGCTGGTTCCCTTCTCACCCCCCCATCAGACTACCAAACTGCAAAGGTTGGGGACCCCTGTACTAGAGCATTAGCTAACTTGAAGACTATGTATGATTAGTAAGAAACTCACACAGGCTGCAGAATGAGTGCTTTTTATATGGGACAGAGTAAAATGAAGAGAAAATGGCAAGCATCGTCAATATCTCTACATTCTAAGATACGTTCACTGCTATGGATAGATAAGAGACACTGTGAAGTCCTTGGTGTTCTCTGAACTTGGTTGTTTGCTTGCAGATATTTCTCTATCTAATTAGATCATGATAAAAGACTAGGTAATGATAAGAAACCAGGTAATGATTAGAGACATTGCCATAGTATCTTGAAAGAAGAAAACATTCTATGCACAAACTGTTCCTTGCTCAGAACAAATAATCTCACGTGTTTGTGCCTGAATTAGAGATGTTGTGGGATGGGGAAGAATAAAGTGTAAGCAAGAAGAGTAAGAAAAACGAAGGACATGGTGGCAGAATGCAGTAATGAAAGCTAGGAGGAGATAGGGAAAGTAAAGTTTTAGGAAGATGAACATAGAGTGTTGGGTGACTAGGTGGAATTGTTAACCCTTGAAGCCAAGTATGTTGATGATAGAACTGGTGGTGGCCAAGCAGAAGTACAGATAGGAAGGTGATGGAACTGTTGGAAGCTGAGCCATATGGAGGATGATGGGAGAGAGTCAGACAAAGTGTACCAGTCTTGTCTTAGTTGCCCAATAAGACAAATTTTGTTTAGCTGAAATCCAGTACAAGCAAGATCTGTTGATGTTCACTTTTGTAGTCTCATGAGAAGCACAAAAACATAACACAATTGATTTCAATAAAATACATGTGTCATTTTGTGCACACTTTTAACAAAATAAGAAAAAAAATAGGCAATCAAGTCCAACTCTCTATTCTCTAAGGAATCTCAATTAAAACACCCTAAATAGATGGCTATTTAGCATCTGTTTAAGCATAACCAAAGAACAGGTGTCTACCATCTCTCTGGGTGAATATTCCTATTATTATTATTATTATTATTATTATTATTATTATTATTATTAATTTTCCTAACAGTTGGAATATGCATTCTGACAAACTGAAGAACAAGTTTTGAGTTTCTTTTGAATGACACACTTTCTAGGAATATAACTTTTATGTTCATTCTTCTCCTATTAGGATTAACTATACCCAGCTCATATATGTTTGTTTCTTATCCTCTGAACATTCAGATTGCTCTTCTTTCAACCTATTTCAATTTCTTTTAATTAACACTCAGGGATCTCAGTAATGTCTGACCAAAGCAAAATAAACAGAAACTATTATTTCCCATGATTTGGTTATGTTCCGTTGACATAACCTGAAATAACATTTGCTGCTTTTGTAGCCATATCACACTTCTTGTTTCTATATTTTGCACTCAGTTTTTTTCATCCAAGCCAATCATATCCTTTCTCTGTGAATTTGGTTATTATTCCCTAAGTGAAGAACATTGCTTTTATATATGTTAAATTCACTTCATTTCTCTAATCTTTCAAGATCATTTTGAATTTTGTCATTTATAGTATTACCTAACCTAGCTAATTTTGGGTCATCTGCAGATCTGATAAGCATTTACTCCAAAGAATAGAGGAGTTTGAACTGAATCTTTAGGTACTTTGCTTAATACCTGTTTCCAATTTGAGGAATCACTAATAAACAGTCTTTAGGTATGATTTCTGAATCACTTTGTTTCTTACAAGAATTATGTGGGATATTTTGCAACTGCTTTGTTGAAATCAAGACTAACCTGTAATTTCCTGGGTTCTTCTCCCCCACTTTTTTTTTTTTTTTGAAGATAGGCACTTTTGGCTGGTACTTCACGTTTCCAGAATTTCTCAAAGATCATAGATAAAAAGCTTTCTCTGACCAATAGTTATTTTCTCCACCCTTAAGTCCTAAAGATTTAAATCCATTCAAAGAGCCACATCACTGACTATATTTCTTTTCTTTTTTTTTATATCACTGACTATATTTCTATCAAGCTTAGTATTTAACACTTCTCTTGCATGCTCCTCTTTTATTGAAGAAGGCTGAGTTTTATTTTGGTGTCTTCAACCAACATTCCTTTTGTTTTATTAAAAACGTTTTGCTATACATAACATCCTTTGCCAATCTCAGCTTAGCTCTCCCTATAGCATTACTACAATACTGGGTTGCCTGTATTCTGCTCTTCAGTGATGTGGCTTTTTTCCTACTTCTTCTATTAACCCTTTTTTGCTTTCATAGCTTCTCTACACTTATGTGTAGCCTCTTATGTATTGCTGCCCTTTTTTCTCCTCATTGGAATTATTTGCAATTTGTGCTTTTAGTGAGCAGAATTTGCAGTAAATCATGATGATACAAAAATGATAACATTATACCACCACCAACAGCAGCAGCAGCAGCAAGAGCATGGATGCTACCACTACATATTTGTGTTTTGACTTCTGATGAAATTATGTAAGGCATTTGCATGATGACATTGTCACACCTATTTCAACATTGCCACCTGCTGCCCCACCCTGCAGACTCTCATGCATTTAGTATCCCTTTTTTGGGGAACTCCCACTTAGTCTGAACTAACCAATTTTCTGCAATAAGATCCTATTTCTGGGTTGAATTTATTAAAATCCACATTTTTACACAGTCCGAAATGCATTCAACTATATTCCACTAGAATCCCTTAAAATCAAGAACTCCAGCATTATAGGCTCAATTTCCCCCAATGGGCAACTTCCATTTCTTCAACAAGTCATTACTATTGGTTAGTATCAAATAAAGTATAGCTAACTGTCTTGTGCTTTCCTCCTGTCTCTGAAGTCCTCCATCATTATTATTGCTTGCTTTTGCAAAGGTTAGCTTATCTATTAGTGGGCACATATGGGAAGAGGGAGAAAGTTAGTAGATCAGGGCTATTTCAATTTTCATGCTCATGGAGAAGATAGTTGTAGATCAGGAGTGTCAAACTCGCAACATCAAGTGACGTGTTGCAACGTATTGCGACTTTTTCCCCATTGCTGGAACTGGGGTGGGCGTGGTTTTGGCATGACGCATCTGGCCTGCGGGCCAGCAGTTTGACACCCCTGCTGTAAATGATTTTTAACTTCATGGTTTATATCAATATCTGCTGGTCAGAAGCTTTGGTCAATTGTGATAGAAGAAGGAGACGGGAGCTGTGCTAATCTGGAGTTTGCTGCTCCAAACTCCTGTTGGCTTATCCTTCCCCTGGATAAAGTTGCATTTTCCCCCAGTAAAATAAAATGCATATGCAATAGGCAATCCAAGAACAATTTATAAAGCAACTTTGGAAAAAAGATTTTGCTTCTTTAATGATATGAAGAGAGGTACTTCTCATTTGGCCTCATTTGATCCTGTAGTTGGCCTGTATTTTGCACTCCACCTAGGCTTCTCTTCCACCACTCCCTTCACCCACTTTTAAATATGTGTATCCTTTGATGTCATCTGAGATACTAAAACATCTTTCCAGAGTATTTGTGCCTCCCAGAGTTCCTTTATTATAAATTCTCAGTAATCCATAATGATACATTCTGAAAATATAATACATCATAAATGTTGCAGGCTTGATTCATACTGTATATGAAGTACTTGGACAATGAAGAAATATCCAAGCCTTATTCTCATTCATTTAGGAAGAAGAAACAGCTACCATTTCTGCTGGAGCAACTTCCAAGTTCAGGAAAAAAAATGAAACAGCTGGGCAACAGCTGCAGTAATTTCAGAGACTGACGTGCTCAGATTTGATTCAGCGACTTCATATTTGCAAAAGGGTCAGAGAAACAAATCACTGAAAGAAAAATCGCAAATGGGGAGAGTTGTGCAGATCTGGAATTATGAGAGAGGTAGCAGATGCTCTGTCAATAATAGCTGATACTTGTGTATTCTGAACATGGCTGTCATGATGGATGCCAGTCATAAAACCACATTCACCAGAAGGCAAACTGGTGAGCTTGCTCCTAGCTATTCCCTCTAGTTATCCAGAACAATCGGTCTACAATTTCTCCTTTTCTCTGGGTAAATAGAAACACTTTCAAAGAAAGTCTGAGATGCAGACACCCATCACTTTTTATTTTGTCAGTCAAGTCTCAAGGTACTTAGGTTCCCTTATTAATATATATTTGAATTAAAGGAGTTTTAAAAATATAAATGTCAGAAAGGGAAGGTAACTTGATTGACCCAAAATGTATGTCTATGGATAGATGGTGTGTGTCCATAAAAACTGCCAACCTTGCTTTGCCTCCTAGGGCAAACTATCCATGGGGAATTTCTTGCAAAGCAAGCACCAAAGCCTACTAGCTTTATGCATTGTAAACCACTCTGCTTAGATCACTTGAACTGGGATGCAAATATGTACAATTTAATTTAGAGTTTCAAATAATAAATTCATACCAGATTATGAGGCTACAGAGTAATATTTGCAACCTGTCTTCAACAGTGCATGCAGTAGGTCTGATCTTAATCTCTCACTAGATCCACCATAACAACATCTCAAAATTCAGATGTGCTCACCAACCCAAAAGATGTGCCTAAGCATGAGCTACAGTATAGGCATGTTGTATGTACAGATTGTAATATTTTTAGTCCATTAGAATTAAAATACCATAAGAAGGAGAAGGAAGAGGAAGAGAAAGAGGAAGAGGAAAAGAAAAAAAGTATGAGTTTCTAACTTCACTCCTTTTATACATATGTTATTTTACAATATTTGCTTAGATGCTAGATTGTCGGTAAATTTATTTGCCATGTTATATGAAATATGTATGGGAACCAGTCTTTCTTATATTGGGTTAAACTTCTAATATATCTATCTATCTATCTATCTATCTATCTATCTATCTATCTATCTATCTATCTATATCTATCTATCTATGTTTTCTGAGGTTTTCGCGGGTATTTGTATATAGGTCTTTGGTTGTTCGGGTTTTCTCCCGCGTAAAATTGGAAGTGTCTTGGCAACGTTTCGACGAAGTCACATTCGTCATCTTCAGGCTGGTGTTTTTAGCTTCTTGCTTTGAGCAGCAATGTGTGGTTTTAGCTGTTTCTTCCTTTTAACTGCCAGTGAGGGTATGAACTGATTGGATGGGAGCTTGGCTGTGTTCTGATTGGGTGGAGGTGTGTTCTGAATGGTTAGGGGCTTGGCTGTGCTCTGATTGGCTGGGGGAGTGTTCTGTTTGGTTGTGCTCAGGTTAGTCTGAGTTGCAGAGGGGTTTAAGATTTTGGGGTTAGGGAGTCGTTTGTCAATAAGGGCAGGTTTCCAAATGGCTGGTAGGCGGGAGGTATCATCTCGCTTGTTCATGCTGTGTGGGCGTTTTTCTATCTCGATGGCTTCTCTGATTATTCTGTTATTAAAATGTTCACTTTTGGCAATGGTTCTGGTATTTTTAAAGTCAATTTCATGTCCTGTGGCTTTAAGGTGTTGGACCAGGGAAGATGTTGGTTCCTCTTTTTTGACTGAGTTCTTATGTTCTTCAATGCGTGCACTTATTCTTCTGTTGGTTTGTCCGATGTATGTGGTGGGACAAGTGGTGCATGGGATTTCGTATACTCCTTGATTTTCTAATTCAATTTTATCTTTGGGGTTTCTAAGGATGGTGGATATTTTTCTGTTTGTGCAGAATGCTGTTTTGATGTTGTGTTTATGGAGGATCTTACTGATTCTGTCTGTGGTGCCTTTTATGTATGGGAGGAGGGCTTTGCCGTTTTCTTGTTCTTTGTCTTGGATTTTGGTGGGGGTTTCTTTTTGGATTAGGTTTGTAATCTTATTTCTATGGAATCCATTGGATGTTAGTACATTGGTGAGAGTGTGTAGTTCGGGTTTTAGGTGTTGTTCGTCAGCTAAGCGTTTTGTTCTGGAAAACTTCCTCACACACCTCAACAGCCTACACCCCAAAATACAGTTCACCATGGAAACAGAAGCTAACAACCAACTTCCCTTCCTGGATGTCTTAGTCTACAAGAAATCCAATGGCTCCCTAGGACACACCATCTACCAGAAGAAAACACACACAAACCGCTATCTGCACGCTCTCTCACACCACCACCCAACACAGATCAACTCTGTAGCCAAGACACTCATCTCCAGAACAAAACGCTTAGCTGACGAACAACACCTAAAACCCGAACTACACACTCTCACCAATGTACTAACATCCAATGGATTCCATAGAAATAAGATTACAAACCTAATCCAAAAAGAAACCCCCACTAAAATCCAAGACAAAGAACAAGAAAACGGCAAAGCCCTCCTCCCATACATAAAAGGCACCACAGACAGAATCAGTAAGATCCTCCATAAACACAACATCAAAACAGCATTCTGCACAAACAGAAAAATATCCACCATCCTTAGAAACCCCAAAGATAAAATTGAATTAGAAAATCAAGGAGTATACGAAATCCCATGCACCACTTGTCCCACCACATACATCGGACAAACCAACAGAAGAATAAGTGCACGCATTGAAGAACATAAGAACTCAGTCAAAAAAGAGGAACCAACATCTTCCCTGGTCCAACACCTTAAAGCCACAGGACATGAAATTGACTTTAAAAATACCAGAACCATTGCCAAAAGTGAACATTTTAATAACAGAATAATCAGAGAAGCCATCGAGATAGAAAAACGCCCACACAGCATGAACAAGCGAGATGATACCTCCCGCCTACCAGCCATTTGGAAACCTGCCCTTATTGACAAACGACTCCCTAACCCCAAAATCTTAAACCCCTCTGCAACTCAGACTAACCTGAGCACAACCAAACAGAACACTCCCCCAGCCAATCAGAGCACAGCCAAGCCCCTAACCATTCAGAACACACCTCCACCCAATCAGAACACAGCCAAGCTCCCATCCAATCAGTTCATACCCTCACTGGCAGTTAAAAGGAAGAAACAGCTAAAACCACACATTGCTGCTCAAAGCAAGAAGCTGAAAACACCAGCCTGAAGATGACGAATGGGACTTCGTCGAAACGTCGCCAAGACACTTCCAATTTTACGTGGGAGAAAACCCGAACAACCAAAGACCTATATATATCTATATATATATATATATATATATATATATATATATATATATATATATATATATATATATATGCATGCATGCATGCATGCATGCATACATATACTGCTAGTGTTGCAATTGCTGCATATTCTCCAAGTTTAAATTCCCAATCAGATATTGTCAGAATTCTATCTTTCTTCCAGCATTGAGCAACATTTATTCTCAATGTTGGAAGCATATATCTAAGTAACTTATGATGCTTCTTGTAGCTTTTTTGCGATATTATTCCTACTAAGGAAAGTTGTGATTTCATTTCAAATTTAAATTCCAAAATTTTCTGCATTGTTCTATGTGTATCAATGATGTCTGCAAATCCCAGGTCCTTGGGAAGGACTCAATAAGTGGATAAAAATGCCAAATCTGGTTTGAACATCTGGCTGCTATTGCAATTATTGTAATAATAAAGAACTCAGCAATCCTAAGAAAGAAAGAAAAAAGTAAAATATACATACAGATATGTAAAGTTAGATGATGTGCTTATTTTTGGCAATGCTTCAGTTAAACTACTCCTATGAAGCTCTCCATATAATATACACAGAAATATACTGTATCTCAGAACATTCATCCACCTCCTCAGTGTGGGAATGCATATATTTAGAAGTATTTTCCAGCTAACGGAAGTCCTAGAGTAAAACTAATATTGATGTAGAATGCCTCACTGATGTGAAGGCAACTGCCTTGCCTTCTATGTTAAGGTAAGTTTTTAAATTTTCAAATTTTAGCAGGAAACTAAAAGAGATAACTTTGACAGCCATAGAAAAGCATTGCTGCCTGCATTCTATGGCTCACAGATCGCTGACCTCTCTTATATTTAAAGAACTGGTTCCCCAGGGCTTCCTGATTCTACTTCATATGCAACCTATAACACAAGGAAAGACACCAAGAAATATAGAACAGCTGACAAATAATAGGTAGCAATTGGAAAGGAGAGCATGTATAATCTAGTGTTCAATGGAACAAGAGGAAGAATATTACGAGCATTAGATTTTTTTCCCATGGTATATGTTGCAGTCCACCTCCATGCTTATCTGATAATCTATTTGATGCCTACGAAATTGCATCTCCTCTATTTCAAAAGGAAAAATTGTTAGGATAGCATCCATTCATCCCACATAGCATTCGGTTTTTAATTTATCAGCAACAGCATCAGGTTCTGAGCTTCACTGAGAAATGACTCATAAATATTTGACCAATACTGTATCAATTTGATTAGGGATGCTTTCCAAATTGGCTTTATCAGCTTCATCACTGATTTTGTAGTTCCAGATTTCCAACGTCATTTCTGAATCATAACATGGTTGGGTAAAATTAATGTAGTCAATTAATTTCAGAATTGCTCCATCTAATATAGAACCAGTAAATTTCTTTTAAAAAATTGTTTTTTCTGTCCAATACAATAATCCATTTTATTAATATGAATTTTGCTATTTTAAACTAAATTTATTGCGTGTCCTGCAATAATCATAAGTGTAATTCCTTTCAAACAACCATGTCTATCCTTAGCCATTTTGGTGAAAAAAATTAGCAGCAAAAATATGCTAATAGGTTAAACACTGGGAAGGGAAATATTTTAAAATGAGGTTGTGTATTATTGTTTATCATGTCTCTCTATGCAGAGGCACCAGGAATCAGGGAAATAGCTCTTATGGTTAATGGCAAACTCACTGTCTGAAACAGTGACACAGAAAAATGGATGGACGACAGAGCCCTCTCTTCTAGTCTGCCTTAATCTTTCATTCTGGTTGTGTTTTCAGCTTGATCTTGGACTATATAACTGCAAGTTGCTTCATAAAGAATGCCAGTTATGCCTTCTCTTTTCACTCAACTATTATAGTATAGGTAGTCTTCAACCTACGACCACAGCTGAGCCCCAAATTTCCATTGCTAAGTGAAGCAGTTGTTAAGTGAGCTTTGCCCCATTTTACAACAAAATCATTGCAGCTGTTAAACGAATCATGCAGTCGTTTATGGAATCTGATTTCCTCCATTAATTTTGCTTGTTGGCATCTGACTGGGAAGGTTACAACCAGTGATCACATGACCCCTGGACAGTGGAACTGATATAAATATATGTCAATTGCTGAGTGCTCAAATTTTGATCACGTGACCATGGGGATGCTGCAATAGTCATAAGTGTGAGAACTAGTCATAAGTCATTTTTTTCAGTACTATTGTATTTTTGAATGATCACTAAATGAATATTGTAAGCTGGGGCTATCTGTACCCAAACCACACAAAGATTTGGTTGCAGAACGCTCCCAGCATCATTGTATTTTGATATTACAATATATATATTTCTGTTCAGAATGAACTGAAAAAGAACCAGTCAGACTGGTGGAATCAAACTTCCAGGAGTGAAAACTAGGACACATTAGTTTGTATAAATTTATGTATTTACTCATGTTAATCCATAATCTATAAATTTTTAAAAACCTGGGCAGTTTTTTAAAAAATGATAAAGATAAAGAAAATAACTCAATTTCTCAGGAGTTTTAGGAAAAAATAGGAAAAAAAGAAAGCAAAGACTAGCTTTCTCTGTAATGAAACAGCTTTCAGTAATTTTGAACACTTCTTGTTTCATATGATGCTCTTATGTTGTGTTCAAAATTTCTTTCCAGAATTGCCCTAACAAAACTGGGGCATCCTATACATGTTTCATCTGGTCAACCTTTGTGTATCATAGGATTTTATTTGCATTGCAAAGTTTACATCAGACATATCAAACTCGCAATGTCACGTGACGTCACACAACGTATCAGAACGGTTTTGCCATTGCTAGCAATGGGGTGGGCGTGGCTTCTGAATGATGCATCCAGCCCAGGGGCCGGCAGTTCGACACCCCTGGTTTACATCATACTAAACTCCACTTTATTCAAATCCATTTTCAGTCTGTATCTAGTTTTGATGGGTCATTTACCATATTTGTAAGTCATTTTACCCATTACTTTGCACTTTAAGAGCTGCAAAAGAAGATCTGCCTATCTGTGGCAGGAGGGAGTAGACTGCCACAAAGGATTTCCATCACAACTTTAGAAAAACTCTAAAAATAGACTTTTGCAGTGAGAATGGAAAAAAATTCTGGTTTTAAGATTTTACAAATTTATAAAATATTTCCCCTCAAAACACAAAACAAAAACAAAGGGAAGAAATGGGCTAAATTTTGACTTCCATTGATATCAGAACCGCACTGTTCCACCTATTTTTGGCCTCAGTGATTGCAGTTTGTTTCTCTCTCTCTTTCTTCATTGCAAAAGTTCACCTACCTTGGATTAGAAGAAAATAGTGATTTGCTTTAAGTAAGGATTTAAATAGACTTAAAGCTATTTTGTTGGGCTCGATTATTCCCTGCTGACAATGTCATAAACAAGTTTAGTGCTCTTATTCTCATGGAAAACTTCTAACATCAAACATATTCATCACAAGGGAAAAGACATGTTTTGGTTCACTTTGTCAGCATTGCTGACATAGCCTACGACTTGGAAAACACACCTTTTACATACAAATGATAGTGTTTGTAAATGTAGTGTGAGTGTATTGTCTGAATAAATGGATGGAACTGAAGAGACACTGCATTTAGTAGGTTTTTCCCAGTCTGCTAATCCCTTTCATTGCAACAGAGAGAAAACTAGTGACTTGCATTTTTTTTTCCTGTTTTGGATTGGGCATGTTGCATTGCTGACTTAGTATCTCTACCAAGTTAAAAAAAAAGACAGCATGAATTGACAAGGGGCTATTGGTGAAATGCCTGAGACCTCCCCAGGAAAGTAATTTTTCTTGCCACAAAATGAAAATAGCATGTTATCTGGAAACATGCTTCCAACCAAACTCATTTTATGCACATAACTTCCCCAAGTAATTTAGTAACTTTTGCAAACAAGATCAGTTTCTGCAACAGAATTATTTTCTCCCACATTGATTGTACTCTTAATTTAGTTTTGCTACATTTTCTTCTTACAGCTTTTTTTTTAATCGTTGGGATTCTTATTGACAAAGCCCATTATTCAATACTTTGGAGATGAGTGTTTTAAACTATACAATCTTGCAGTATTTAACATACCATGTGTTTTATTTTGATCCAGATATATTTCTGTGGAAGAGAATAATCATCAAAATCATTTGTACAAGCTTCCAGTCTTACCATTAGGTGCTGTAGCTTCATTTATACTGGGCGAAGCTTAGGTAGATGAAGAAGGATGCAGATTAAAAGACTAATCAAATGGGAAATGGAAAATTTGTGCTCCGCCCAGTTTCATATCATTTTTGTTTTCTCACCATATTTCTTTGTATAGTAAAGAAACAAGCAGATAAAACAACAACTGTGCATGTAGTTATAGTAGCAAAGATGTTCTTTTGATTGTGGTAGGGGAAGGGGAGAGGGGAGATAGTGGCAATGTGAAATAGTGTGTTGTTGTCTAGTGGGAAAAAAATATTAAGAAGCCAAAGCATGATTTCCAACTTTCATACAAGTTTCATGATATTGTGGGCACTCAGGCAATGGATGAAAGTCCTATGTAAAGATGGGAAATCAATCAGGACCATGTAGGAGTCAATGCAGTTTGCTTAGTTCCTAACCTAGTAAGGATGCTAAGAGGTGGAGTGATAACCATTTTTTCTTAGTCTATTGCTCCATTTCCCCATAGCTTCCTTTCAGTGCACTGGTTTGGACAATAGCTTTTTGATATGAAAGCGGAATATAGATGGAACCTAAAAGTAACCCAGAAAAAGCTTGTCAGCTTTGCCAAAATCCACAGTAAGCTTTTGGAATAACTGCTCAGAACCTGGCAGCATATTTAAAGCCCAACCATTTAATTTATTACTAAAGGTATGCAAAGCTTTTAGTCTTATATGCTGGACAATCTGGTAGAGGATAAAGCTATAACCTTTGAAAGGAAGATGTTAAAAACACATAGGAATTAATAGTCTCTGTATTCTCCATAGCTAAATGAAGATTCATCTGCTTTGGGGGAGAGCTTTCATCTTTCATAGCAACTGCTCTAACTATTGTTTAAGAACTGTATTTTTAAAATGATGTAATATTTCTGCACAGAACAGCATAAGACCATTAGTCTTTAGTGAGCTGATTCCATTCCTCTTATGAGTGGAATCATAAGAGGAATCTTCCCCAACCTGGTGCCCTTTAGATAAGTAAGAATGGCAGCTCCCCAAATTTTCCCATTGGAATAGAGATTCTGGGGCCTACAATGCAATTGACAGAGAGGATATCAGATTGAGGAAAATTTCTTTAATATAACTCTAGTGAAGACATGTCAAACTCACGACATCACGTGACGTTGCACAACGTATCAGGATGGTTTTGCCATTGCTGGAGATGGGGTGGGTGTGGCTTCCTGATGATGTGTCCGGCCCATGGGCTAGCAGTTTGACAACCCTGCTCTAGTAGAATACTTAATGTGCATATTTATAACCACAACTTTTCTTTTGTTTCCCTCCTTCTATTTTCAACCTGAAAGTCATTTCAGGTACATTGTTCACTTGCCATCTGCCAGTTTATAAGAATGGATGGCTGCAATCTCAGCCCCTTCTTACATTCTCATAAATGTTCTCAGAAGATAATGTCTATGATGAGGCTGATATTCTCCTTCCTAGGCTCAAGAATGAAGCTCCACATTGTGCTGGAGTTTTGTTTTAGTTAAAGGAAAGCAATGAGACAGCTATTAAATCTACGGATGGTTGGAGGAATGGCTCTGTGCCTAAGTAACCTTTTAGCAATGTCAGTGGCAGAATCTGATTGACATTAGTGGGTGCCAAACTAAGTCTGCAAGAGAACTTGCATTAGATTGGAAATACCTAGACTTCCTGGAACCAGAAGTTTGTTCCTTGCCAAGGTGACTGAGCTCCTAATTCCACTATGGCAGATAAATTGATTTTTCTGAATTCAGTGTTGTGCACAAACGCTTTGGTAATATCCCAAATATCCATTTTCTTCTCAAACAGGATTATTCACGTGAAACAAAATAACTTTCTTTTCTTTGTTTTTCCATCAACAGCATTGTTATTTAATTAGTCTTATTCATTTTCTTTCCAGGACATCATTAAATTATCTGTAGAGTAGCCTGCTTATATCTATAACTGTTGAAGTCTAACCAGTGTTTTGATGCAATAAGGAAGAGTAGTGCAGAACTGATTTGTGAGGTCAATGATAGAAAAATCTCTGAGAAAATTGTGAGCATCCAAGGAAAAACACTTCTTAGGAGTGAAGGTCACTGCTGTTTCAAGAAAACCTGTGTAATTGGAGGGATGCCTGATTGTGGATAGAAAGCTTGTAGCCAAATTTGAGAAACTCGGTACTGGTATTAATTTTTCATTAGGCACAAAATCAGCTGGGCTACCCTGGGCCTATCACTTTCTCTTAGCCCAAGGAAGGAGGCAATGGCAAATAACTTCTGGAAAACCTTGCCAAGAAAACCTCAAAAATGTTCAGGCAGCTTCTGAGAATCAGACATGACTGAATAGCAGAAAAAAATTGTTAAAAGGAAATTATATTTATAACACTTTATATACTAAGACCTAAGTGATGTTATCACGTCGTGCAACTTTAAGGCTGTCCTATTGCTCTGCATAAAAATGGGAGGGACCATTTACAGAAACAGAACTCTATAGATATATTGCATCATGTAATATTCCAGATAGACTGCCACTTATACCATGCCTATAATATTGTTTTTCATGACAACATTACAGGATAGTACATGATAGGGCTACAGATACAGAGTTTTATCTCATGACAATTTTATGACACGTTTTATGTCCATTGCATCCTGTCAGCTGCAACTTAGTGAGATTATATGGCAAGCAATTGTTTTTTAAAAAAGTCTGATTCTTGGATAACAGTGTAAAAGCTGGTTTTTAAAAGTATGAGTCTTAAATTCAAAATACATCATAGATTTCTCAGCTGTGTCCAATTCATAGACCAAGAGCAGCTGCAAAGAATTTATTCCCTCCCTCCCTCCCTCCCTCCCTCCCTTCCTTCCTTCCTTCCTTCCTTCCTTCCTAAAGAAAAATGACTTGGCTTCACCAGTTTGTTCTCTGGAGCTGTGGCAGAAAAGAGTGCCCTGCCCTTGTCTTTGAGCTCTTGTTCATCATTCCTGCATGGGAACATTTGAAGTACTTCATGCTCAGCAGCACCAAAAAACTTAAATCCATAGAATTGCATTGGGAAACTTTCCCCCCTATTTCACAGTATGCTGAGCTCTGTGAGAAGGGGAAGCAATTGACAAGCTGTCTTTGGCTGAGAGTACTCCCTGCAAGCTTTCTCTATGGATGTCATCATGTGAAATGCATCTATAGTCTGGAAGTACTGAGATCAAAGGGAGGGATAGTAAATAATGGAGGTAAAATTTTAAATGGATTTGCCAATAGAATAGGTGGTGGTGGAATGACATAGGTTACTAATAGCCTAATGAAGCTGGGGCTAAATAAATCCCTAGTTATCCTTTTAAGCTTCTTCTTCCATTTATTATTCCTACTGCCTGGCAGTGTGGCAACTGGGTCTTTAATTGGAATTTAAGGTTCAGGGATGTTTGCAATCTGTAGTTACAAAGTCAATATATATTGTAGAAATTCTGCCTGTTTTTATGTGCATCACCTATTATTGGGCAATACAGAATTACAGATGTGCATTTTTAAACATTTAATTCACAGTATATTATTTTTAAATTGTTTTTATTTTGAAGTATCACTGGATGTCTGATGACTTCTTAACCCAAATATCTTGAAGTTTTTTTACCAGCTCCACCAAAATTGGAAAGAATCTCAATTTTAATTCTTGCAGTAGCATTGGTCATGGTACTTTGAAAGAACCTAAGTCAAGAGTAGTAAAACTGCCAACCCAGCAGTTTGAAAGTGGGTGACCACAAGTAGATTAATGAGTACAACTCAGGTGGGCAAATTCATGGGGACATGAAAGGAACCCCCAATTTGGATCCCCTAGGCAATGTTGATGTCACTGGCAAATTCTTTCACCACTAAATGTATGTTCATTTTAGAAGATCTAGAATAATTATTTTAGGTGCTGCACAGAGCATGTGAATAACTTAATGGCATTTGTTGTCACAAGATATGGAAACAGCTGTTACAGAAGAAAGTAGCATTAAAACAGAGTGAGACAAATTCACATAGAATACTAGCTCTAGTGGCAGAGGCTGCATGCTCCTAGAATGGTGTTCATTGTGTAGGTGAGCTTTTGTGTTGTAGGTATTCCAGAAGCATTTGCTTGGCCATTAGGGGAAAATGGAACTGCATTAGATGAAAATTTGGTTTGATCTAGTAGGGCTTTTCTTCTCTTTGTATGGCTTATATTAAACAGCACGGGCCAAATTTTATTAATATAAAAGTATTTATTTCCCATTCTTTCCACTGTAAAATTGAGTGTAGCATAATATAAAACCAGTGGTTTGTTTTTTTTAGAAAAGTTGCTATCATGAAAACAAAACAATCATTGAGGCAAAATGTTTTCTTCCCATTTTGTTATTTGATTGACACAATGTATATCTGGAAGTTATTGTTTTTCAATGGTGATTTCTAGGGCAAGTAAACAAGTCATTTGGGACCAGGGCTTTCCTCTGGAAAAAACCCTGATCAACATGTCATCTTGAGGTTGGCCTCTATGTTAAAGTAGGTAGCTGTAATGAAAGGTTCACTGGGAGTGAAGTTTAAGTAGTCTTTTTTTCTCCTCTTCATTGCTTGGTTTGCAGAAATTTCTCAGATTTCCTGAATAGCTGTTAGTCATGATATTTGTTTTTTCAAAGTCACACTCTGTGTGAGGTCTAGAAGGTTACGATTCTGAATATTTAGCCCAATTTAGTGTATTTTAAGGTGGAAAATTGGGGTTGTTAATTATTTGGGGCTGAATTAAGAGAATTGAATTTAAAGCATCTTACAGCTGGGTTATAATCTACTCTTGTTGACATTGTGTCTCATGACACAAAATTAATACTCCTTCTATTGTTCTAAATCATTCTATTCTTTCCTTCTAATTTTTACTCCAACATAAATATTAGGGGATTCCATTTTATTAAAAAATGTCTTGAATAACTTTTTTAATTAAATCCCAACCCAATAACAATATTATGCAGAGAAGTGATGGAGTTTCTTTAATTGGGTGAACTCTCATAGCCATTAAATAAATGCTAGATAGATTTTGGAATTGGGCAGGGGATTGCATTCAATGGCCAGAAGTTAGGGTCTCTGCTGAAATAGAATTACCAGTGAGCCCCTATGTTCTATACTAATTAGGAACACTAGACAAATGTATGTGTTCTGCTACATGTTGTTGTACCCACTGATTAATAGATAGGGAGAAGTTCACTGATACTAAGATTTTATTTAAGATAAGATTGTTGCAATTTTCATGCGGAATAAACTCTTCCAAACCAAGCTACCTTGGTACTTTTAGGAACATTTGTAATCAATTTTAAATAAGTCTTTGGCCAAATACATCCCATGTCACTTTCTCTTTACAGCATCTTTTCTTAGTTGATGTAATCTCTTCAAACAAGAATTAAAGCTCTGATCCCCTGAGTCCCTGCCATAAGAGAAACTTGTAGCATCAAGATCTGCACTGTTTTATTTTTGACAGCTATTAATCTTGTTGACACATTGTGGCTGACACAAGACATGAGAGCATTTTATTCATCCTCTGGTGAGAAAGTTCTGCCTTTGTATGTGAGAAAATGTATGCGCACCTCCTAGCTGTTTAGCCTGGGCTCAGAATTCATCTCCTCATTAACTGGATATAATTACACCTGACAAATGTTCTGAACGCAGCAAAGCATGAAAGTAAAAGACAGAAGGATTAAATTGATACAAGTCTGTCACCCTGGCAAATATAGCTTCAAAAAGCTTAAGAAGGAGCAGAATGAATAATTGTTTAAGGATCATCGGTATGATTACAGGGTGCGATTTCAGGCAGTGCACCTGAAGAGCCAGATAATTATGGAAACGACAAAATAAAATCAATTGGAGTGCTAAGATATGGGCAAATTTGTGTAATATGCTGGAAATGCTGGAATACTAAACTCATGGTGACTGACATGCAATCTAATAGAGCTGTTCCACTTTATTTTAAAGGATGGCTTTTTCGACACGTAAAAGCACACAATAAAACAACTTTTTTGAAAAAGAAAAACATTAGCTTATTAATTTACTTGTGTTTTCTAAAAAGGTAGCAGGATCAATTCCTTGCAATACAACTGATGAAAAATTCAGTGGAATTGCAGTGTGGGTAACAATGAAAAATGTTACAGACAAGTGAGTTCCTCTTTCCAACACAGATATACCTAGAGTAAATCCACTGAAAGAAATGGTCTTAAGTATTCTGTGTCTGATGACAATATTAGCATGATCTTGTGCTGCTTGTCAGAGGGAACCAGAACAGGGAAGAAAAAAAGAGGTAAATGTGGGAGTACAGAATATTGTGGCCAGGAAGCTGGTAAATGTTAATATTAACCAGTGAAGTTCCGGTATTTGAAATCCAATGGTAAATGTCAGCAGCCAGAAGACCTTTTTAATTAAGAAATATTACTCATGTTCTTTGAAATGCCTTTAAAATGCACAGGTTTTTGCATAAGCTTCTGCCTTATGAGTTCCTCTCTAGACTGCTGTCTTCTCACAGCAGTCAGGCTTCAAAAGTGGAGGCTTATTTAAGACATAAAATACCATGCAGACAAGTGAATAAATCTAAAATTTATAACTGGGAGAGTAGGGTCAACTCACTCCATATGCTGCAATTTCCCTCCTCACTCCTGCACCAAAAGTACATTGGGAAACAGATTTCAAATACAAGGTTTCCTTCATCTCTATCTGAGCCAATTTTGGTGTCTCTCTGTGTGTTGGCCTAAAACAAATTTCTGTTGCAATCAGAAAAAGGAAAAGAAAACTCTCACTTTCTCCCATTTTCTTCAAATTTACCTGTGCAGCCTATGCATGGAAATGTTCATGTGCAAAGGTGTGCAATATGTCACAATGAGCCTAGGTTATATGTGTGCTATGTGTGGGAATAAGTGTGTGTGGAAGAAATGGGGAGAATGTGTGGGAAGTTAGATATGCTTTTTGATCCTAAAATGTATAGAATCAGGGGAGCCCACCTTGTATTTAAAGCATAAAATTACATGCTTATCTTCATGAAAACCGTGTGATTATTTAAGCTACGCCTTCAGTATTTGTACCTCTGCATCATTTAGTAGGGGTAACTATATCTGCCTATTCTGTACTTCTCTAGCCAGTGATGTTGTCAAGGACACACAAAAAGTTCACTTTTAGGAGAGTATAAGGTGGATAGTTGGATTAGACATACAAAATTAAAATCTTTGGTGTTCAACTTGACCATGAAAGGCAAAGCTTTGACCTAAAACAGGAAACTAAAGTTTAAAGTTTAACTCTCATCACTCTACCAAACACAGTTATTGCAGTTATTTTGATCATCAAAGCTATTTTGAAGATTCATTCAGCAGAACCACATGGCAACACCCGTTTTCTGCCCATTCAGTTTTCTTCTGTCAATTCAGCACATGCCAAGTCCATGGGGTTGTCTTTAGTTTGCACAAAGGAAGTCAGAGTGCTGATGCTTGGACTTTTTGTGAAAAAGGGGAACCTTTCCTTGCAAATATTGCTCCCCATATTATTTTTAGCCAATTTCCAGAACCACTGGTATTCCATTTTATGGATGTGTTTGGGGTACATTAATTCTAACAGACATAAAAAGCTAATGCCAGGCCAAAATCTGCCCTATAATTCCCCCTCACCCCCAGTTTTTTTCCAACATGAAAGAAACACTAGTTTGTTGGTTTTGTCTCATTTGTTTATTTTGCCTCATTTCTGTTGGTGAAGGAGTTTTAAGCTTACATTAGCATTGTGGGATGGCTAGGGAGAGCTTTTTTTGTAGCCCTCATATTGCATGAAAAAGCTGCATAAAACATGGCAAAAACATTGCATAGCATTTTCTAAGGTTAGAATAAAAGCATGGAAGGTTTAGATGGGAGAAGACATAACACAAACACCTTGATTTAATCTCATAATTAAGGAAAACATCAGACCCTTGTCTGCAACAATGGATGAGGTGAACTTCGCTTGGTTTTATATTTTAATTTTTCAGCTTCAGATTAATAGACAAACCAAGGCCATTAAAACTATCTGATCAGAAAAGCACTTGCATACCTAATCACATCACAAAACAACTAAATGTAGTTTACCTGGAGAATAATATATTGAAACTTGCCTCACATTTGCTGAAGCTGGCTTCCATTATGTTGTCTACCTTATACTCAGGATAACTGAGAATTTCTTATGATTTTTTTTTCCAACTGTGTTTTTTTGAGCTGGTGGCAGAAAAACCAAGGCTGTTTACTGTGATCCATCTTTCAATCACTCTGAAGCCTCCTGTAGCCAGCTCATATTTCCCAATGTGGGAATATTTTCTTCTCAGCTCTGTCCTTGGGATTGCATCCCAGTATGGAAAGCTAGGGAGGTGCAGGTGTATGAGGGAGGACTGTATTGTGAAAGACAGGATAGTCAAACAAATGCATACACATAGAAAGCTTGCCCTCTTGCCCTCTTTTATTTCAATAACATGAATTTCACTGGAATTCTAGGCTGAAGCAGAGTAGAGTGAAAATGAGAGGGCAAAAATGATGGATAGGAAGAAAAGGGAAAAGGCTTCTGCTGGATCCAGTTGCTAGCTCCAATCTATAGCGTGGTCAGAATGACCAGCATTTGAATCAGAATCCCTTTCAAAAGTGAAATCACAAGTATAAAATCCAATGATCTTTCAGCTTCAGTCTGTCATTTGTCCTCTGAGAATAAGTAATACACTGTTCACAGTTTGATATTCCTTGGAACAAAAAAGTGCTTTTGGTAAACATACTTGGGCATTAAAATGCTTACATTTTATACAAATTGCTGGAATAAGGTGGTGACATGGCTGCTTTTCAGAATAATATCCTGTTTTTTTGTCTCTCCCATGGCAATTTGTACTTGTGAATCCTATGAATTCAAATCTATTAAAGAATTAAGCATAGATCATCCAGTATGGAAAATACCTATCCTGAAAAATCCCAATAAAGACAGAAGAATCTATTTCCTACTGGCCAATCACTAAGGTAATATATAAAATCTTTTTAGTTCCAATTCTCAAATGCTCTTGACATAGAAAAACATTTTAAAGTTTTTCCTTTTTTTTATGCCAGATCAAAGAGTTGTGAGTTTTGGACATTAAAGAGAATTGATTTTGAACTTTAGAAGGCTACAATGCTCTACTGTTACTGTCAGAGTACTCTGACCATTTAAAAGTATTATCAAGAGAAAATTTTGCTACTTATTTACATTTAAACTATAGCCACTGGGATTAATGAGACAAAGCCAGACTTCAAGATTAATAGTGGGTTATTCCTACATATGTGCAGAAAGTTCATTATTCATTATAAGAAAATATGGAAGACCTTATATGACATAATCAGCAACTATCTTCTAAAATTGTCATGGTTTTGCTTGAATTTTTTTTATCTATTCTTCCACTGCCATTTATTCCAGCATTAAAATGAGTGCTTATATGCACAGAACAGTATGATTTTGCTCATGTATAGAATTTACTCATATTTTATTACTTTCAACTTGCTTTAAAATTACTAAAAAAAACTAAACTTCCATATTTTGAATTTTATAGTAATTGCTGGAGATTTTAATACTTATCTTATTGGATGGGTAATAATAAACATACTGTTGTGGGCATAAAGACTTTTGTCCTAAAATCTATTTACACTAGTGATTGTTAAAATATATGGCAATTGCACAAAATAGAACATAGAATAACAGGGTTGGAAGGGACCTTGGAGGTCTTCTAGTCCAACACTGCTCAAACAGGAGACCCTATACTATTCTGGGCAGAAAACCTCCAAGGAAGGAACACCCACAACTTCTGGAGGCAAGTCATTCTACTGATTAATTTTTCTCACTGTCAGGAAATTTCTCCTTAATTCTGGGTTGGCTATCTCTTTAATAATCTTCCACCTTGTCCTGTTCTCATATGCTTTGGAGAATAGCTTAACCCCCTCTTCTCTGTGACAGCTCCTCAAATATTGGAAGACTGCTATCATGTCACCTAGTTCTTTTCTTTGTTAGACTAGACATACCTAGTTCCTGCAACTGTTGTTTGTACAGTTTACCCTTTAGACCACTAATCAACTTTGTTGGTGTTCTCTGCACTTTTTCTAGAGCCTCAGCATCTGTTTTGTATCATGGTGACCAGAATTGGATGCAATATTCCAAGTGTAGTCTTAGCAGTGCAGAACAAAGCCATACTATGACTTCACATGATTTTGATACTGTTCCTCTGTTTATGAGTCTTAGGATTGTACTGGCTTTTTTGGCAGCTGCAGCACAATGCTGACTTATACTTAAGTCAGTAGAATACCTAGATACCTCTCACAATCACTACTGTTGAGGCAGGTATCATCTATTTTATACCTGTGCATCTGGTTTTTCCTGCCTAGGTTTAAGGCCTTACTTTTCTCACCACTGAATTGCATTTTACTGAATAGGGCCAGTTTCAAGTCTGTCAAGAAGCTTCTGTATCTTGAGTCTATCTTCTAAAGTGTTGGCTATTCCCCCAACTTGGAGTTGTTATTATATATGTTATTTATCTTGTATCTATTGTAAATGACTTAGATTTGCACTTAATTATGAAGATGAGACATTATTTAGATTTTTGTTTGTTTTAATATAGCAGTTTGATTTAACCATTATTAACTTATCCCACTGAGTACAGTAACTTCATTGGATCTATATAATCTATATATGTACTATGTAAACATTAAGAGTTTGCTTCTGATTCTTAGTGTTAAATTTTATTACTACACTGTTGTCTTAAAGTAATGCTTGATTAGAGTCTGAATTTTGAGAAATGACTTTTGGTGCTCTTTTGGAAGCTGTGGATAATATTCTAATTGGACAATTCACACTGAGGCAAAATGTGAGAAATGTATATGGAATGTTCTCCAGCATGATTGGATGAAGAATCCATGAATGGGTTGTCTTAATCTTCCTGCTCCAATAAGACTAAGTCTGCAGTGTAGAACCGCCTCTGCTGTGCTATCTGCACCCCAGTTTAGACTTAGTCTCATGCTCTACAGACGCGTTTCTTCAGCTCCAGAAGCAGAAGTATTAAGACAGTTTGTATAGCTAATTTTCCTATATTCCTTCCTTTATTTGAACTTTCAGATCATATTACTATCCCTTTTGGAGAAAAAGACTATATTAGCTTTCTCCAGATACTTGTCTGCCCAGCCGGGCTGACAGGCTTAGCATGATCCATCGTGCATTTCCTTTCCTTTTTCAATCCCCCAGAGACCTTACTCACTTTCTTGATTGACTTTAAAGCCTTCAGCTTCAATTCACCCCCGATTGCTACATTAACACTGAGGCGATCTGGGGCTTCCCCAGGACACCACCAGCCAGCTGATCATTGGGGGGATCCAAAAGCAAGTGGCATCACTGCTGAGGCGATCTGGGGCTTCCCCAGGACACCACCAGCCAGCTGATTGTTGGGGGAGGGATCCAAAAGCAAGCGGCATCACTGCTGAGGCGATGTATATGGAATGTTTTATAGAAAACATTTATATGTATATGTGAGAAATGTATATGGAATGTTTTATAGAAAAAAATCCAAGAATATAATATTAGAGTTGAAAGATTAGTGTTGAGTCTAACACCCTGGTAATTAGAATTTAAAGGTTTGGAATTTGGACACATATACACATGAATGTTTACATTTACAAACACAAAGAGAGGAACAACATGTAATGTCATGTCAATTGAACATGAACTGTGCTTGAGTGTGAATTATCTAAGGACTACTAGATATGGCCTGCAAGACTCCCGATGACACTAAATGACAGCAAAATGATACAGAAAGTTCAAATTACTGATAACTAGTGGTCATGTATATCTTATAGTATGGAGCTGCTCAGTCTTGTTCTGGATGGCCTTTTGTAAATAAAATAATTACTGCAATATTTATCACAACAATCCAGTGCTCTCTTACCCTCCCCCTCCATCCTCCAAAGCAAGATGCATTAACAACATCCCTTTGTTGCCAGGGTGTAGTCATTTTATTGTTTCTTTATCCTTGGCTTCCTGCATAGAGCAAAGAGATCAAGTCAGACATTTATGGTCTGGGCACAATATTGCTAAGTAGGTGAGGCAAAGTGTAAGCTTTTTACAAGGTAGGCAACCTTTGACTCCAAGATCATGTAGTATGTGCTAACTTGGCTGCCAGTTTCTATAGAATGGCTGCTAAAATGGGTGTTATGGTTTTCTACCATTGCAAGGCAGGAAACCACAAGAATTGTAATGAAATATTAAAATGCATTTGATATGGCTGAAAATACAAAGTATCCTGGGTGGTCAAGGCAGGGGAAGAGATATCTTTCTCTCACATATAATGACCTAGTCCTAGCCTGACATTTTTTTCTCATAGTTCAGCTGATTGTTGTCACTCCCCCAAATCTTTGAGGTTATTAATAAATGGGTGGAGCACTGATAAATCATTATCAGTCCTAGTCATCAATCAGCATTTCTACTTGTACAAATCTATACCATACTGAAGATATACAATATACATACATATACATGGACACCTACACAGCCATATAGCAATTGAACCAGTGCCTGCTTCAAAAAAATCATACTGATAACTTTTTTTGAAGGAGTCTATTAGTACTTAAGTCAGAAGTAACTTACATAACTCTTTACTCTAAACTCTGACAATCTTTAAATTGATGTGATTGATGTGTAAGAAAGAGACATAACTTTACCTCATTTTCGATGATTCACTTAGCTTTGCTTCCAAATGTGCCCCCTAATAGTATTTATATAATAGACATCATCTAAAACATTATTGGCATCTGCCAATCATGATGATGATTAATCATTTTCATTTTTAGGACTTTCCTTACTTAGGAATTGCCCTTGCAATTGTAATCCATTTATTGTAGCGCATCTAATGTTTAGCTGCCTGTTACAGATATAATCTTGCTTTGCTTATTTGATTTGGGAAGCATCCACAAGATCTGCTTTCATGCAAAGACACCATCCATGCTGAGTATGTAACTGGCACCCAGCAAGTCTAGTCACATCTTATTCCTTTAATGAAAGAGACACTGGAGACTGTTCCACAGTAAAAACCACACCAAATTGCTTCACTTGGTGCGTATGCAGAGAACCTACAAACTAAACAGAGCAGTGTCAGCTTTTTCAAAATGCAGCAAAGCCAAACATACCAGGGAAGAGAAAGAGAAAAAAAGGCTTTAAACAAAATATGGGCTTCTCAGGGCAATTCCTGGCAATTGTGCAAATGGTCCTCCAGAGCTACAATTAAAGCAAAGGATAAAATATATTCTTTGCCAGTTCTTACTTGCTAAACGTGCTCCTAGCTAATGTTTTTCACTGATTTACAGAGTTCCTGCAGCCTTCCTGTTGTTGCTATAGATGCTGCAAGAATATACAGTATAAGCTTTGAAAGAGAAACTCTCGGCTTTGCCAAATATTGAACAGAGTTCATGAGTTTAGTAGGCAGTGATGCCAATAGTCATTTAACATTCATTTTGGCTTTTTATGCAGTTTTTCTTTCTGGTTTGCTTTCACGAACACAATATATATCTTCACAACTATTGATAAACGAATTTCTCTCCTCCCTCCCAACCTTGTTGCCATTACCATCTGGAACTGTTGTGCTATATTTATCCACTCGACCAATTGTTCTGATTTAAAAAAATCTCAAAATAACAGAATTTATTTAACAATCATTTAAATCATAAGAACAAATGCTCTGTCCACCTTCTCCCTTCTCCATTAAGTATGCCTATTGCCTCTTTAAATCTTTTCCCCAGGATCTCTCTCTCTCAAAACCTTTCCTAAACCATTGTTAAGGTCTTCTGTCTATCCTCCTCTGCTGATACTAAATCACACTCAGTGTGCAAGTTCTCTGTTATTCAACTTCCCACATAACTGATTTTATTTTCTTTTGTAGATGTCTTATACTGTGATTAACATATACACACATCTTACTTGGTTTCTCTTGATTGTTCCAAAGTAATTAACACACACACACACACACACACACACACACACACACACACACAAAAACTATTAAGGAGAGAGACTTAGCCAGATGACAACAATTAGCCCTGCCCATCCTGGCCCTGACATCTACTAAAGGTTGGGATCTGAATTGGGAAGTTGCATTGTGAACTTTATCTTTCTATTTATTTCCCCATATAAAGATTATATTTGGATTTACAGACTACAAATGTAGGTGAGGCAAAGAAGTAAGAACAGTCTGTATGTGATCTTTAGGCAGAATATTATTTCTGAGTACCACAAAGAAAGTGAAGATATGATTTACATCAAACACGTCCCAAAGATGCCTTTTCATAAGGCAAATGGACTTTCTTGTTTTTCTTTGAAGATGTTTCACTTCTCATTCAAGGAGATTCTTCAGTTCTGACTGGTCAGAAATGGAAGGATTTATATCAGATGGTCATTTGCATTCTTTTAAAGAGTCATTGAGGCCCTCTGGAGGTTTCCCTGTCTTATCAGGGTCATCTGAGTAGTGCAAATGGGTGTGGAGCCTTCTTGGAACTGTTGAAAAGACGGTGTTGTACACTGAAGATAGATGATGTCAGATCTCTCCCTCTCTGTTGAGAGAGGGCTGTTCAGTTTTGACGTAGATGGCCTCTTTGATCCATCATTCAAACCAACAGTATTCTCTGTCCAAAATGTGGACTTTGCTGTCTTTGAAAGAGTGCCCTTTGTCTTTTAAACGCAGATGGACTGCTGAATCTTGTCCTGATGGGTTTGTTCTCCTGTGTTGTGCCACACATTTATGAAGTGGTTGTTTTGTTTCCCCAATGTACAAATCTGTACATGGCTCACTACATTGTACTGCATATATCATGTTGCTCAGTTTGTGTCTAGGTACATCAAGGATGTCTGGGTTACATCAGGTAGGGCAATACTCCAGTAACACTCCAGCACCAAAACATCTGCATAATTTAAAGCAGGCATGATTGCCAATCAAAGTAAACTATTTATCCAGCTGACTTTTTTCCCACTGAAAACAACCTCTTTAGAGGAAAACTTTGTTCACAAATTATGTCTTTCAGTGTGATTTTCTATATTCCTCCCCTCTTCCCCCCAAAAAACTCTGAGATGCTTTCTTTAAATATAATATTCAAAATGAATCTGTTTTTCAAAACTTGTCTTCATTTATTATATTATCTTAAAGTCAATGGTAGCAATATTGGGTAAAAAAAGTAAAGGAGACTTATTTCATGGTCTGGAAGTCTCTGTGCAGATAGGTGTTTCAAATCTGTATATAGTGCAGGCTTGGATATGACTTTTGCAAAGACTGTTGATGGTCTTGTGCTGGCTGGTGACGATCTTTTTGTTTAGCAAGGCTTGTGATCTGATTAAGTGAGAAGAAAAAACAGATTTGCTAAAAGACTTAAGTTTACCAACATCTTGGTTTCTATGTAGGTTACTAGGCATCTGTGTCATAAAAAAGAAATATTTCCTTTTGTATTTGTTGAATAACAAATCAATATCATTCTGCTTTTCTTGAAAATTCTGGTCTTGTAAGATTTTTTTCATCCTCTTTCAATCTCTCCATAGCATGCAGAATGTTGAAATCCCTCTCTTACTTTCCAAATGAAAAACCTCAAAGAAATAGGCAACAGAGACCCCACCCCCATAAACTCCAATATTTTCACAAACACTTTTCTTAGTGTTTGCCAAACTCTATGCTTCAAACTAATTTTTAAATATGACTTTAATTAAAATGTGCCAATGATTTCTGTGTTTATTAACACTTCCCTGCAGTAGGAAGACTTCACCACCCTAAAGGAGATGAAAGTGAGACACTTGATTAAGAAGCCATCTCTGGAGCAATCTTAAAAAACTCTAGTTCTGTGTCAAATGTTTCATATTTTATAAGATGTCAGAGAAAATAATATTGCTATATTTTATTACTTTCTGATCTGAGTTTTGATTGGATTTGGCACAAAGAGAATAAGTCAGTGGTGGGATTCAGCCTGGTTCATACCACTTTGGCAGAAATGGTAGCTAATTTTTTGTTGCCCAAACAAAACAGAACGGACTTCTGGAAGCAGCATCCACACAGAGAACCGGTTGTTCACATATTTGAATCCCCTCACTGGAATAAGTACTTGGTCACTCTGATAGCTGATCTGTTCTGGTAGATAGATTGGACAAGGTGAGACTGAATGACTGCACCAATAATCCTGGCAAACAATAAAGAGCCATTTATGGATGGCATCATTCAGAAGCAATAATGGAATATCATTTCTGCATTATTTCTAAATAAATAACATAGATATATTTTTGAGGTCACCAGAAACTGAGATCTGTTCACAGTGGATTATACCCTTTTAATTTTGGGGGGAGGCTGAAAAACTTTGGCTCTTTCCCTAAGCATTGGGTTAGGATGGGGGTTGAGTCAGGTAGTTAATAGATTGGTTGGTTACTCTAGCCCTTTGTGAAAAGGATTATTCTGCTTTTATGCTTGCTTTTATTGGTTGTGTAAACCACTAGGATCATAGTGAGATAAATGGCTATATAAGTTCTTTAAATAAACAAATACATTGATTAGAGAAGCTGTTTTGTGTCTGGACTGTTTCCCCATAACAATTATTTTATGATACCATCTACAACAGCTATTCAAAATTCCAATATTTCAACATCCTAGAAGCATTTGCCTACTTTTTCTTTAGACAATAAAAATTTCCTTCCACAAAGTGTGCCTAAGGTTAAAAATGTATTTTATCTATATCTTTTTCAGAAGTAGGAATCTAATTATATGTAGTTTTCTATATGTGATTTCCTCATAGGTTTGAGTTTATTTGCCTACTCTTGTTTTTAATTGGTTGTTAGTTTAAATATATTGTTATATTAAGTTATAACTAAATATATTTTAATTACAAATTTGGAGGAGTAGATAAAATAAAGGAGGACAGACTTAAAACAATAAAATTCAGAGTAATATGATATGGAATATGGTATGGAATATTGTTGTGGCTGAAGGTGATAATAAGTCAGACCATCTGGCTATAAACTCAGGAGCCCAAACAATCCTTACTCAGTTGCCCGTGGTCTGTATAGCAAGCCCCTTGCCTCTGAAGATATTGACGATAGTTGCTTCAATCATTGAAGCGTTTCATCAGAAGATGAAGTTGGATCTTTAAAAACTTCACCTTCTGTTCTGTGAGAAAAGTGAAAATATATGAAAATGTAAATGCAAATTAGAAGAAACTCTTGTGAGACATGGCTGGAACTCAGAATAATCTGGTTAATTTGTACAATCTGGGGTGGAAGCTGCTAGAGTAAAGATGGCTAATATGGGCCCAACGGCTAATATATCTTGCATGTTTACTAGTGCTGGACAGAGAAATTCTTCCTTTTTTTCTTCTTCCCTGATTCTGATTTAATTTAATGAAAGACTATTTATTTCACAATTCCTTTTAAAACAAGAGATTTTTGAAGAAATGGTAATGGATAGTGTATGGGGTCGGTTAAACTTCTGTAATTGGCCATAAATTAATGGGTGTCCTATTTTTTATGCCCAATTATCTCTCCAACTGTCTGCAGCTCCCTGGTTACCTCTGATGACAAATCCAACATACATACCACAGCTCTCTCTTAATCTATGGCTTTGTAGATATTCAGAAATCATTGGCAAAAAGGTCAATTCTATTGCAAAATTGTGACCACATCGGTGTCTTCAGTGAGGAAAGAAATGGAATCCCAAAGAGGAGGATCTGAATCTGTAGCCAGTAGCACTAAGGCATTGGGTAACATGAAGAAATAGAAAGCTAGCACCAGTTCAAGGACTGTCTCCACTGATCAAAAGATACAATTGCAATTAGAGATTCCCTTGATCAGGTTACAGGATGCAATTGCTTGATTATTATGCCAGTTCAAGGATATACCTCTGAAAAAGCCACAGAGGTCACAGTCTCAGATACAGTTAAACCACCACTGATTCTCAGAAAGATGAGGTAAAGAGTACAAAATGCACAAGAATGAAATAGGAGGATGGAGCACAAGGAGGAAATAGCATCATCTTTGAACTGGAACATCTGTGCAAATGACATTGCATATCAAGGATCAGAGACCTGTAGATGTCAAATTAAACACAGTTTTTTTAAAGAAAAGTTCATCATGATGGAGAATGGCTATGAAATGGAAATGAGAGGTATGCTAGATAACATAGTGTTCTCTCTCTCTCTCTCTCTCTCTCTCTCTGTGTGTGTGTGTGTGTGTGTGTGTTTGTGTGTGCGTGTGTGTCAGAGAGAGAGAGAGACAGAGACAGAGACAGAGAGACAGAGACAGAGAGATAGATGCACAAAAGACAATTTCAACATTTATCCTTAGCCATACAATGTAAACAAAAGACAAAGCAATTCCCTATTTGCCTGCTATTTTAACTACTTTTAATTAGCTGATGCTGCTTTCTCCCTTTATTGAAATATCAATGCAGAACTGTTATTCAATATACCCTAATGTTTTTTAAAATCGTTAACATATCTTGAAATGGATGCCAGACACCTGCCATACAGCTAAAAATACAGAAGAGGAAAAACCCTTTATTACTTAAAAACAATCATATCAAAACCAAATTATTTTTAACAGCTCTGATCCTAGCATGGGAACTCATTTAAAGTAGAGCTTGACAGCAAAAAAAGGTAATGAGAGACGACTCTAATAGGAAGGATGTTACTACAGCATTTAGTAGAAATGTAAGCTGATTCCATTATCTTTGCAGAACAAAACCTCTGACATTTTCAGCTGCCAGTGGACTATTCCTAGTTTTTCATATGACATACGAAGAGGAAGATCAGAAGAGACTGACTTCTCTGATCCATAACCCAAATGCCAAATGAGGTTACCTAGAGACATCATAATGAATGATACAGTATGGTGAACATGGCAGTCTTAAGGCCAAAAGAAATAAGGACTCCCTTGTGATAAGAAGCTGAACCTTTCGGAAAATGAAATATGTGTGCTGGGGAAATCCTTGTGTTAGACCAATGTCCTCATTCAATATAAACAGCCCCTTTTATTTCTTTCTAAACATGTTCCAAAGAAATTCTTCCTAGAATTTGTAAAAATCTAAAACTACATAGTTGTTCTTCCATCACTGCTACCATCTCTTTAATTCCTGCTTTGTCAATTGTAGCTGTCAATTCTATTATTAACTTGTGTATATGTGTGCATGTGTTCCATAATTATAGGTTTTTAACTATGCTATAAATTGTATTCATTGATTGATCATCTCTGGTTGCCTTTCAGCTCACTGGTATCACATCTTCCTGCCACCAAAAAGGGTCCAGAGAAAGCTTGGGGATTTCTATGAGCATTTGGTGGCCAATTCATTCAGAACTGCTGCCTGGAATGAGTGGGTGAATGGGTGGGGCTTTGGATTATATAGCCTCTAAGTATATGATATACTCAATTTAGTTTCTGGGTCAGCCAAGTGAGGTCAAGGTCTGTCCCAGTACTTGGAAGCTGTTCAGGTTTCAGGAGCCACCATCTCTGAGTCACTCCTACCAAGACCAATTGCTATGGGTGTTTGGGCTACACAAGCCTGGGGAGGTTCCATCTTTAATCTTGGATGGAGTAGCACTACCTTATGTAAGAGCGGTGTGCAATCTAGGAGTCTTCCTGGACTGACAGTTCCTGTTCATTTAGCAAATGACAGCTTTTCTACTAGTTGTACCTCTTCTAGAGTGAGTGGTCCTTCAGACTCACACTTTGGGCTAGACTATACTGCAATGTCCTCTCTTTGCGGTTTTCCTTGAAGATCACCCAGAAGCTTCAATTGGTCCAGAATGTGGTGATGATTGGCATATCTCAGTATACCCATGAAACAGCTCTGCTCTGTGAGCTGGGCTGGTTGTCAGTTTGTTTTAACCCACATTTAAAGATTATAGAAATAAATTCTATAATCTTTAAATTGGAGATTTGCCTGGGGTACACATTTCAGTCAGAAGAGCAATTCCTTGATGTGACAAATGGCGAAAGGCTGCTTGCTCTCAGGGAAGTATGTGATGCAGCCATGACACACTAATGAGAAATGGTTGCAACCGAACTACGGTTTCTTTGTACTTACCGCAGTGAATTGGTAAATAAAGTTGGGATTCAATCTAGGTACCCCTTTTTAACGGGAAATGGAAACAAATATATTGTCATAGAATACTGATCATAATGACATCTTTCTTTAAGAGCGATTAAACATATTTTCAATAAAACAGCAAAAGGGTGATAAAAATGTATTGCAGTTTGGTGGAGAAACCAAAATGGAACCTTGAAAGGGGGAATGAATCTTTTCCATTTATTGATTATTTGACTGATTTGATTTGTATGTCGCCTATCTTGTATTGAGGTGATGTGTCATTTTCTCTTCATTGCCTTAAGTGGAGTTGCAGACTAGGTGCATAGGAGAAGCACATTGTAATAGAATTGGTGCAGGGATAAGCAAAATAAGCAGTTGTTTCCTACTAACTGCTATGCTATATATTTTTTTTTAGTAGAACATAAAAGATAGTGACTTACCAAGTGAGATGAGATTAAATGAATGGGCTAAATATTTAGAAATTAATTTTGTGTTTTACACCCAGAAAGCATTTTCATGGTGTGAAATGAGAAACTTTGGGGAGAATATAATTTTATGCAATGCACTATGAAGTGATAAATGTGAGAAGTAATTAATAAAAAGGCCAATTTAAATAGTTCTTAGAGGTAACTCTGAAATATCATGCATTATGTGATAGCATAGAAATTGAAATCACTATAATTCATATGATCTATAGTATCTTTAAAGGAAAGCTATTCACTAGCTGAGATGTATGGCCAACACATTATCCTCAAAATTCCCCTGTCTTTATTTAAGTTGTAGGCTGCTGTGACATGCTGTGATTTATTTTAATGAAATGCAGTGCCTCACTTTGCATTTTGTGATTTCAAGACTCCTATAAGCTTATGTAAATTCCAGCTGCTAGGCCACAAGATAAAATCATGGCTCTTACTTACTTTCTTTATGTCACATAAATGTGAAAAATTGAAGAGTTGCTCCAGGCCAATGTGTTACATTTTACATTGTGGTGATCTCCAAAAGCTGCCTTTTCAGCTTGAATCAGGGCTAATGTTTTAAACAGCAGAAGCAAAAAAAAAAAAAAAAGGAAAAAAAAAGCGCAACAGAAAATTCTGCCGAATGTTTAGAGTTGGGACATCATGAGGTCTTTTTCTTTCCATCCTGAAATTAATTCCTTGTTTGAGATTTTATTAGTATTAGAAATTCTATCATGCCAATACCACATAGACTACAGACAGGAAATATACTTCTAATGAATATTCAGAGTTAATCCACATAGCCTTTTCTTTCTGACATGTTGAAATCATAAATAAATCAAACTTTTCCACGATGCTGATATATGAAATCAGTCATATAAACATTCCAACATAAATAGAAATTATGATTCACCATGTCCTATTTAACTTATTTGTCAATGATTTCTCAGGTTTTATAGTAAGGTATGATTTGAACAACTGTAGCCTTCACAAAATGTGATTCACTGGAGAAGGAAATGGCAACCCACTCCAGTATCTTTGCCATGAAAATCCCGTGGACAGTACGCCTGGAGGAACTTTGTCCACGGGGTCGTGATGGGTCGGACATGACTTCGCAACTAACAACAAGCTTTCACAAGACTTTGATTGTTTGGCATATCTTATTGCCAAAAGTTTCAACTTGAAGTATCTATTAAAAATAATAATAAATTGAGTTGACCTTCCATTCTCATGACTGAAAAATTCGACAAGAATAAAAGTTGTCAACAGTAAAATACAAATCCTCCACATTCTGGAGGAAAAGGAAACATAAATTGATTATAATAAAAAGATACATTATGAAAGGCATGCAATTCTGAATTGTGACTGACTGGATTCGCAGAAATTGGAAAAACATCCTCTGAACATATTTGATCAAGCATAAAATCACACATTGGAGTTGAGTTGTTTTCTTATCCAGTGATCCAAAATGGAAGTGGAGGGGCATATCTCACCATCTTATGCTATTTTCCATGATAAGGAAGAGGCTTATGTGGACTCTAGGAACCTACTTACAAATTAGCTGAAAAAAGGGAAATAGACTACATTATTATCATCAAAGAATTGTTCCCAGATGTTCAATAAGGTAGCCAATTATACTCTCTCTGTCCTGCACAATTTGTATGTTATGCTTAAATTAAAGTGGAATATTAATATTGATAATTACAGAGGGCTGAGGAATTTGATCTTTGTGAATTCTAGAATATAGAATTTCAGTTACTGAATAGTATTGTCATAACTGCTTAAAACATAAATAGACAGGCCTTATGTATAAATCCAAACACAGCCCTTCCCTTCCCTTCTTATTTTTCTCCTCTTCCTTCTCTCTCTCTCTTTATTGATCAACAGTAAAAAGCCCATAGAATCAGTTACCAGAGGGACATGGACAGATGTAATAAAAAAAAAAACTCAAGATGATGGTCCGACATGATCAAAGACTAACTCCCTTTTTATGTACATTACATCTTTACTTTTTGACCTCCTCTCCAGACACCCCTGGAGGGATCCATTTTTAAAGAAAACCTCTGACAAAGAGAATCTATGTCCAATCCTAAAAAAATTGGAATAGAAATACTATAATAACTCTTTTAGTGCAAAGCATAAACCATTGTCTTTCTTTTATTCATTATTCCTTTGCCTGGGAACTTCAGTATGTGAAAATATTTTAATAAGTTTCATTTTGGGTATCCACTCAAACAAGTTTCACTTTAAGTTTATTACATCAACCACAGCACTTACTGGATAGCATGAAGTTTCACATAATTTTCACAACAATTTTTTTTTTTTGTGGTGTCTGAGTTCCACTTAATTGGATGCAACTGTAAGAATAAAAGATATGCCTTGATGAATGTTCATTCAATTTAATAAATGCCATCCCATCTCATAACTAGGAAAGTATTTGTTCCCCTTGTATTGTATTTATACATTAGGTAAACAAGTGAAGAAAGGAAAGGACAATGAATTTCAGATTTTAGGTTGTTGCAAAGATTTCTGAAGAGTGGGAGAAGGCAATTCCCCTTTCATCTTGTTTGTGCACCTAGCCTTTTTAATTTCTGTTTATGCAATACGCTTAAGTGGGCCAAGGGGTGTGTTAATGTGACCATCTTAATCTAGTCAACTAACCTTGAAAACTAAACTAAGGGGGTTAATTTCAGCTAAAAATAGCTCCAGGGCTGTTTATACTTCTTCTGTATCAGCCTTGCCATCTGAATAGGAAAGAGAACATTGACGGGGGAGTTAATGGTTCCTTTCTGATTTTAACAGGAAAACAGTATCTTAGAATGGACTTATGAAAACAGGTCTTATCCTTTTACTTTCCATCTCCATCCTTGGTTCTAATGGGGATGAAAGAGGGTATAAGTGCTAAAGGCTCTCAGCTCTATCTGCTATAGCATTGACCTTTATTGTGCAATTCGGGAATTTTTTTAAAACCTTTTTTTTACTTAAGAGGCAGGATGTAACAATACATGAACCTCCTTGCATCTTTGACAAGTAAGCATTATCAGAAAGTGGGGGACATTGAGTCAGTTATGTACAGAATAGCTGATTCAATCATTTAAGCAGTGGAGATATGGCTATAAAATAACATAGAATAACAGAAAGGACCTTGGAGGTCTTCTAATCCAACCTCCTGCTCCAGCAGGAGACACTATACCATTTCAGACAAATAGCTGTCCAGTCTCTTCTTAAAAGCCTTCAGAGATTGGACACCCACAACTTTTGAAGGCAAGCTATTCCACTGGTGATTGTTCTCACTGTTAAGAAATTTCTCCTTAGTTCTAGGTTGCTTTTCTCCTTGATTAGTTTCCATCCATTGTTTCTTGTCTTGCCTTCTGTGCTTTGAAAAATAGGTTGATTTCCTCTTCTTTGTGGCAGCCCCTCACATATTGGAACACTGCTATCATGTCGCCCCTAGTCCTTCTTTTCATTATACTAGACATACCCAATTCCTGCAACCGTTCTTCATATATTTTAGCCTTCAGCTCCCCAATAATCCTTGTTACTCTTCCCTGCACTCTTTCCAAAGTCTCAACAACTTTTTTATATTGTGGTGACATTGTATGATACGATATAAAGCATGAGATTGTCTTTGGCTAACAGAACTGAAAGATAAAAGTTGGGGTGAGGAACCTGGACATTTGTTTGCTAGCCTCCAATTCCCATCATCTTTGGCCAAGATGTCAAATACCTGGGAATTCATAACATGAACTAGCAGGCCATGGTTTCCTGATTTCATTTAATTTTCTCCCTATACCATTATTGATGGTTGATAGTAGCAGAATGCATCAGGAGATGGGGTAAAAAGGTAAAGGGGTACAATCAAAGCCATACCCCCTTTTATCTTCGTTTCATTCACAGTAGATGTAAAAAAATGATGGAGCTTTTCACAACCATTTTTACTTTTTTGACCCATCTGCAGGGTGAGAAATATCATGAACTGTGCCCATTTTTCAAAGGTGAAGATGGATTTCAGTCAAGAAACTTTAAAAGGGAAATGAGTTGTACTACCTCTTCCAACTATGTTGTTGCCCTAAACTAATTAAAAGCCCAATGCTGGGTTTTACAAGCTTTAAGGCATCAAGAGACACAATCATATTTCCAATCATGCACAGATAGAAAAGAGTTGGACCCATAATTGAAGTAATTTATCTCCTGAAAACTTTTTTTTATGTATGTATGTATTTTTGTATGTATGTGTATATATGTATAATCATATGTTGTAGCTATTGACAAATTTCAGTGGGTAGTCTTCATGTGTAAAAAACTGGCTAGAAGTGTTTGCATATATTCATACATGAAAGAGTTGAATGTGTTAAGGATGTGTTCAAAGTAGATCTAAACATGTTAAATTTTTCTGGAGGAAAACAACATAGAGAATGCATTTTGAGTCAATAAATGAAATCTACTCACTTCAGCAGATACACTGAGAAAATAACTTCTGATTTCTCTTTGATAAATTGACACATCTCTGTTAAAACCATTGGGATGCTATTGTGACTAATTTTCCAAATATACAGATTTCAGGTCAAATTCCAACACTTTGTATCAATTGAACAAGAACTATAAAACTGTTTAGAATAGAACTGGTTTCTCTCTTTTGCATTTCTCTATTCTCCAGATTAATAAGCTTGATATAAAATGTGGAAGTGGAATTTCACACCATTCTTCAAAAGAATAATACAGATGGTTCTTAAATATTTTGATTAATTTGGTTGCCCAATATTTTGTTCTTTGGTTAATTGCTCTTTAGATATGCAAATCATTTTTCTGTACTGTTTTGTTAGATTCTGACTACATTCATTTTTATATCAGCACTCACAAATATACACACACTTAGAAGACACTGTGAAATTTCAAAGAGTTGTACAAACACTAACTGAATGAAGCTTTCCTTGGAATAAAGATTTTTCAGGGCTTAATTTATTTTCAGTTCCCAAATTCATTTAAGGAGTGGATAATTTTAAAATACAAGTTTTCTTACATATATCTGCAGAGAGCCTACCACCCAGTGAATAATCAGAGCATATACATGTGAAATATAAGTTACTAGGAAGATTAAGTTTCAGAAAGATTTGAACATAGTTCATTTTAGAAAATTACATGTGTTTCATTTTATTTGGTGCAGCATGCATGTAACATCATTCTTTTTGATAAAGTTTTGCTAAAACTTCTAAAGCCATTGAAATAAAATAAATTTGCAATAAGGGGGACGACATGAATTAAAAAGCAAACATGCAAGTTATATTAAGACCTTGGTACTGTTTTGTACTATTGGTACATTTGGTACTCTTAAAAATGACAAAAAGTCCTCAAATCCAGAAACTCCGAAGCCTTTGTGGCAGAGGAAACAAACAACAAGCAAACAAAGATTCTACCTACTTGAATGACGTCATCATAGGACTATACTCAAACTTTCAACTTATGGAAATAATTGTTTGTGTGAATGTGAGTACACGGCTGCCCAATCCTAACTTTTATAGATCTCTGCTTCTACCTATCTAGACTAATTATTAGTTACTTGAATGACTGTCTCTCCCAGTTACCATCTACTTGTCCTGTAAAGTCCAGCATGAGAGATATGCTTCTGATTCTGTCTAAAAAGGGTGCTGGGTGATGGGGCTCAAGAAGAGAATCTTTTCTGTTGTAGTGTCCATCCTTGTGGGATATTAGATTGACCCCATCCCTATGGGACTTTCATAAAACTTTGAAGATGTGGCTTTGACAACAGGCTTGGAAATCTGGGCATAGAATAGAGCCTGTTCAGTGACTATATTGGATATTAATAGTTTAATATATATTTATATATTTTAATGTGCTTTGTATTTTGTTTAATATTATTTATTGTATTTTAAGTGCTTAAGTCACCTAAGGTTACACATTTCAGATGAATGGCTATACTAATCAACTCAATCAATTCAGTCCAATCAATAAATAGGACAACAGTCATGCAGACATATAGCATATTAACACATATCTTAATACGGATATATTTACATGGGTGTATTTATGTTGTTTTGTGAAATAAAAATTGCACATGATCAGCGGTAGCTCTGTAACTTTCAATATGACTTTTGAAAATGAATTAAGCAATTCATAGAAACTAAATTGACCCATTGAAGTTACATAAACTTCTTTGTTCCTTGTGAAGCTGGGTAGTTTTACTCTCTGTTCTTCAAAACCAGATGGTACTAAAGTTCACAAAAACATCAGTCTTTGAAATATGTCAGAAAAGAAACAATCATCTACAAGAATATCACATTTCTGCAACCGATCTAAAGTGTGTATCTAGGGCAGTGCAACCGTCATAAATACATGCCAATTGCCAATTGCCCAAATTTTGATCACATGACCCTGGGGATGCTGCAATGTAAGCCTGAAAAACAGTCATAGGTCACTTTTTTCAGTGCTGTTCTAACTTTGAAATGAATGGTTGTAAGTCGAGGACTACCTATAAAGCTTTTATAAGAGGTTATTTTATGCAACATAATAGTGAGCTCAAAAAGAAAATTCTCAAGAAAACAAAAGATATTTTGAATGAGATAAAGGAAAAAGAAGTACTAAAGAAATTTTCAGAGAAGATAAGTAATGCTCAACATCTTTTTAAGCTTTTATAACAACAATTATCTATGTTAACAGTAAGAAAAAAATGGAAATAAAAATGAACTATATTAGCATAATAATAATAATAATAATAATAATAATAATAATAATAATAATAATAATAATAAAACCTTGAGTTTGCCTGGACTAGTACCTTGCTTCCTTTGATCTCTCGCTGCAGATGCTGCTGGCTTTTTTTTTGTTTGAGTGTATTACATACAAACTATAATTGTGTGCATATATACCAGCTAATTAAAATGAAAAGAAATGCATTTGATGGAATATGATCATTAGGACAATGACAATTTAAAGTAGGCATCTCATCCTTTAACCGAAGAGTATTATGAGTCAAAAATCTACTGCCTTGAAACTGTTCATTTAGAAACTTATTTTTTCCTGCTAGCTCTCATTTTGCAGAAAGAGGCCAAGGAACAGATAATGTGTTACAGTGAACCACAAACAGACCATTACAAAGGTCATTGCATACCTCTAATTCAGTGGTTCTCAACCTGTGGGTCGGGACCCCATTTGGGGTCAAACGACTATTTCACGGGGGTCGCCAAGCAATGCAGTCCGCCATTTTTTTCCTCTTTTCCTTAGCTGTGCTACTCCTTTTTATTCTATTGGCTTTTGAAAGCCAATAGAATAGCCTCTCTTGAATAGAGTCTAATTCTATTGGCTTTCAAAAGCCAAGAGGAATTGTCCAGGCTGTCTCTGCCCTGCTGAGCCCGCTAAAAGTCCCATTCTGCAAACGGTGCTGCACCAGTTGAGTAGTTCTCGACTTACGACCAGTTGAGTAGTCCTCCACTTACGACAGGTTGGGGGTTGCAGCATTAAAAAGGTTGAGAACCACTGCTCTAATTGGTCCTCCATGGTTAAGTAGTTGTCTGGGAAGTTTGTGTCATGTCTCTGCAAAGGATGAAACCATCCAGAGCTGACATTTAGTAAAAACACATCCTCATTAACTATGAGCACCAAGATCCAGTGCTCTCTTTAATTCAGACTTCTTTATAAGCTAAACCGTTTATTGGAAAGATTTGTAGTAAGGCTAGCAGGCTAGTAAGTGCAGAAACATCTAGGAAGAAGAGATGTTTGATAATGACCACATTATATTCATATTTCTGAAGTGCATGTCTGGAGTGTGCAATGGGGTAGAATGGGGTGGAGTGACTATTATCATTGCAGTGAATGTGAATCTCCTGCCTCATTTCAATACTATGTCTTTCATAGTATTGAAATGGGGCAGGAGATCACATTTCTTTTTCTTCCTTATGATGATTAGCAGAAATTTATTCAGTTAGAACAGCTAATTCATCCAGGTAGTTAGTTCCATCAGAACAGGGTTAGAATTAGATTGTTCAGGTTCCACAAAATAATAATAATAAGAATAAGAATAGAAGAGAAAGAACTGGAGAAGATAACAAAATACAAAGACCTACAAATAGAAATAGAAAGACTGTGGCAAAAGCAAGCAAGGGTAGTACCAATAGTGATAGGCTCCTTGGGTGTAATCCCAAAACAACTGGAGTGCCACTTGAATATCATTGGCATTGACAAATTCGCTATTAGTCAATTGCAAAAGGCAGCCTTACTAGGAACTGCTTCCATCCTGTGACGATATCTGTAATACCATCAAATATTCACATCTGCCTATCCCAGGTCCTGGGTAAGGACTCGATAGGTAGACAAAATGCCAAATCCAGTCTGAACGTTTGGCTGAGTGTGCGATGATCCATAATAATAATAGTAAAGTTGGAAGAGACCTTGGAGATCCTCTAGTCCAACCTCCTGCTCAGGCAGGAAACCCTATACCATTTCGGACAAATGGTTGTCCAGTCTCTTCTTAAAAACTCTCAGTGTTGGAGCAGTCACAATTTCAGGAGGCAGGTTGTTCCACTGATTAATTGTTCTAACTGCCAGGAAATTTATCCTTAGTTCTAGCTTGATTTTCTCTTTGATTAATTTCCATCCATTGCTTCTTGTTCTGCCTTCAGGTGCTTTGGAGAATAGCTTGACTACCTCTTCTTTGTGGCAACCCTGAGGTTCTGCTTTGATTTTCAGAATACTTTTATGGAGAAGGACTTAAACCTTCTGGTCCCAGTCCCAGAAGGACTTAAACCATGACTACTGGTCCCAGTCCCAGCATCAAGGCATAGATTGTTACCTTTACATCCACTTTTACATATGAATGAGACTCCTTGAATGACTGAAACATTTTCTATTTTCATTAGATGTAAACAAAATGGACATGATTAAAGTCTTATGCAATGAGGTACCAATTTAAATCCCATGCAAGATTCTTTGTAAAGATCTTTGTGTCAACTCTACAAATGAGCATGGCTGCAGCCATTTTTCCTATTCATTTTTGGTTGTCACATAGAACAGAGGGAGGGGGGTTGCCAGGCGCTTCACTAGTCAAAATACTCTTTTGTCCCATGGGAACCAAGGTCATTGGCTTCTCCTGAGACTGGAGGCTGGGTGTTGTGTAAAAACCCCACTGAGAAGATGTATTGGGGAACGTAGTTGCTTGCATAGTTTTAGGAGTGGGATTTTTAAACTTTGTATTGGGGAATTGTTATGTGTGTCTCCAGACTTGGTTTCACTTTTGATGTGCTGATACTTTGTAACCAATAAGCATGTTCTTTGAGGAATTTACAAGCCTTGGAGTTGTGCTTTATTCATTTCTGTCTGTAGAAACCATGACACTTTGTATATTTGTAACAAAGCAAAGTGTTTAATGACTTGATTGATTAAATTGGTTGATTGATTATGTGCCATCAAGTAATTTTCAACTCCTAGCAACTTGATAGGTAGATAGATAAATGGACTTCTAATTATATTACATAATTATATCACATAAAGAGGGCTACAAATAGAAATTCTGATAAAGCAGAATTCGAAGTCCTGGTGCTTATTTGGAACCAGGTGTTGAGTTAAAAACTTACAGTACTTTCACAAAAGTACTTTCACAAAAAAAAATCCATTCTGGCTTTTGGTTATTAAAGTCTCTTGAAATATGCCAAAATTTATGCAAATATGTAGAGGTTGAATGGCTAGTGATCTCTGGTATACTGTACAGTATATATGGTCATAATCTAGGCAGAAGGTAGCAAACTGCAAATAGCACATTTAATATGCAGCACTTATCTAATGTTATTTCAAGAATTTACTCAGTCTTAAGTTTCTAAGAGTATGTAAACCTCCTTTGTCTTTTTCATTTTTTACTGCATTTCCTCTTAATTGTGTTTTCAAATATCTACTAAAATAAATAAATAAAAAATAAACAATCACCATGTATAAACTGGTGTTAAAGGACGTGAAAGTCATCTCTTTTTATCTTCCCATTCATTAGCCTACATCTCTCTGAGTATGCCTTCGAGTCCTGTTGACAGCCTGGACAAGGCCCTGAAATTTTCTTGGTAAATTTTTTTGGGAAGTGGCTTGCCATTGCCTTCTTCCTAGGGCTGAAAAGTGACTGGCCCAAAGTCTCCCAACTAGTATGATTCCTTGACCAATACATCATACTGGCTCTCTTACCCTACATCTATCACTTTATTATTCCTTCTTTTTTTCAGTGACTATATTCTATTCAAAAACTAGTTTTGAATAGAAAGGATCTTCACTTTTTATTTCTTTATATCAGTGTACCACCCTTTGGCTTATCCCTGCTAGAAAACAATACATTTATTTTATATTGTAAGAAAACAACGGGACCAAAAAGATAAGTTTAGAACAACTTACATTTACTCTATTAGCTCTTTGCCATCACTTATTTTATTAATGTGTTTATAATTTTCTATCCCACTCTTTTCACCCTTAAACTAGTTTTAAAATAAGGTATAATTAATTAAAACAACAGTAAATTGATATTATTAAAAAAATAATTCAGCAACAATAAAAACAAGTTAAAAATCTGAAACAACTTTGAACTGTCTCCAAAACATGGAGCAAGCATATCAAAGAAAGAAGTAAAAAAACACCAGTTTAACCAAGAAATCTGAGTGAGCAGATTGGAAGTGTAATGGAGAATTTCCCTCCACACCCTATTCAGTAACAATGCCATAACAATAACAACAACTTCCAGTACTCTAGGATTTATAAGAATATATTATTGTAAGAGGAACAAGTCAAAAGTAGTTCTTGATAAAGAAGAAAGTTGTGGCCAAATCAAGTGTCACTCATTCATTGTAAAAGTTTCTGCAGTGAGCTGTTGATGAACTATAATGCCACCCTATTTCATAACATTCAGTCACTCTTAATTCTTAGTAAAACTCTGTACATTACAAAACTTAGTACTTACTGGGTCACTCTGAAAATCCAAAGCCAATGCATTACAGTTAATCACATAAATACTCTAAAAGAAAGTTGAAGGAGGTACTGGTATTTTAATTCACTTTCCATAGTTAAGACAACATTAATTATGTTTCCATTATGTTTTTGTTTTCCAGACCTCTTAACCTATGAGAATCCACTGGAGATAATGAAGTCTAGGTATTATGTAGACATTCCCATCCCATCATGTCAGAGAGCTAGGCAAACCATAAATCTTTGAGAGATTAGCTAAACAAGAAATCCTTCATTTGGAGGTGGGTGGGCACTGACACATCTGAAACTTTGAAAGTATGGGCATTTTCAGAAAATGTTTCCTTGGGATTGTGGGTAATCACAAAGCACAACATAATAACCATCACCTGTTTTACCTTCCAAAAATGCCTCGGGGTATTGTTACAGACTATACTTAAATCTGTTGCTTGCCCTTGTAGCATTTTTAATTTTTTTTTCTTGAAAATTTTTATAAAAGTTACAATATACACCCAAAACCCACCCACCCTAAACCCCCCCTCTCCCTCCCCCACTTCCCAGAGCTGAGTACAGGGTAACAAATATAATAATCATACTCTAACTAACATTAACCAACTATGTAAATAACCAAGTCCATAATGCGCTTTAACTCCCCTTTAACATAAAAATAAACAAATTAAAAATAAACATAATAATATAAACAAGTTAATATCCTAATTCTTGAACAATACAATATCCAAATTTTTAAACAATATTAATACTAAAAATAATAATAAAATTAATAAAAATTCCATTATAGTAAACTATTAATAATAATAATACTCTAAAATTTACTCATAAAGTAAATGGAACTTTTTAGTCCCATATTTGTTCTGAATATAATCTATCCATCTTCTCCAGACCGAAATGTATCTTTCTTGTGAATGATCCTTCAAATAAGCAGAAATCTTAGCCATTTCTGCTAAATTTGAGACTTTAAGCGTCCATTCTGCTATAGTAGGCAAACAATCCTTCTTCCAATATTGCCCTACCAATATCCTTGCAGCTGTTATCAAATTAAACATCAAATTAGTTTCTTTAGCATCACAATCTACAATAACACCCAATAAAAATAATTGTGGAGTAAACTTTATCTTTCTCCTAAAAATCTTTTGAATGGTCCACCAAATCTTAATCCAAAAAGCTTTTATGTAGCATTTTTAATTTTATATTAATTTTTAGTTGCCATATTAAAAAAAAATGAAAAGATAAGACAGGAAGCCAAAGTACAGCAGAATCAAAGTATCAGCCAGAATATTGCCATCCCTGGCATTACACTGCAGACTGAAGGCCAAGTCTCTGCTTTCCTTGGAGGAGGCTTGTAACTCAATAACTTCTTGCATATAATAAATGTATGTGCTTCACAAAGGCATTATCTTTTAGGACAAATCTTGATCCAATGAAATGAGTGGTCTCTAATCTATTAGGCCCTGATACATATAGATATGTATATAGGTATGTGTGTGTGCTTACTGTGTGTGTGTTTACTGTTGTGCAGAATGGCATGTATATTTCAGCAAACTCCATACAAAGAGAATGTTGAATTAATCATATGATTACATTTTATTTCTATTTGGTGCAGGAAGAGGCCTGCACTTTTCCCCCATCTTGAGAAATTCTTCTAGACAACTCAGAATTCATGAGTAATGCAATGCTGGGCAACACAAACACATGGTAGGGAGGAAATCCAGCTAATTTGAATAACTACAATTTCACAATGAAGGATGTGGACTTTCACATTATACAGTAATGTTCCACTGGCTGGATATCTAAGAATATCTCTTAAATGGGGAGTGGGGAAAAAAAACATACAGTTCTTAGTGAGGAAGTTTTTCCATTTTCTTGTTTTCTCCTGTTCAGGATTCCTTCCTTTACCTCAATGTAATGAGCTTTTTTGCTAATACTTAGGATGGCATCATCTGTTCCCAAAAATGGAATACGAGCAAACATGAAACACTCCAAAGTTTGCAGAAGGGCAAACATTTAAGGGAATCCTCCAGAAGATGGTAGAGGACAGGAAGTCCTGGAGGAACGTTGTCCATGGGGTTGCGATGGGTCGGGTACAACTTTGCAACTAACAACAACCTAAAGGTGAAGAAACAAATATAAGTAATCCTTGACTTACTATTATAATGAAGCCCCAAATTTCCATTTCTAAACAAGACAGTTGTTAAGTGAGTTGTGCCTCATTTTATGACCTGTTTTTGCCATAGTTGTTAAGCAAATCACTGTAGCTATTAAGTGAATCATGCAATAATTAAGTGAATCGGGCTTCCTGAATTGACTTTGCTTGTTGAAAGATTACAGTACAACTGTCATAAATACATGCAAGTTGTCTAGCATCAGAATTTTGTGATACAACCATGGGGATGCTGCAATGGTCATAGGTGTGAAAACCAGTCATAAGTCACTTTTTTCATTGCTGTTCTAAGTTGGAATGGTCACTAAATGAATAGCTATAAGTTGAGGACTACCTATATAGCTGGGTGAACCAGAAAGATTTTTAGAATATCAACTGAGTTTACAAATGATCTTTCATATTAATACTAGTCCATTATATTATATGTCCTCTAAGCTTGGCCCATACAATCTATGTTCCATTGATGGTTTATTTAGTGGACACCCATTGAATTGCTTAAATAGAACTCAGAATACTAAATAAATCCACAAGGATCATTTTCTGAGCAATAGTTGCTATTATTGCTACTACTTTGGGTTTTAAAATAAATGATATATATGTCTTTTTCTTTCTGCTGGACATTAGATTCACCAAGAGCATTATATTTCTCCTCGGGTGAATCAAGTTAGTGATTATCTGTTGAATCTCTCTTTGAATATGCATGACATCAAAACCATATAATACATGTCTAAACATTTATTCTCAATTAATTTTCCATTTATATCCTCTTGTAGCTGCCTCTCTCTGTTTGCATTGTGAATTAATATTTGCAGGATGAATGAAATGATCTTGGTCATCAAGGAAGGATGATGGGGGAGAGCTAAGGGTGGAGGAAGAAAGAAAAGACAAAAGTAAAGCAACTGGCCTGAATTCTGCAACTATTCCCCCGGAATTGATGTAACTCTCCTGGAACAGTTGGTTAGGCACTTTTTAAAGAAAATAATATTTCCTAAGTCACCATAAAATAGTCACATTTAACTCTATTATTTGTCTTGTTAATAGTTCCTTGACAATTTGGTTTTATATATAGCAAAGTGAGACTCGTTTCCTATCATCTTTATAGCTCAGTGGTTTGTGATGGGGAATGATTTTAATTCTACATTCTTATCATCCAGAGAGATTAATGTTATGCCTAAACCAGAATGTGTAACTAAGGATCACACTTACCCTTTAATAGCATAAACTAATGAGTAGAGTGAGGAGAAGAAGCTAAATTGATGTAATATAATTTACATTTAACTTTAAATAAAATTAAGTTCAGTCAATATTACTATTCTCCCATCATATACTCAATACTTCTTTCTCATGGTGTGAACTTTTGAAAGTTCCTCATTGACGAACTGCACACCACCATGAGACATCAGGTTATGCTCCAGGCATTTTTGAATTGCACAACAAATACTTTGAATACATCAGGTGCCAATATTTAGCCTTGCTGGACATCTCTGATATGAACTCTAATGACTGCTTCAGCCTCTCCTTCATTTCTCTTCTCAGGATCTGGACTTGACAAGGAAGCAAAAGCAAGCAGCTGGAAGTTGCAACAGCAAATTACTGAGCTAACAAGTTTTGAGACTTGTCAGGTTTGTAACATATGAAAAGAATATCTCATTCCTTATAAAAATATGGTATATATAGGTAATCCTTGACTTATAACAGTTCATTTAGTGACCGTTCAAAGTTACAATGGCACTGAAAAAGTGACTTATGATCATTTTTTACACATAAGACTGTTGCAGCAACTCCATGATCAAAATTAAGATACTTGGAAATTGACTCATATTTACGACTGTTGAAGAGTCCTGGGATCATATGATCCTCTTTGCGATCTTCGGACAAGCAAAGTGAATGGGAAGCCAGATTCACTTAATAACCGTGTGTCATGGTTCCGATAGATGAGACCAATTAAAGCAGAACTCCGAGGCATGAGTTTTCCTCTAAGAACATGTTTATTGGCTACAAAATATCGGCACAGTCAAAAGTGAAAACTAAAGTTCCCCCAAAAAAGTAACAATGTTACAAAGTTAAACTCACAACCCCATACCTATGCAATCAACTACGTTTCCCTACCATTAGGTTCAACCCCTCCGCCCAGCCAAGGGAACAGAAATGACCTTGATTCCCATGGGACAGAGAATTGTTTAGGCTAGTATAAAACTTCCCATTCCTCCCCCCAATTTTGTTGCAACCGAAAATGAGCAAGATGGTTTCAGCCAGATTCATTGCACGGTTGACACTGTGTTACTAACTTAACAACTGCAATGATTCCCTTAAAAAATATGGCAAGAAAGGTCATAAAATGGGGACAACTTACATAACAAACATTTCACTTAACATAAATTTGGGGCTCAATTGTAATTATAACATGAGGATAACCTGTAATATATAATATTAGAAACAACCCAAATCTTAAACCTTACCACATTGTTAGATACATTTACCACCCCTTTCCTCTACAACAGTGTTTCTCAACCTTGGCCACTTTAAGCTGCTTTTCATCCATCTTCTAATTCTAATAATTATATCAAAAGTTTCATTTAACTTGTATCTACAATTTTGAAGGTTTTTTTTGGAGGGGGGGGGAAGAAATATTCTACTGAACCACTATGTGAGCCTTGGTAATGGATAGTAATAAACATTGTGTTGTTGTGACCAAAAACAGATTTTCTAAAATAAGGTGACTAAGGTCAAAGAATTATTTCAGATATCCAGGTAAAGAGTTGTGTGGGATGAGATCACATTGAACCTTGACTTAAATTAAGCTTGTTATGGAGTAAGATTAGACTTTTTTCATTCTTTTTATTTTTTGTCATAAGAAGTTGGGATAAAACCCAATTTTATATTATTCTTGGTATTTAAAAATAATAACAAAAACTGTTATTTTGGAAAATATGGTTTATTTGTTTTATGGATCAGAGAAAAGTCAATAGTCCAAGAGATATTACAGTTGCATAGCTCTTTGCATTACAAGTGGAGATTAATATCTTATCTCATGAAGCACTGTCATTAATTGCTCTTGCTATGATAATTTAATGTCAGTGACAGGAAAAATGAGCTTTCGGCTTTCTAAAATGTTCTTGGTTTTTGGTTCCCATTTTGCTTGACCATGAAAACTTGAGTCAGCATACTAAGAATGTATTTTGGAATCACAGAATTAGGAGGTACTTTTCAAGAAGTACCTTGTAATTCTTGGTATTTTGTGTTTTTCACTGTGGCTATTCACATTTTCTAATAAATTAAAAGCCCTGGATGGTCTAGGTCACAAAATGAGAAGTCTCCTTCTCATTGTTTAAAATTATGGATAGAGAGAAAGAGAGAGAGAGAGAGAGAGAGAGAGAGAGAGAGAGAGAGAGAGAGAGAGAGGATATGTTATGTTATGTTATGTTATGTTATGTTATGTATTATTAGGTTAGGTTATTATATTGAGAAGACCATGATTCTTTTGCTATAGTCTCTTGGCCACTGTAATCAAGTAGTGTTTGAGATTAGTTGCATAGTTCAGTTGACCATTTTTGCTATTCTCAGGCTAATTACCCTCTTGATTTCTGCATTAATCAAACAAATGCAGACTGGGTCAATTCATGCCAGAATTTGCAAAACCCTGATTCCTAAAACATTTTTAAAAGCTGGTCTATATGACAAAATCCACCAGCTATTATCTGCTGGTGCTTCCAAAATCCCTTGTATTGGGATGACTGAGGCTAGTGGAAACTAGTTCACTGAAAATTGGAGAACTACCATTTTTCATGAAGGTTGTGATATTCAACATATTTCTATAATCAGTGGAAGAATTTCTTTGTAAGTTGTTGCCTCCAGGATTTAGGAACTCATTCACTGAAGCAAAGTTCTTTGTTAATACTTCAGATATATAGCTGGGACAGGAGCATTGTTTGGACCCAGAAAAGTTGTTGATATATCTTGGGGGGGGGGGACTCTCTATAAAGGATTTATATTGCCAATCTCCCTCTTAGTGGTTTCCTTTTTCTTCCAGACCATTTGCTGGTCCTTATTTGTGGAAAGCAATTACTGCACTTTCAAACAAACTCCATGAAAGAAATCCTATTTTTCCTTCTTAAGTAGAGATCAAAGAAGAAGGCAAACTTGATTCTCTTAAAAAAATAAAAGCTGTGTATTAAGCTAGGTGATAGACCGTCAGATCAAATGCTTCTTTCTTGAGAAGGCTGTTTAATACTGCAAAGAATAGTAATATGTTATGGAAAATGCATAATGTAAGTTAGACAGTGGAATGAAGCTCATAATTGGCATGTAGTTCCTTAATATCTTATTACGAGTGGAATTGTTTTCAATTCTGAAGTATCTTAAGTTTAAAATTAAGTATCTTAATTTTAAAAAACCCAGGAAGTTATTTTGGACTGGGCAGATCCAGATTTGATTTCATTTAATCTTAATAAACAAAATTGGTTGGAGTAGAGGTCCCCAACCTTTTGGGCACCAGGGATCGGTTCCGTGGAGAAAGGTTTTTCCATGGACTAGAGAGTGTGCGGTTTTGTGAACTGCCTGCATCATCCCACGGATGGGGCTTTGCTTGTTTGTGTCGATTGGTTGCTGGCATGCTGTGGCCCATTACTGGTCCACGGACTGGGGTTGGGGACCCCTGGATTAGAGTACTTGCAAGTAAAACTCTGAATAGATCATTAATCTGAAATCTCAATAACTGATGTTTAAAGTTTCTAGTGCCAAGATTTATACAGCTCAAGCAGACTGTCTCTGCTCAAAAACTGTTGTGAAATTAACAGCTGACTTGCTGCAGCTGACCAATGTCACATTTCCTGAATTGTCTCCTCTCTCATGAGCAATATGCAATGGCTGAGTATGATTTACTGTGTTAAGTTGCAAATGTATGTAATGGATGTAACAATATAGCTTTGAACCTTAACTACATTTGAAGTTTGCTACCAAATTAGAATTTGATTTCCCTCACCCCCCAAAAAAAAGTATCAGTCACAGAAATATAGCAAAGCACAATAGAACATTGAAAGGTTTCATCACAGCACACCGCTTCTTCAATACGCCAGTTAGAATTTTACAGAGAGTACGAACAATTTATACTTCCTCAGATTTTTTTTGTCCCAAATAACCAAAAATATACATCTATTTTCTTATCAGTTTTCAAAACCAACAAGGAATCACCCTAAACATCCTCTTCCCCCATGTTCACATTTCTTTCTTCTATTCTTGCTGTCCAGGAATTTTCAGACTATACATTTCTAACACTGAGATACTAGCCATCTTTAGATTATTATACAGAGCCTTTTTTAGGGGGAAGTCAAATGCAGTCTGACACTTAACGGCACTCATCCAGAAGTACATTCTATATGACTCTCCATCCAAGCACACAAGGCTTCTACTGTATACAGGTAATCCTCAGCTTATAACTGGTCCCTTGACAGAGCTACTACAACCTACTATTTTGAAGTTACAATGACCCCAAACCCCCATGGTGATGTGATTACATTTTAGACACTTGGTAAGCAACTTTATGGCCATTTGCAATCACATGGTTGTGATTTGTGACATTAGTTTCTGGCATTTACTTTTGGTTTCCAGCAAAAGATGCCCATTGTGGAAAATGGATTTACCTAATGTTTGCTTAATGATTGATGCGTTCACTTAATAATCAATGCAGTTGCTGAATAACCAAGACATTCACTTAATGACTGCTGTCAAAAAAGTAAAAAATAAAATAAAATTGGAATCTTGTTATGTGATGCCTCAATTTCTGGCCCCAACAAGTTATGACCATAATTCTGGGTTCAATTACACAAGTTAAGGATTACCTGTATTTCATATGCAGATCCATTTTAAGTTTGATTTAATTTTAGCTTGCCATGACCTATAACATCTTTCCTACATCATTATGGCGCATTAACAGTGAAGTTATTGGAGTATTTGCTTCCTTCTCTGAGATAAATATGACTAATGGTGATAAACAGGTTTTAGTTAACTTAACAGATTTTGAAATTGTTGATAAGGTAAAATATTTGGGGGTCACATTATCTGCTTCTAATGCAAAACTGTATAAAAATAATTATGAAAAGCTGTGGATGGAGGTACAGAAGGATTTAAAAAACTGGAACAATCTACAGTTATCCCTTATGGGTAGAATTGCAGTTATCAAAATGAATGTCCTGCCAAAGTTTATTTTTTTGTTTCAAATGTTACCTATTTTAAAGAATGAACGTAATTTAGATGAATGGCAAAAAGGTATTAATAAATTTGTTTGGGCAGGGAAAAAAACCAAGGGTGAAACTTAAAATAATGCAAGATTTTCGTGAGAGAGGAGGACTCAAGGTACCAAATATGAAATTGTATTATGATGCTGTAGTATTAACATTGATCAGCGACTGGGTGAATTTAACAAATATAGAAATACTTCATTTGGAAGGTTGGGACTTACTTTTTGGATGGCATGCCTATTTAATATTTAATAAAAAAGTGGATTGGGTTTTTAAGTCTCATATTATAAGAATCTCTTTGCTTAGAGTGTGGAGAAAGTATTATAAAAGTGACTTCAAAATACCATTATGGGCTATACCTCGGCATGCCATAGAAGGCATAAGGAAAGGGGTTAATATGGATATGGTCTCTTATGCACAGTTACTTAGATGGGATGGCCAAGATTGGCAGTTAAAATCTTTGGAAGAATTAACGCATGAAAATTTAACTTATTCATGGTTCCAATACAGACAAATAGTGGACAGATGGAAGATGGATTGTAAAATGGGCTGGCTTAGAGAAGATGAAGCTCTTTTAAAACAAGTAAGAGATCAAAGGCCAACCCATATTAAGAGAGTTTATGGGGTTTTAGTGGAATTGGACTCAGAACCTGAATTAGTTAAAGATTGTATGATTAAATGGGCACAGAATATTGGTGAAACGATTTCAATGGATACCTGGGAACTTATTTGGATAAGAAATGTTAAATTCACACAAGCGCAAAATTTAAGAGAGAATTTTTATAAGATGTTTTATAGATGGCACCTTGATCCAAAGAAAATGTCCATTATGTACCCTAATCTGCAGCCGAAATGCTGGAGATGTGGACATTTGGATGCTACTTATTATCATACTTGGTGGACGTGTAAGCATATAAAAGCTTTTTGGATTAAGATATGGTGGAATATCCAAAGAATTTTTAAACGGAGGGTAAAATTTACTCCGCAATTATTTTTACTAGGTATTGTTACTGATTGTGATGCTAAGGAGGTTATATTGATGTTAAATTTGATTACAGCCGCTAGGCTGTTAATAGGGCAATATTGGAAGAAGGAATCCTTGCCTACTTTGCAAGAGTGGTTTCACAAAGTTTCGTATCTGGCAGAAATGGCAAAGATTTCGGCTTTTTTAAAGGAGCAATCTCAAGAGAAATTCTTTGCAGTATGGGAAAAATGGATAAATTTCATACAATATAATTTGGATATGGAAAAATACCATTTAGCTTTTTTATAACTTGTAATGATTGTTTTTTCCTTCTTTCTTTCTTCCTTTTTTTCTTTACGTATTATTACTTATATATATATTTTTTTATATATATGTTCTATTTTTCGTCTACTTTTTTCTTTTTTCTTTCTCTCTCTCTTTTCTTTTCCCTTTTTTTTCTTTCTTTTTTAGTATATATTATTCATTTTAAAGCTTATGTTATGCATATTATTATTATATATATTATTATATATATTATTATTATGACCTTTATTATTTTTATTAATTATCTTATAAATTGTAAACGTTATTTTTTAAAATTTGTTAAATAATCCTATATTCAGTTCTGGGAAGTCGGGGGGGGGAGGGTGGGGTGGTTTGGGAGGGGGGGGATGTTTATTTGTAAAATTTTTGAAAAATTTCAATAAAAAAAAACAAAACAGTGAAGTTATGAAAGTCATAGACCTTTGATCCCATAGACACAGGAGATTTTCTTTTCTTTCTTTTTTTCTTTTCTTTCTTTTCTTGCTTGCTTGCTTTTGCTTGCTTTCTTGTCTTTATTTTTATGAATAATTCAAGGTGGCAAATATGCCTAATATTCTTTCCTCCTACTATTTTCACCACAAAATAGTGTTGGGTTGACAGAGAATGACTGGCCCAAATTTACCCAGCTGACTTTCATGGCTACTCCCATTTTTAGTCCACAAGTCATCAGGCTCTATATTGGAGGATGGTATGGAAGAAGGCAGGAAATGAAGGATGTAGGGAGGAGCCATCACTGTTGCTGTTGTAGCTGCAGCAGTAGTTACATTACCATCTTCTTTTTTGTGGCTACTTTTGAGTCAATTATTGTATCGGAAGCAGGACAATTACAGTCGATCCCCTCCTCTCCTCAGCGAATCACTCAGAAGTGAGACCAAGGAGGGGCCACAGCATGTGGTAGAGATGAATTCTGCAGTGACTCTGGTGACTTCCCCAGAATTATTTTCCTCTTCTCATTCTTTCTTCCTTTTTGCTCGTGAAGGAATGTAGGAGAAAAAGTTTTCAGCCAGCCAAGGGTGGTAACCTTTGAATTTTATGCTTGAACACAATAGGAGAAGAGGTAAAGAGACACTTTTACAGAGCTCCAAGGTTGCAACAGAAGTGAGGAAGAAGTAGCTGTATGATAGTTCTTCTGCCTTTTTCCACCCATCACTAATCACTGAAGCCAAGTTTTGTGTGTGTCTGCTGAGCTTCAGAACTCTCTTAATTTCTCTTAAATTACTACCTAAGTGGGAGACAATTGTTCCTCTGCATTATTGGTTGCTGCTTGAAGAGCAAGGTGAAATGTGTATCATGGTGGCACTAATATTCAAATTTCCATAAGTACACCCAGGAAAGGCTGTGTGTGGGTAAAGGAATTCTGTAGAAGCTTGTCATCTGGAAAAGGGAGGCACACATGCTCTCATGCCTAGATTTGTCCCAAGTGTTTAGTCAACTGAGCACTTTTAAGATACATTTCATGTTCATAAATACTGCAATACTATAAGAATTTTCTATTTGCATTATAATTTAATCAACACAGTGGAAGGTCATAGAAGTATATTGGCAAAAACCCACAACTCTACTTCAGAAGAAGTTGGAGGAGATTCTAGGGAAATATGATCCCAATTAGTGAATGGGAGAAAAAGACAAATATGATATTAAACATTCATGATCTAAATTAACTCAATCTGACAAAGTTTTTGCTTTCAACTTTACAGTCATTTACTTCAAATACATTTTTAGCTCTTTAGGATGTAATACATTTCTAGGCAGCAAATTACTGGCAACTGGTAAGTTAAGATTTGCAGCTTGAAGTCAATAGACTTCAGTAACAACACTTGATAAATTCCAGGAATATAGGAACTGATTTCCCATATCCTTATAATTTAGCCATACACGTTTCCTAATTAGTTTATTTTATTAAAGCACCAAATTATTATTCAATTTCCTAACAGAAGTAAACCCAACATTTCACTCCAAGCTTTTCTTGATCAGTGTTTCTTCCTCTGCAGGATTAAGCCTAGCAGGTCATGAAGTATACATCAGGAGTTTTTTACGTTTTTATTCTATATTCTAAATATATGAAATCGTTGTTGATTAAATAAAAGTCTCAAGCCATTTCACAAAAAACAAACACAATCTTGGCTATAGAGAAAAAAGGGAGCTTTAAAGTTGCTATTTCTCAGGTCCAACTTATGGCAAGCAAGCTAAAGGTAGTGTAGATAATTTAAGTAATTTCAAATAAGGTGGCCTAGAGCCTTCATATATCCAGTGATTCTTTTTAAAAACCTTTCATTTCATTTCATTTCATTTCAGCAATGACACAGACCAGGGAAAACCATAAAATGTTGCCCTTGACTCTTTTTTGCTTGAGAGGCAGTTCCAATACCAACAATGTCAATGTCATTTGTAACTTCTATTATTAATTTATACAACTCCATCATACCTTTTATACCTCTTTAATGCCCCCTAGTAATTTTTATTGCTTCTGCACATATAAAAAACAGCATGCATTCTTGGCAAATAAACAAGACTTTATTTGTTAGAACCAAGATAAATATAGAGCAGGATCTGAAGTTTGTTTGATTTTCATCATCATCATCATCATCATTATCATCATCACTTTTCTTACAATGTTCACAACCATACCTACTATTGAACCACATGAAAAATAAGCCTAATATTTGTATTTGTGTTAAAGAAGTAGGCATTTATTTTGGACCATGGGAAAAAGAAGAGGCATATATTAAGAACTGATAATAAGTATCCTTATTATCAGGATACTGGGTGGGGGAATGGAAAAGCTTTGCAAATGCTATTTCAGTTCTGTGACCTGCTTTATCTATATACTATATACTACTAACTGGACAAAATGGTACATCATAAGGCAAGGATTTTTGAACAAAGATACCTCAAAAAGCCTAACTTATTGTGCCAAAATTCAGGACCCATGATTCCCAAGGGAATTAAATTTGGAAAGTTGTGCTAATGGCTAATGATGCTAATGGCATCAGTGCTAATGGCTGCTGTTGAGCAGTTGGGCTGCTGCTTCAATCATGTGACCTTCATTTTAATCTTCATGATAATTTCTCAGCCAGCCTAAGCAATCTCTTGCTCCCTCCATCACCCAGCAGCAGGGTGGAGGGAGCAAGAGATTGCTTAGGCTGGCTGAGAAATTATCATGAAGATTAAAATGAAGGTCACATGATTGAAGTAGCAGCCCAGCTGCTCAACAGCAGCCATTAGCACTGAAGGGAAGGCAAGGTTTCTAATGCTTCCTGCCACCTTCTCATAAGAAAACTCAATGGGGAAGACAGCACGAAGTCAGAAATCACTGCTGCTCCCACTGCTTTTTTGCCTGCCCTTGGTCATTCTTTTTCTTTGTTTAGGTAAGGCAATATCTCTGAGACTATCACCCAAGAACGCATGTCTAGTGAAATATGAAACTGCTATCTCAGATTCTTTCTGACCTTGCTTCATTAACTAATGTCAATTATCTATTTTAATTCTTCCCTAGGCCAGGTGCTCAGCACTCTTTTAGTTGGTGATGACAATAACCTTAATTATATACACATGGAGGATTTTTTTTCTATCATTGAATTTTGAGCCTCTTGTGGACTGGAATAATATTACTCTAAGAATGGGACTATTGCTGCAAATATACTGTCCATATAGTACTTTTATCCTCTTACTATTCATTACATCCAAACTGATTACGGCAGATAAGCAGTATTATTACTCCCAGTTGCAGACTAATGGCTGAGAGATTTTGGGAAATCTAAGAACTAAATGTGCTTATGATCAGGCTATGATTAGGACTATAATTTTAACCATTAAAATACGTTGTCTATCTTTTACCTATCTTTATGACTTCTTTTCTTAAGGAGAATCACAGAATATAGTAACAATTGAAAAGGATCATAATTTTATAATTTTGCCATTTTATAATTGTGCTATTCACTGAAAATAATTTTAGTTATTTCTGGAAGATCGTGGAAGCATAAAACTATAAACACAAAGAACTGAAGAATCATTGATAAATGTACTGTATATCTAGCATAAATAATTTCCAGTAAAAAAAAAAAAAAGACAGGGAACTTATTCTGCATTTTTGTTTCATATATTTATCTTATTGAAGAATGGAAGTCCAGAATAAAGGGAAAAATACAAAATATTAGAAAAAAAGTGTTGAAATAAGTGAAAATATATAAAGATGATAGTGGAAGGATTTTTATTAATTAGTAATTTCAATATGTGGATATCACCACCATTTATTCAATTGATATAAAATATGGTAACTATGACAACACAGCAGATCATAGGTAAGAAAAAAGCTCTCATCCCACAACAGTCATGGGGGGGTGGACATGACTTTCTTCCTCCCCAAGAAATGAGTATTATTAATGATCCTTGTGTGATTTGTTCTCATCATCTTTTAACAATCTCCCATTCCACCATCTTTTCTGAAATTATTATTTAATCTCCAAATAATTTGACATCCATTCCTTTAGATTTATTTCACATTCTTAGATAAATGTTGCCCCACCTTAAAATATTTCACATCTGATTTGGAAACTTGGCATGGCTAGCTTTCTGGTGTTATATGGTACTGGTGGTAAGAAGAGAATCAGTCATTGAATATTATCAGTATGTGTACATTGTGTAACTCTTTCAGCGGAAAATAGTTTAATTGCAACTATTAGTAATATCACTAAAGAAACAGACGCTTGAAAAAAATGCAATCCGGTGAAGTGAGTCAGCAAAAATCCCAAATGCAGTCATCTCCAAAACATGCCTTGCAAGGACAATGTTAAGAATCAATAATTGAAACCAGGCAACAAATAATTGCTATGAAGTGTGAGAAAAGTCCTTTAAATTGTTTTATTTTAATTTCAGAATATGTAAAAATTATGATCCGGGATGAAGAACACAGGACTAACACAATACATGGCACAATATAGGAAATCAAAGCCATCAGGAAATCAAATCCATTCAGCAGTCCATCTGCTTTTGAAAGAGAAAGGTCACTCTTTTGAAGACAGCAAAGTCCACATTTTGGATACAGAGGATCATTGGTTTAAAGCAAGGCTTTTCAACCAGTGGTATGGGTACCACCTGTGGTACATTGGCACTTGGCAGGTGGTATGCGCCCATCCTAGAAAGTGGTAGTGGGGGAGGCGAATGAGCTGAACCAATGGCAGCACCGCACAAGCCTGAGCGAGAGAGGGCTGGAGCTGCAGGGCTGTCAGGACTCAGCGGAAGTGCCAGGATCAGTGCTTCTTTGGGACTGTCAGGGCTCAGTGGAAGCGCCATAAACAGCACCAGGCTCCAGCTGAAGCTCAGTGGTGATCCTGGTGCTTCTGCTGAGCCCAGAAGAAGTACCGATCAGCTGAAATGTTGCAGCATCTCCAGGGTCTTGTGATTTACATTCAGATGCTTGGGAACTGATTCATATTTATGATGGTCACAGTGTCCCAGGGTCATATGAAGTGATCAAAACCTGCTGCAACCACCCAGCAGATGGGGGGGAAATAAAAACCAAACACCCCCCACCCCCGCTGCCAATCTTCAACAGAAATGCTCACAACAATGAAAACCTCGGACAGCTGGGCAGGCAGGTAGGTGTCTTGCTCGGCTGTGGCTTGGGGGGCACTTTTTTCAGTGCCATTGTAACTTCGAACAGTCACTAAGTGAACTCTTATAAGTCGAGGACTACCTGTACTCCATCACTTTTTTCCTTGGTTTTTTTTTTTTTTTTGATCATTTTTTGACACCTTGCTAGGCGACTGGTGGTACTCGGATGTTGCCATATCCTAAAAGTGGTACAATGGGTGAAAAGGTTGAAAAGTCCTGGTTTAAAGAAGGGGTAAAAGAATCCATGTATGTAAGAATTGAACAGCCCTCCCTCAACAGAGCAGGAGGAATAAGACACTACCTATCCCCAGTGTACAACACAATCCATTCAGCAGGTCGAAAAATATTCTATAACTAATTGCAGTCTTTTCATGTGACCCTGTGGGGAAAGATAAAGTCCCAAGTGGCCTCAACTTGTCACAGAGAGAGTGCTAATGACCAAGTGACTGCACACACACACCCAATCATCCTGTCAGTACCCATCCTTCCATCCCTTACCATCACAACTGATGAAGCTTCTTGGATGAGAAGAAAAATGTTTTCTTCTTCTTCAGGGAAAAAACATCTTTGAGACAACTATGACCTGGATGACTGAGAATCTCCACAGACAAACACAAGACTAAATTGACCATCAACAACTTCTCATCTAAACTTTTATTCAAATTCTGAAAGGAAAAAAAAGCATCTATTTGGAGAATGGATGAATAATAATAATAATAATAATAATAATAGTAATGAAGAATTGGAAGGGATCTTGGAGGTCTTCTAGTCCAACCCCCTGCTCAGGCAGAAAAGGCTCACTGGAGAAAGTTCTAATGCTGTCAAAAGAGAGAGGAAATAGAAAACAGGACCACCAGCAGCAAAATGGATGGATTGCACCATTGAGTGCACCATTGGGAGACTTGAAAAACAGGTTAAGAATAGATTGTCAGGGAGAAGATCTGATTGCTAGGAGTAACAAACAACTTGATATCATACAATCAGACATGAGAAGAAGTGTATATAAAAGCCTTAGATTCAGAAAATTTGACTTCTTTTTATTGGCTAACTGGCATAAATGTGGACAGGTGGTGCTCATCTCTACTTTTTTAGTTGAGGGAGCCAGTATTGTCTGTAGACATTTCTGTGGTCATGTGGCCAGCATTACTATATGGCGAGGTGCATGAAACTCTGTTACCTTCCTACCAAAGTGGTACTTATTGATCTACTCATATTTGCATGGTTTTGAAAGACTAGGTGGTGCAAGTAACAGGAACTCACCCCATCAAGATCCCATCATAGGATCTTGAATCCAGGTTGTCAGATTTCCAACTGATAAGCTCAGTGTCTTTAACTCCTGAACCAACGCAACCCCTAAATATGATGGTAATACTTACCTCCCTACTGATTTAACTTTGAAATACTGCCAAACCCTAAATTTGCCTGTAAAGTTACACATTGTTCATCACTGTGCAATATATGCACATCATATATGTTTGCATGTTTTCAGTTGCCTACAGTCTCTATAATGAGATGAAATACAAATACAGATACATTTTAAAAAATCATAATTTTTTGGGCTGGATTTGTCTAAAAAGCATACTATTTTTTTTAAAAAAACAAAACTTTTTAAAGTTACCAGTTTGAGAAATAAATATCAACATGAGAATGGAAATCAATGGAAGCTGAGTTCATGAAACTTTCTTCCTCCCAAATTTATAATCCTGTGCACCATAAAGATTTTCAATGATAGTTATAGTGACAGCTTCTTAGTCAAAGTCAGGCTGATGGGCATTCAACCAATATTTGCAATGAATATCTTGGGACTGATTTAGCAAAAAGTGAATAGAAAAGTATATTGTTTTACACAGAAAATTCTCCTTCTTGGTTTTTAAAGCTTTTAGTTTTCATAACTGTGTCTTCATATTTCAGCTGTATAATCTTGTTTTATTCTGAGTTTTTCATTTGTCAGCAAATAGTTAAATGTTGGTCATAGCCCTTTATTCCCAGGAAAGGCATAGCTTTACCATCCTACTAAGGCCAGGGATGAGAAAACTTTCTCAGGAAGGGCCAAATTTGTCTTAATAGTTATGCCAGCCCTCTTGGCAATCTAAAAAAACAAGCAACCAGAGGCAGCAGAACACAAATTTGAGACAACTCAGAAAAGCACACAGAAAAAGTAGTTTTTGAAATATGTCATCCCTCCTAGGTAAGCCAGACAGGAAACAGGACTAAATGGACTAATTCTACTTTATTGTAAGGTTACATTAACAGAATCCTGTAAGTACAAAAGTACATATTTCCTGCCACCACTTTTAACTGCTTGAATTTATTTTTGCAACTGTTAAGTCACTGTGGACCTCTTCCTTTCTTATATGAATGTTTCCCAGAGGGCATCTATTTCCCTGGTTCCCATACAGCAGAGGTTCCCAACCCCCGGTCTGTGGACTGGTACCAGGCCGTGGCAAGCCAACAACCAGTCTACACAGACAAGCAAAGCCCCATCTGTGGGATGCAGGCAGCACACAAAACCATGTATCCTTCGGGCCGCTGAAAAACCTCTCACCATGGAACTGGTCCCTGGTACCTAAAAGGTTGGGGACTCTGCCCTAGAGCACATACACATTCCACTAAAAAAGGATGGGAAATTTAGGTTATAACAGAATAGAATAGAATAACAGAGTTGGAAGAGACCTTGTAGGTCTTCTAGTCCAACTCCCTGCCCAAGGAGGAGTCTCTACACCATTTCTGACAGATGGCAGTCCAGTTTCTTCTTGAAAGCCTCCAGTGATGAAGTACCAACAAACATCTGAAGGCAATCTGTTCCATTGGTTGATTGTTTTCACTGTCAGAAAATTTCTCCTTATTTCCAGGTTAAATCTCTCCTTTATTAGTTTCCATTCATTATTTCTTGTCTGGCCTTTAAGTGCTTTGGAAAATAGATTGGCTCCCATCTCTCTGTGATAGCCCATCAAATATTGGAACACTGTTATCATCTCTCTCCTACTCCTTCTCTTCACTAGACTAGCCATGCCCAATTCCTGTAACCGTTCTTCATATGTTTTAAACTGCAGTCCCCTAATTATCTTTGTTGCTCTTCTCTGCACTTTTTCTAGAGTCTCAACATCTTTTTATATTGTGGAGACCAAAATTGGTTGCAGTATTCTAGGTGTGATCTTAGTAAGGCTTTATAGAGTGGTATTAGTACCTCACATGATCTTGATTGAATCCCTCTGTTAATGCAACTTTGGATTGCATTGGCATTTTTAGCTGCTGTCGCAAACTGTTAACTTATATTTAATTGATTGTCCACTAGGACTCCAAGACTCTCAGAGTTACTGCTATTAAGCCTGGTTTCACCCAATCCATATGTGTGCTTTTCTTTTTTCTTGCCTAAGTGTAAGACTTTACTTTTCTCTACATTAATTTTCATTTTGTTAGATAGGACCCAGTGCTCAAGTCTGTCAAGATCCCTCTGGATCTTAAGCCTATCTTCTAGGGTGTTGGCTATTCCTGCCCAATTTGATAAGTTGTCCTTCTATTCCCTCATCTAGGTCATTTATGAAGATGTTGAAGAATACTGGATCTAGGACAGAAGCTTGTGGTATCCCACTGCTTACTTCCCTCCATGGAGATGTAGTACCATTAAGGACTACTTGTTGAGTGCAGTTTGTCAACCAGTTAAAAATCCATCTGATGGTAAATCTTTCTATTCCACTTTTTTAAAGCTTTCCAAGAAGTTCAGGCCAACTTTGCTAAGACTCTTGAGAAGCTTTAGGATGTATTTGAAAAAATAATCTGGAAGCTGTGGTGTTGTCTTTTCTCAGCCCTGCCATGTTTGTCTGCCCAAAAATGTACCAGCATTAGTTTGCATTTAGCATATCATAGCCAAGAGAAGTTTCAAAATGTTCTTGAAGCATCTTAAATTAAATCACATCAGATCACAAAGTTAAATAAAATGCTGCATCTTCAAACCTTGAACATTTGAATTGAATCAGGGTTACTCTGTGCAGTTCCTAGTTATTAGTCCTGGTCAAATATTGCAGATATGGAAGTGAGTATTAATTTACATAAAAACTGTAAGTCTTTGCTTAAATGTTGATGTATATCTCTGTATTGACTGAGAAGTGATCCTCTTCTAGCATCACATCAAATTCAGTGCCCCAAACATTTTAGGAATTAATACTAAAGCTATTGAAAAATCTTCTGCTGTCAAGTTTATAAGTAGGATTTCATCTACTTTATTTATTGACATCATTACTATTTTTGCAGGTTCATTTTTATATTAGTCTATTTAATTTATAAATTTTAACAGATTTGTATATTTTTCAGGAAAATGTACTTGTTGAATTTTTTTAATGTATGCAGCATTTCTGTAAAATTGAGTGAAAGACTTTTAAACAATTACATGCAATTGTATTTTAGTTTATGCAACAAATATTTTTTTTTACAGTTGCTTGATTGTTTGTATGCCACATCAGCTAAAATTATGATATCTAGGCATTGAAGACAAATTTGTTTGGTTTTGGAGTTATTTGAAACTTTTATTTGCTTTTACTTTTAGGTAATAACCTCATTTCTGCTAGCTGCTGATGAGGAATGCCTTTCAGCTATAGCCCAGGATAATTTTGATGCAAAAGACCTGTAATTTTTCCCCTTATTTTCATATCCAAGCACTATGATTGAGAGTGTAATCACAGTAGAGCACATGCAAATTATAGGCCTTATTTCCATGCTTTAGATCTTTTTGCAGCCATTCTGCGTTGGCTAAGCCACAATGATGTAAAGTGGGAATCACCATTAGCTCATCGGGTTTGTGGTGCAACAATATCTATTTTTCTTGCTCAATATTAGGGCGTTCTCCCTATTTTTTGTCACGAGAGGAGAAAGGAAAATCAAATTTACAAAAAAGAATCAGAGGATGATTTTGAGCTGACCAATTGATTTAAAAATGTTCAAAAATGCTGCCTTTCAAAGAATGCGGAAACAAGCAACTCTCTTCCTTAACATTCATTTCAGTAAAGCTATTCTTTAATCTGAATTCCTTTACAGATGTATCAAGAGAAGATTGAGTCCTTGGGGGTAAATAAAATAAGAGTGTTGTAGAGGATGATTATATTGTAATGGGCAGAAAGAATAACCTTCCAGACCTAGATGAAGAGCCATGATCAAGAAAATGGTCATATAAGAGAAATCTGAATCCAGGCCAGAACTGTAACATGTGTTAAGTATCTCAGAAAAGATCTTCCCTGGTTCCCATAAAGATAAAGGGAGGGAGGGCAAAAATGTTTTCAGACTTGCAAGATTTTATTACTATAACTTTATAATAAAAGTAGTATTGACTTCCCTAACTTTGGTTTCTGGATCTGGTCTACCTTGAAGGATTGACAAGCTATTTCCAAAGAGAAGTTAATCAAAAATAAATCAGTTTGCATAAAATATACATATGTGAATTATAATTACTGTATATTGTATACAAATAAGTCTAAATCTAAATAAGTGGCTTTCCACATTTGAATTAGATCCCAAGGGAAGGTATCATGTTCTTTTCAGACTGAGAAATGGCCTTTAACCTTAATACTAGACTGGAAATAAACTCCCCAAGGATGGTTTCCCCTTCCTGGGCATCACTTTTTAACGGAATGTCCCATCCTATTCCAATTTTCTTTATGAACACCATGCCATTGCTGGACTTATTTTTTCTTTCCAAACCAAAGCACTTATGTGCTTGTACGAGCTTTGGCACCCATACAGTTATTTAGATGAATCTATAGAATTCAAGCTACAGGAGCAACTGAAAATAGATAAATGGTGTGTATGTTGGGTGGTGCAGTTGGACTTCAGAGCAAATAATTTTATCAAATTTTTTTCAAGACCGCTAACAAAATCATACACTACAGAGTAAGTGAGTATAGAAATAACTCCATTCAAGTGATGTATGGATACAGTTACAGCAGTGAATTTTGTTTGCAATTGATGTTAAGGTTTGTCCCCAGATGTTTATACAACCATTTTTATGGTTTTTCTTTTCCAAATGGAAATTCTGCCCAGACTTAGACTGGTATATTGGAATTCGCAGTACTGCTGTTTATAATGTCATTTTACCCTTTTCAACCTACCCCTCCATATTTCATATTTTGCATCACAGACAAAGAAGATAGGATTGATGATGGGATCTTTCCTTAAACCAAATCAGATGGTTCAATGCACTGCTATTAAACATAGTGACTGGCTACTCTTATTCAATTTTAGGCATTTTCCTACAAATACCTTTGTATATATGCATGTATATGCGCATGCATGCACTTTCTTTTCTTTTTCTCTATTTTTTTGACTTCTGCAATTTCCTGGACTAGTTCCTGCAGTTTTCTTAGCAAATTTTTCAGAAGTAGTTTGCCATTGCTTCCTTCCTAGGGATGTGATGGAATGACTAGCTGAAGGTCACCCAGCTGGCTTTGTTCCTCAGACAGAACTAGAATCCATAGTTTCCTGATTTCAAGCCTAATACCATAATCACTACACCAAACTGATTCTCCTATGGCTACCACACCTGGGCTGAAACCCCAGATAACCAATAGATGGCAGTAAATCCTAGCTCTTTTCTGTTGCCTAGTGGTCACATAGATTTTTGCAGCCCAGATACCATAGCTTTACCTTTCCTATTTGGTTTAGCTAGCAGCTGAACTTGGTATCTTCTGGAAAACAGTTTGATAATCAACTGCATACTTAAATTTACTAGCAAAACATGACATTGGCCAGGGCAATAAAATGAAATAAATGGGATGAGATATGTTTTTGAAGTTGATTGAGGAAAAGACTATTTGATCTTTTTAGGTCAAAAAGACTATTATAGTTACTATAAGGCTTGCATTAGAACCTACATTTTCTTATTCCAAAGCGATAAGAAACAAAATAGTTTAAAAAAAAAAAACCCTGTAAATGCTCCATTCATTTTACCAAGGTAAGCGCTGGATGTTCTTAAGCCTTCTAGTGTTCTAAACTTTAGTATAATCACTGTATGTCTTTAGATGGCAATCCACCAAAAAAGAAGAAGAAAAGATCATGCAAATACAGATTTTATAACACAACTTTGTTTACTAGAATTTAAATTAAAAAAAATACATCTTAGCATAGGGGAAAGGATGCTAACAATATAAGTTGTCTTCCTGATGCTTGGTTAGTTCAGATGCTAATCATTGTTCAGCAGTTTAAAATCTTTTGCTTTTTTTTGCCTTCTTGTTCTTTGATACCAGGCTTGGATTTAACAACTCTTAAAATGAATGGTTATCTTCTGTAAAATAAGAACATAGATATTTCACTACATTTGTTGGAATCTTAGAGACTAATTTTGCAAGAAGGGAAAGGGATAATTTGAACTGCAGCATTAACTTTAGACATGGTATTAATATTTTAGAGTGTATTTTAAAAAGGGATCATATCATTGTCTTTAATAGGAAACATACACAGTAACTGCCAACACACTTGTAGCCAAACCATAGCCAAGAAAGAGGAGCTATTAGCCAAGAATCATAGAACTGAAAAGACTCATTTTAATCACTGAGTTCAACTGAGTTCTCAGTGCAGGAATCCACATATTCATGACAGATGGCTGTCCAGTCTTTGTTTGAACACATCAAATGAAGAAATATTGCCTTCTTTAGTAACCTCAAAAGATAACCAGGGTCTACAGCTTTATAAAATAGATCAAAAGATTAAAATCTTTGAAAAAATAGCCAGTGAATTATTAGCATGTTTATTCATGTTAAATGACATGATGATGGGTTGGTCAAAAGCTGTATTGGTTTATGAAATAGATTACCCTGACATAGTTGACTAGTTGGAACATGGCTGTTTAGAGGTGTAAGAAGTAGGGAAGATGTTCTGGACCATTTTAATACAAATCTTAGTACTTATACTTAGCAGATAAATATTTCTAAAACAAAATAGGCTAGCAATGAAAGACACTAGAGAAGCCATGTGCGAAAGACTAAGAAAGAAATAACATAATTAAGAAAAAAAGGAAAACAATAGTGAAGCCAAATCAACACGGGTAACTTTTCTGGGTGGCAAGGAAAGCATAGAAAATAGAAAAAAATGGCCTAGTGCAGTGATGGCGAACCTTTTAGAGACTGAGTGCCCAAACCGCAACCCAAAACCCATTTATTTATTGCAAAGTGCCAGGGCTGCATCAGCATTGTGGTGCCCTCGGGGGGGGGCAGGGAGGCACCTCTAAGTGCCGCCTCTGGCACGCAAAAACTGGGGACACAAAAATGGGCCACTGTGCTGCCAGGTGCAAAAAACAGCTGCCGCCGCACTGCAGAGTGCAGATACAAGGTGTTACATCATGCAAGAACAGGGCAGGGCTAGTGAGTATCATGCAGGCACTAGCCCTGCCCCATTTGCAGTGCAAAATGTTTTCCCCTCCCTTTTCTTCCAGTCCAACAATGGTTGGTGAGCTCTGCTCTACCACCTCTACTCAAACTTGCTAGTCGGCTGCTTAGCCTCCTTTTTGCTGAGTGAGGCTCCTGCTCCAGGCGGCGGTGGCGGCCTTATGGACCTGCTGCTAGCGGTAGTGTGCGTGCCAACAGAGAGGGCTCTGAGTGCCATCTCTGGCATGCGTGCCATAGGTTCGCCACCACTGGCCTAGTGATTAAGACAGATCACTGCCAAACAGAAAGCAATTCAACTTGTGAAATTACCTGCTCATTTCCCTATTTATGCAGCCACTGCAGAACGATCATCTGAATCAGTGATTGTTGGTGTATTCTGATCAACTTTTAAATGGATTGAGACAGATACAGTTGAAATGACTGAAGATGTGTCAATCTTCTACTTTTCTTTTCCCCCTACGGTATGTAGAAATATGGTCTAGAGAAAAGAGGAAGCAAGAAGAAATGGGTGGGGATAAAGCCAAGTGGCAGTGACTAATAATAGTATTAACTACCATAGTGAAATATGATGATCCATTTCAAGGAAGCCAAAAAAATCATTGTACTTCCAATAAATCATCTTTTCAGAATGGAAAGGTTTACTGTAGAAACTCTTGATGAAAGGAGAATAATAATAATAAAACTAGAGAAGGTATATAACTCTTTTTCCTGTATGATTTGATTTAAATTAGTTTATATAGAAATGAGAGTTGCTCCAGCTTTTTGCTCTTTGCTAATTACCTCTGTTGCCTATGAACCTATCATTTGTATCTGTATATATTTTGGCATGAAAGGAAGCTTTGCAATGTAGATTTTGTTTTTAACATTTCAAAAGGGAAGTTGTTTAAGGGAGAAAAAGATGCAGAATGTATGATCCTTTATAAGGAGAATATAAGAAGAAAATAAAAAAATAGGTGAAATGTTTTACTCATTTAGAGGAAGACTGCTCTGCATTTAACTTGTCTATCTATCTATCTATCTATCTATCTATCTATCTATCTATCTATCTATCTATCTATCTATCTATCTATCTATCTATCTATCTATCTATCTATCTCTTTTAGAACTTTTTACCAGAACATGAGTTGAACATAAAAACACAAAGGCACACCATATTTCAGAGTATCAAAGTAAGATTGATAATTTTTTTTTATCCTGATCAATAGTTATTCTGGCAGTCTGATTTGCAAAGATTAGCAGGTAAACATTTTCACGAACTGGAAACAAATATTAATTTCTGCCGGTCAGAGTGTGGTTGCTATTGTAGTGGTTGATAATCTTCCTGAGTTCCAAAATATATTTTTCCTACATATTATAATTCTCAAAAGTGCAAATGAGAATTCTATAAAAGCTGCTAGCAGCAGTACTATACGGTAGTTGTATTTTATTATGCAACCAATGTGATTTGCTCTTGAATTTTTTGTCAGTGGTTCTGAGTACCAGTTCAGTAATTTATAATCACTTTTCTTAATTCTAGTAAATTGAAAGCAGATGTTTTATATGCACTGCACTAGCTTAAGGCACTGTATCCTTACTAGTGTTTTCAAAACTATGGTTCTTACATAAAGACAAAATTGCTTGGCCATTAAAAGACCAGATTTTGATTAAATTTGGTTTTAAAATATATTTTTAAAAAATTGGCATATGGTTAATCTTATTTTAACTTTGAAGAAGAATCAATTTATTATAAAAACTGATTAGGAAATTGAAATTATTCCATTTTTTATATTCATTGTGGGCAGAAGTTTCTTTACTTCTTGGGATGGGATCATGGAAATGCTATGTCTTGGTTCAGAGGTGTTCCTGGGTTAGGGCCAATAAAGTCAAGAAGACAGCCATGACACATATTAAAAAAACAGGTAGAGTTTCGATTATACTACTTAAGCCAATGATGGCGAACCTTTTAGAGACCGAGTGCCCAAACCGCAACCCAAAACCCATTTATTTATTGCAAAGTGCCAGGGCTGCATCAGCATTGTGGTGCCCTCGGGAGGGGGGCAGGGAGGCGCCTTTGAGTGCTGCCTCTGGCATGCAAAAACTGGGGGTGCAAAAATGGGCCACCGTGCTGCAAGGTGCAAAAACAGCTGCTGCCGCACTGCAGGGTGCAGATACAAGGCATTACATCATGCAAGAACAGGCAGGGCTAGTGAGTATCATGCAGGCACTAGCCCTTCCCCATTTGCAGTGCAAAATGTTTCTCCCTCCCTTTTCTTCCAGTCCAACAATGGTTGGTGAGCTCTGCTCTACCACCTCTACTCGAACTTGCTAGTCGGCCGCTTAGCCTCCTTTGTGCTGGGTGGGGCTCCTGCTCTGGGTGGCGGTACCGGCCTGATGGACCTGCTGCTAGCGGTGGTGCGCATGCCAACAGAGAGGGCTCTGAGTGCCACCTCTGGCACGTGTGCCATGGGTTCGCCACCACTAACTTAAGCAACATCTTGACATTTTTAAACATGCCCCATAAACATTCTTTCCTTCAATTGTTTTAAATACTTTGATCAATTGAATTTGTGGGCTGTTAAGATCCATTGTAGAATTGTTCACATTGTTATATGCAGGGTTTTTTTTTGTCATAGAACACGCAGAACGGAGTTCCGGCAACTTTTTTGGATGGAACCTTGTAGGGTAGGCAAGGCGGGTTGTATGATGTGTGTGAGTTCCGGCACCTTTTTTTTTTTTTTTTTTACAAAGAAAGCACTGGTTATATGTATTACCGTTATGTATCTGAGCTACAAAAATTCTGAATGATCATAAAAGCTGGAGTACTTTATATGACTTTGCTGCCAGTAATGGTGTCTGTATTTTTGCAAGAAGGGCTGGCTAGCTTTGCAAGAAGGGCTGACTAGTTTCAAAGGATTGATTCAATCTAATAAATTGCCAATCCAGTCATGCCATTGAAATATATTCTTGGATCAAAAATCAGCTCTGGAACATCTAATTGACTCAAGTTGTACTGGAAGTTTTCATAGCGTTTCAAAGTGCATTACATATTTGATGGTTTTCTTGCTAATTCTGGTAATATTGCAGATAGTATACAATTTTGTCACTTTTGAAAAAAGTGGAAGAGGGGAGATGGGTTGAGTGTTGTGACAGGCTCTCTAATGCTGATAGAAGTAGCTAGCCAATATATTTTATTTGCTGTTTAAACTCTCTGCCTATCTAAACTCTATTAGGCTGGCAAAGTTTAAAATGGCTTTGGATTTTGTTTCTCAATTCTCAAATTCTTTAAAAGGTCAGCCACAATTCTTAATTTTGTTATCTCTTGTGCAAATGTAATGTTACACATCTGTGCTGACTTTGCCTGAACAGCTGGATTCAACTTAACCTTTCGAATATAGACTTAAACTGACCACTCCAGGATATGTTGTGGAGTTAACGTTTATTTTTAAATTCTGTGTGACTACGGCAACTTGAAATCTCATCAGGGACTGAATGAGTGCCAATGGAATACTTAAAAGCATTGGCATAAATATTTACTTTTAAGAAGTAAAAATTCTGAAAAAAAAAATTACTTGTTCTGTGTGAGTCTGTCTCTCTGTCACCTGTCACAGATGTGTTACCACTTCCATGGCTCTAAATCTTGTGCCAGCCTGTTTCCACTGCCACTCTGAAAGTGTTACTAGCAAGCCACAGATCTTATAAAAGATCCCTTTCGAGGAGAGGCCTTGCTTGCTAAACATCTATGCGAACTAGAGGAACCATGGTGGCACAGTAGTTAGAATGCAGTATTGCAGGTTAACTCTACCTACAGCCTGGAGTTCGACCCTGACTGGCTCAAGGTTGACTCAGCCTTCCACTCTTCCAACGTCAGTAAAATGGGAAGCCATATTGTTGGAGGCATATGCTGACTCTGTAAACAGCTTAGAGAAGGCTGTAAAGCACTAAGGAGCAGTATATAAGTCTAAGAGCTATTGCTATTCTAATTCCACTGCTACCTGACAAAGCCTATATTGACAGCAAAGCAATATATTAAGGGCAAGTTGTTACCATACTTCAATTCACATCAAGCTTAGAACTCCCAACAAAATCAGATAAAAAAATAAAGCATTATTTTGAAATATTTTGAAATTTTGATAAAAGATACTATGAGGAAGTGATCATCCTTCCTTCATTTCTATGTGAGAAGAGATATCCTTATTGGAATAACAATAAGACAGTGTGGTGAAAATCTTGAACATATTTAGATGAATCGATGGCATCAGCAAGTATTGAGGGCCCAACTGGAAAAAGGAAGCTCAGGACCATATAGGTTGGAAACATGCAGAAGAGGCCTTCATCCTGCAGTGGATAGACAATGATGATGATGAATATAATATTAAATCACATATTAATTTTAAAAGTTTACAATTTTGTGTGGCCAGGGCCATGGTATATAGGCTATGGGCTGGAATGCCTGGTTTAAAGGATCTACAATCTCATTCTTTTTTTAAAAAGTGGCAAATATTTTGCTGTTTCTTTATAAAGGTTTATAAAAAATTGCTAAAATAATTTGCCTTTAGTTTTTGAACCACAAATTTGAGTTGCATTATATGTGGTCTGAGGCTCCAGTCTGAATTAAACCAAGGCTGATTCTTAAGATCTATTAAGCACATGCCACACAGGTTGGAAGATCAAGTCAAAGGGTTGCTCACAGAATTTAAAAAATCCAGCAAACTGTTATTAGCTTGTCCCTTAATCCAACTATCCTGGAGTGTTTGGTGGTGATTAAGTCTGAAATCTGTTTTATCCTCATATCACCTATATATTGTATGTGCTACTGCATTCAAGCATTGCACAACCATGTGAACTAAGTCATTCTGACTGAAACAGATTGTACCAACTCTTCATCACAGGATGAGTACACATGATCACAAATGAATGAACCTGCCCTTGTAAGGATACATTGTGAAAAAGGTTGTTTTGTATATGTGTATGTGTATGTGTGTATCTATCTATCTATCTATCTATCTATCTATCTATCTATCTATCTGTACTGTATATGTATATATTAAAAATGTGGAAAAGAAAAAAAGAAAAACACACGGAGAAAAGAAGATATAAACAATAAAAAGAAAAGAAAAGAAAACATGTATATGTGTAAGTTAAAGGTTTCCCCTGTTGAATTGTGTCCAACTGTAGGGAGCAGTGCTCGTTTCTGTTTCTTAGCTGAGGGAGCCAGTATTGTCTAAGGACAATTCTGTGGTCATATGGTGAACATGACTGTAACTGAGGTGCACAGAATGCTGTTACTAAAGTACTAAAGTGGTACTTATTTATCTACTTCCATTTGCAGGTTTTCAAACTACTAGGTTGAGAGGAGCTGGGGTAAGTAACGGGAACTCACCCTATCATGCGGTGCTTGGGTCTCGAACCTGGGCTGTCAGCTTTCCAGCTGACAAGCTCAGCATCTTTAACAGGTACATGTATATGTATACAAACAGTGTATATGTATATGTATGTAATTATGTGTATGACTATGTATATACATATACAATGTATATGTATACAAATGATTATGTACATGATTATGTATATGTAAATTCTCTATTCATGCTTATGGGTGGTATATAAATTCCATAATCTTGGTCCTCTATCAGAGGCCTGAGAGTTTGGGGGTTCCGTGCAGGATCTTAGCTCTTCCTAGAACTACATTAATCATCAAAACCAAAAGTCACAAATCATGAATCAAAAGTCCATAAGGGGTTTCCAATAACTGATGAATGTCAATAATGACCTTTCTTTAATCATAGAAGTGAATTTGTCCATCTCAGCAAGTTCACCAACCATTCCTCCATGATAGGTGATGCAGAATCTTGCCATCTTCATGCATGTAGTAATTTCATTACAATTCTAATATATTGAAATAGTCTTCCATGGTTCTTTTCTAACTTTTTTCCCATCACTTATAGAAGGAAATGTGGCTTCAACTGAATATTAATCTTTAAAATCCTCTGCATGGATGTATTTATTTTAATCCAATTTGGGTTTTTTTTAACTTTTTTACATGTCCACTAAGCTTGATCAAATGTCCCTTCATGTTGTTCACATTTTAAACATACATTTCAAATTCCTTTATACTTTCTTATAATTTCTTTGTATTCTCTCTGGTATCATGATATAAAAACTATTTTTAAGATCATTACACAATGGGTATTTCAACTCTTTTAATCATATATTTCCCATTGATACAGATGTATCTTATAACCAAAATTCTTAGCCTATTTTATCATATGTGTTTTTTAACCCATTCTTTCTCCATTTCAGATTTCAAAAAAAGTTTATACATTGTAGGAGTTGGATGTTCTTCAATGGTACATAATTGCATTTACATTGTGAGACAACTAAATAGAAGAAGTTATCCACATACAGTTCACTGAATGCATAGGGCTTTCTTTCTTTCTTTCTTTCTTTCTTTCTTTCTTTCTTTCTTTCTTTCTTTCTTTCTTTCTTTCTTTCTTTCCTTCTTTCTTTCCTCTTCCTCCAGCCTCACAGGTCATTCTGGAGTGGCATGATTCATTCTATATGGTCACTGCAATTCTTTACCTCTCCTAAGTAATATCCTCTTTTTCCATCTTGAGCTGACATGTGAACAAGCCACAACAGGATGGTGCCGTACACTTGCTCAAGTTGATTATTTTTATCCAGTAATGAATAGCCCCACTTCCCTCTTCTCAACAAGTGATATTTCTTCTAAAGACCTTTTGTTGCATCAGAATTCTTGCACAATTTATCTACCCTCTAAGTTGATGAGATATTTTAGAAACAGTCAGCATCTTCATAGGCTTGTAGCTTTAACCACATTAAAATCAACCTTATAATAATTTGCAGGGAATTAAGGTAGTGGAATGTATCTGGAAAATTTCAAGGAAGGAGGGAATTCACCATTCTTATCTGGGTAAAAATAAAGGCACAGGAACATCCCCCAAAAAGTGTTATTATAGGTTCCTCATATGTCCCCCTACTGCAAGGGACTAAGCACCAAGAAGCAAATCTTGTATGTGACAAAGGTCTAAGGCATTGCTCCTTAAAAACAACTAACTGTGTAGCTGAATATTTTGCAATATGTGGATATGTGCAAAGGATGGAGAACCTATGGCTTTCCAGATGTTGCTGAACTATAGTCCTAATAGCATAAATCAGCATGGCTGCTATTGAAGTATACTGGAAATTCTAGTTCAGGAATATCTGGAAGTCTATTCCCTCCCCTAGTGTAGGGATGAAAATGAAAGGAAAACATAAAGGCAAACACATACTATTCATAAACATTAAAAATAATAAGAATGACAGAGGTATTCCCTAGGGAACAATGACACTGTTATAATATTTTAAATTTCAATGTACAAGTGAGACCCTTCAAATACAGATGAAACAGTAGTCTAGGAAAACTTATTTATATCAAGGACAGGCAACCAAAGGTCTGTAGAAGTTGTTGAGTTTTCATTCTCATCAACCTTTACAATGTGCCTTAGAGGAACTGTTTATTTATTTATTTTATTATTTAAGATATTTATAGCTTGCTCACTAATGGCCTCAGCTTTCTTATCCAATAGACTATATATTATTGAGCCATGTTTTTTTCTTCTTTTAATCATTAAAAAAGCCTTAACTTGGCCAGAAAGTGAATGTGATATTTAGGATGTGGTCAGTCTGTTTTCTAATGTCATTGTTCCAAGCTATTTTAGTTATTAAGTTTCTGCTACCTGAACTGAGTTAGTATTATATTTTTTCCTGTGCTCCTTCTTAATATATCCATTATTGTTTACAAATGTCTGTATATGCTTAGTTTGCTTTCTAGTGTATTCACATTATATAAAGCAGAAGTTCATTTTAGCCAGTTCCTGCACTAGGAATTTAAACTCCAACAAATAGTCATGTGTACTTTTTGAAAAAAAGTGCTTTTTAAACCCTGTACATATATGAATCTAGGTTTAACAAAAATATATATTGCTTATGTTCCTGTAGGCACATTACTTGGAAATTAGCATAATTCACATTAAATTGTCATCCAAACTGATAATTCCTTTTTCTATTTCTATCTCAGTTCTAACATTAATTATGGGATACTATCTTTTATTATTATCTATAATAATCCTCCTCGTTCTCCCCCTCCTCTAGTTTTTTTTATCCCACTTTCCTCTAAAAGTTGAATATGGTACACAACAATACTTTTCCTCCACCTTTTAAGTTGGCCTGAATGACTGGCTCAAAGTCAACCAATGAGCCTCCTTGGTGAAGGTTATGCTTAAATCTGGGTTTCCCTCTCCTTAATCAATCATTTTAGCCACTAAACTACACTAGTCCTCAAATTATTAACTATCTGTCTATTGAAGTCACTGCAATACAGCCAAGGGTATGCTAGTACTAAACTCTTTTAGATAAGATTTAATCAGATTTCATTTTTTTAAGAGGCATCATTATTACTGGTATATTATTTGATTATGGCATATTTGCTTAGAAAATACTTCTGGTGGGATCTGGAAGAAAATATTACCATTGCAGCCCAAAAGTAATTAGAATTGCAAGGATATGCATCTTGGCCACATCTAGGCCAGAAAGGTTTTGTTTCTTTCACAATGTGTGAAGGAAGGAAGAAAGTAAGGAAGTAATTTATGAATTAATTCTGAATAACATATAGATATGGTTAAAGTTTGAGAACTGTAAGATGTGACTCAGAAGTGAGACTATTTTGTATATTTGAAAAAAAATAAATTTGATAAAATGCTCATTGGCCTTGGAAGAACTGTATATAAGCCATGCCTTTTATATGAATGAATTAATGAGAACAGGCTGAAATGGAAAATGTAATTATATATGATTTGTTGAGATTTCAGCTAAAATAGAAAAAAATGTATTAGGGAAATTGGATTAAGCAAATAGAGGTCTTCACATGTCACCAATTTTTTTTTCCTCCTAGAATTCTATCCTACTTTTTATGAAGGAATTGAAGATGGCCCACATTTTTTGTTATTCCTCCAATTTTGTCATCACAACTTTCCTTTCAGGTAAGTTGGCTGGGTTCACACACAATCAGCCAGTAGTTGCATTCACAGAATCTATTAAACATGATTAATTCTAACCTTGACAAGGTTTTTTTTTGTGGGTTGGAATGTGAACTCTCCTCATGTCAGAATGTTATGGTTTATTGTGTTGCATCATGCCAGAAAATGTGTGTATTCCATATGAAGTTAAACATGTGTGAATCTAGCCTTTCAAAATGGCTGAATATAACAACGAAATAAAAGTGAACTTCAGTCTGCATACCATATTTTTCTGTGTATAAGACACTATTTTTTCCTGCAAACACCTTGTTCAAAAATCAGGTGTGTCTTATACAAGTGCAGTGTCTTATTCACAAAAAAATAATGGTAACCTCCACAGCCCAGGGCATGCCTGTGTGGGTTCTTTACATGCCGCTGCCATGCCACCTGGTGCAGGTGTCAAGATCCTGTGGGCTTGCCACTAATGGGAGGGGGGAGGGGGCAAGATCATCAGATGGTGGCATCCAGAGGCAGCAGATGGGACCAGCAGCATGGTTGGCAGTGACAGCCCTTTCCCTCCCTCATATTGTATGCTGGCCGGGGACCCTGTGGAATGCAGCTGTGAGGCCATCCTGCTTGATAATAGCGACCGGACGAACTTCTGGATTTGCCAGCTCAGCTGTTCAGCGCCCTGCCAAACAGCTGATCGGCACAGAGAAATGGTAGGGAGTTTAAAACCTGCCTTCACTTCCCTTGCCTTACTGGACAGGGTCAGAAGGCTGCTGCTGTGAACTGACTATGCATGCTTATTGTGCCCGATGGTGGTTAGGTGAGTGGGGGATGGGGTGGGGTTGGCCGGGTGGTGTGCTCCCAGCGCTGAGTTTGCTTGGAACTTGCATGCCACAGTGTCTTATACAGAGTATATCTTATACATGGAAAAATATGGTAGTTGCAGTCAAGACCCCATAACTGCTACATCACACTAACTTTTTTCATATATATAAACAAATTTTTAATAAAAAATCTTATAATAGGAATATTATAAATAAATGTATTTATTATTTACATAGCACAATACTAAATAATAATAATAATAATAATAATAATAATAATAATAATAATAATAATAATAATAATAATAATCCCCCAGTGAGGCACTACCTTGACCTGGTTGTGGGGCTTGTGTACTCTGAGGAAGATGAGAGCTATGCCAGAGGTTCAACCATACTGGACAGGTCTCATCAGAGGAGTCAGACAAAGAGTGTCTCTCCCATAAAAAATATGGTGAGACGTAAATTGCAGAATGCCATACCGGCTCGGACGTCGCCCGGGTTAACAAGGTCCGCGCTAGATATTGGAGTTCCTGGATATCTGGTGAAAAATGGGTTACAGGACTCAGGACTGTTGGCTGAGCAACCAGGGCCAGCAGCTGCAGAACTACTGGAAGAAAAGATGTTTACCCGTCGCAGATACACAGTGATTGAAAACAAAGAAATAATGATCTGTTACTACAGATCAAGTCCAACAAGAAGAGGATATCTAAAACAAATGCACCAGTTCTGGAAAGAACAACATCCAGAATCAGAAATAACAGAACAGAGACTAGCAGATCAACGCCGATTTATAACACGAAATAAAGTATTCACAGAAACAGAATTGGACGAACTGCAAAGGTTTACCCAGGGCAAAGAAATCAAAGCCTTACCAGAAGTAATTCAGAATGTAGAGGCAAACCAGGGGGAGTTGGCAGTGAAAGAATCCAGCAGAGATATACAACTGTTCTCATTTGGAAACCAGGCACCTCTTCCTCAGGAAGAACAAAACCCTCTAACTAAAGAAATAAAAGAATTGAAACAAAGAATAACTGAGCATCTAGAACAGCACAAAAACAACAGAATAAGGCTACCTGCATTGAAGCTTGTTCCAAAGAAACAGCTAGCACAAGCATTAAAAGATGCAAATACTGCAATATCAAGTATAAGCACCAATTCACTGCAAGAAACAAACCAACTAATGTACAGCACAGCTGCAGTTATAACAGAATACCTGGGATGCAAAATCAACAAAAAAGAAAAACAAACAAACAGTGCACCACAGAAAATGGAAGGTTAGACTAGAAAATAAGATCAGCAAGTTAAGATCACATGCAAGCAAGCTAGAACAGATGAAAGAAAAGAAGCTGAAGAACAAGAAGACCAAAGAATACCTAATCAAGAAATACCACTTAGAAACAAGGAAGATCAAGGAAGCACTGGAAATAATAAAGCAACAAATAACAGCTATAGCCAGGAAAATCAGTAGATATGAAGCTCGAATTGCAAACTATAGGCAGAACCTCCAATTTCAATCCAATCAGAAACGTTTCTACCAATCCATCAATGGAGAAACTGCAAGGAATCAGTCAGTACCTGACAAGGAAGAAACAGTGCAGTTCTGGAAGCAGATATGGGATAACCCAAAGAAATACAACAAGGATGCGGCTTGGTTAAAAGAGGTGGATGCAAATAAAACAGAAGTTGAAATGAAAGAACTAGTAATAACAACAAAAATGGTAGAAAAAAGAGCAAAGAAAATCAAAAATTGGTCAGCACCAGGTGAAGATGAACTGCATGGGTTTTGGTTGAAACATCTAACTGTTATACACCCACTCATTGCCAAGCAGTTCAACAATATACTACAAGGAGGAGAAATTGAAAAGTGGCTAACAACTGGGAAAACCTACCTAATAATGAAAAATCCAGCAAAAGGGGCAACACCAGGTAACTACAGGCCAATTACCTGCTTACCAACAACTTTCAAATTACTAACTGGTGTGGTAGCTGATGCAGTACAACAGCATCTAGTTGAAAACAATCTCTTTCCACCTGAGCAGAAAGGAAACTGCCCCAATAGCAGAGGAACAAAAGATCAACTCCTAATAGACAAAATGATCTTGGAAAACTGCAAGAGAAGGAAGACCAACCTGAATGTGGCATGGATTGACTACAAAAAGGCATTTGACTCTCTGCCACATGATTGGATAATAAAGTGCCTAGAAATAACAGGAGTCAGTAGAAACATCAGAAAATTTGTGCAAAGATCGATGGCACAATGGAAGACACAGTTGCAGATCAATGGTGAGAGGCTGGGAGAGGTTAATATCAAGAGAGGAATATTTCAAGGAGATTCATTATCACCATTACTATTTGTTATTGCACTGTTTCCTCTGTCAACAATACTGAATAACTCAGGACATGGCTATCAAACATCAAAAACATCTGCCAGACTATCCCACCTCCTTTATATGGATGATCTGAAGCTGTATGGAAAAACATCATCTGAAATAGAATCGCTGCTCAACACTGTCCGTATATATAGCCAAGATATTGTAATGGAGTTTGGCTTGGACAAATGTGCCACACTTACTATCAAACAAGGAAAAATAATGAAAACTGAAGGAATCAAGATGCCCCACGAAAATAACATTAAGAGTCTGGATGAGGAAGAGTACTACAAATACTTGGGTATCCTTCAAGCTGACAACATCAAGCACACTGAAGTCAAGAAAAAGATTAGAGGTGAATACATCAAGAGAGTGAAGAAGATCTTAAAGTCCAAACTCAATGGAGGAAATACCATAAAGGCAATCAACACCTGGGCAATCCAGTCATTAGGTACACAGCTGGAATAGTGGACTGGACTCAAGCAGAACTAAAAACAATGGATAGGCAGACCAGAAAAATAATGACAATGAATCATGCCCTTCATCCACGCAGTGACATTGATAGACTTTATCTACCAAGGCAAATAGGTGGTCGTGGAATGCTACAAGTACATCAGATGTTTGAAGAAGAAAAAATGGCTTTGGAAGAATATCTGAAGAACAATGATGAAGATGCACTGAAATTAGTATATCAGGAAGGCTTACTGACTACTGGAGAGACCAAACTGGCCTACAAGAAAGACCAAATGAAGAACAGAATAGAGGCATGGGAAGACAAAGCACTACATGGCCAATACATGAAAAAAATAGCTGGGAAAGCAGATAATAATAAAACCTGGCAATGGCTAAGAGCAGGAAAATTGAAGAAAGAGACCGAGGGACTAATTCTGGCTGCACAAGACCAAGCCTTAAGGACAAAAGCATACAAAGTCAGAATTGAGAAGACAGCAACAGACAGTAAGTGCCGCCTATGCAAAGAAGCTGAAGAAACAGTGGACCACCTGGTAAGCTGTTGCAAGAAGATTGCACAGACTGACTACAAGCAGCGGCATGACAAAGTAGCAACAATGGTGCATTGGAAGATCTGCAAAAAATATCATTTGCCTGCAAGCAAAAACTGGTGGGATCATAAAATAGAGAAAGTCATAGAAAATGATAAAATTAAACTGCTCTGGGACTTCAGAATTCAAACAGACAAGCACCTGCAACATAACACCCAGACTTAACAATTGTCGATAAGAAAGACAAAAAAGTCTGGATAGTGGATGTGGCAGTGCCTGGAGACAGCAGAATAGACGAGAAAGAACTGGAGAAGAGAAATAGAAAGACCTACAAATAGAAATAGAAAGACTGTGGCAAAAGCAAGCAAGGGTAGTACCAATAGTCATAGGCTCCTTGGGTGCAATCCCAAAACAACTGGAGCACCACTTGAACACAATTGGCATTGACAAATTCGCTATTAGTCAATTGCAAAAGGCGGTCTTATTAGGAACTGCTTCCATCCTGCGACGATATCTGTAATACCATCAAACATCCACATCTGCCTATCCCAGGTCCTGGGTAAGAACTCAATAGGTAGACAAAATGCCAAATCCAGTCTGAACATCTGGCTGACTGTGCGATGATTGATAATAATAATAATAATAATAATAATAATAATAATAATAATAATAATAATAATAATAATAATAATAATAATAATGTTGGAAGGCACCTTGGAGGTCATCTAATCCAACCCTCTGCTCAGACGAATGGCTTTCCAGTCTCTTCTTAAAAACTTCCATTGATGGAGCATTCACCACTTCTGGAGGCAGGTTGTTCCACTGGTAATTGTTCTAACTGTCAGGAAATTTCTCCTTAGTTCTAAGTTGCTTCTCTCCTTAATTAGTTTTCATCCGTTGCTTCTTGTCCTGCCTTCAGGTGCTTTGGAAAATAGCTTGACTCCCTCTTCTTTGTGGCAGCCCCTGAGATATTGGAATACTGCTATCATGTCCCCCCTCGTCCTTTTCTTCATTAAACTAGACATACCCAATTTCAGTAGCTGTTCCTTATATGCTTTAGCCTCCAGTCCCCTAACCATCTTTGTTGCTCTTCTCTGTACTCTTTCTAGAGTCCCAAAATCTTTTTTACATCATGGTGACCAAAACTGGATGCAGTATTCCAAATGTGGTCTTACCAAGGCATTGTAAAGTGGTATTAATACTTCACATGATCTTGATTCTAGCTCTCTGTTAATGCAGCCTAGCACTGTTTTGGCTTTTTGGGCAGCTGCAGCACACTGCTGGCTCATATTTAAGTGATTGTCCACTAGGACTCTGAGGTCCCTCTCACAGTTACAACTATTGAGCAAGGTACCCCCTATACTATACTTGCACATTTGGTTTTTCTTTTCTAAATGTAGAACCTTACTTTTTTCACCATTGAATTTCATTTTGTTAGATAGTGCCCAGTGTTCAAGTCTGTCCAGATCCTTCTGTATCTCAAGCCTGTCTTCTGGAGTGTTGGCTATTCCTGCCAGCTTGGTGTCTGCAAATCTGATGAGTTCCCCATCTATCCCCTCGTCCAAATTATTGATGAAGATGTTGAAGAGCACTGGGCCCAGAACAGAGCCCTGGGGCACCCCACTACACACTTCCCTCCATGCAGATGTGGTTCCATTGAGGACCACATGCTGAGTACAGCCGGTCAGCCAGCTATGGATCCATTTGGTGGTGATGCTGTCTAACCCACATTTTGCTATCTTAACAAGTAGCAAGTTGTGATCTACTTTATCAAATGCCTTACTGAAGTCCAAGTAAATTATATCCACAGCATTCTTCTGATCCACTATTTTTTTCACTTGGTCAAAGAATGCAATAAGATTTGTCTGGCATGATCTGTTTTTGACAAACCCATGTTGGCTTTTAGTAATGACTTTCTTTGCCTCTAGGTGTTTGCTGATTCGTTGTTTGATTACGTTTTCCAAAATCTTCCCAGGTATTGAGGTCAGGCTGATGGGTCTGTAATTTCCTGGGTCCATTTTTTTTTCCTTTTTTGAAGATGGGAACTACATCAGCTCTTTTCCAGACCTCCGATAGTTCCCCAGTGCTCCAGGATTTTTGAAAAATATAGTTCAATGGTTCTGAGATCACATCTGCCTGTTCCTTGAGAACCTTGAGGTATAATCCATTTGGTCCTGGTGATTTGAACTCGTCTAGGCTGGACAGGTGCTCACTTACCGTTTTCTTGCCTATCTTAACTTGTATTTCTATTCTGTTTTTTATGGCACTAGTTTTGGTAGGTTGGTCTGTTTTTTCCCTTTGTGTAAAGACAGATGCAAAAAATGAGTTAAATAGTTCTGCTTTCTCCCTGTTGCTTGTCACCTTCTTGCCACTTTCACCCACTAATGGACCAATCATTTCCTTTATTTTTCTTGTTTTTTACATGTTGAAAGAAGCTTTTTTGTTATTTTTGACTTTGGTCGCAAGTCTTAGTTCATTTTGAGCCTTAGCTTTCCTCACTTCATCTTTGCAAGCTCAGGCTATTTGCTAATATTCTGACTTAGTTATGTGCCCCTATTTCCACTTTCTATACTTGTCCTTTTTATCTTTCAATTTATCAGAGAGTTCTTTATGCAGCCATGCTGGTTTCTTTTGAGAGCTGTTATTTTAATTCTTTGCTGTTATTGTGCTAGACTGGGTTTTTATTATCTCACTTTTGAAAATTTCCCAAGCTTCTTGAGTTGTTTTCCCCCTGAGGATTCTCATCCATGGAATTCTTCCCAAGCCCTCTCTAAGTTTATTGAAATTAGCTCTTTTAAAGTCCAAGACTCTAGTTTGACTGTATTCTATTGTTTGTGCTTCCATAATGTTGAATTCCAATATTGCATGATCACTTCCTCCCAAGGTTCCTGTGGTTTCAACACCTTCTATCATTTCATCGGGTGCTATCATTTCATATGGTGCTAGTGAGCTAATATCTGATTAAATAATTATCTTATTGGCCCTAGGTATATCACATTATAATTTGGGGGCTTTAAATTGTGCTCTATAATAACTGACTGCCTGATATGTTGCCTCAAGAAGATAAATGAGTCTTATTCCAAATTATTGTCATAATATTACAGTTTAAAATTATGGAACTAAACTGTTAGTTAAATTATTCTGGAATCAATGAATCCCAGAGAAAGTAACAGAATTTAAAATAGTAACAGAACCACAGAATTCTCTGAGTAAATTCACTCAGATCTTTCTTGATTGACAATTGGGTAGCAAAGATGTATTTTTTCCCAGACATTAGTTTGGACACTCTTAATCAAAATAAAAACATCATAGTTCTTCTGGTTTTCTATGTGTGGTTTAACAAATGTATATGCTTCCATTTGTCTTGCATCTAATGTAATATTCTATTCTATTAAGCTACATGTTTAATAGAGTTTTTTGTTTAAGATTGTAATAAAATGAATAGTGGTAATACATGTAAAATGTATTGGTTTACATAAATGTAATGTTTCTATTGGGGTTCTGCTAAGACTAGGAAGGTTTCTTGTCTAACTATTCATCCTTCTAGAAAAGCGCCTCCTAATTTTTATTCACCTGGGTTTCCTCCTTCCCACTGAGGGAGAGTGAGGTTGTACAAAGACTATCCCACAATGTGGCATTATCAAACAACTAAATCTGTTTGGTATTGTAGTACTGTAATTCCACCACATTTAGAATGTGCTTCATCGTTGTTTGGAATGATGGTGCAAGCAAAAAGCACTGAAGCAAAAAGCACTGAAGACAAAGTCAGAGGAGGCTTCAGACAACGAATGATTAAATGAAATGCAGGTGTAGGAGTTATTTTGTTGAAGACTTATAAAAACATGACTTTTCTCTTCTAATATATTTGCCCCAGAGAATTTGATTCAACCTTAGTTACAGCTAGCTGAAGTGGTGCTGGAAAAGTGATTCCTTAATTAAAGCATGATTTGAATATGGTGGAATTTATCCTAATAAGCACAATCCCTGCACCTATCATGAACTCACAATTAATTCATGGAGAAGATATTAAAAGCAGCAGCTCGAACAATCTCAGATGTTTCTGGCTTTTTACAGCCATATGTTGAAGCTAAGAGACCCTCCTAATCAACATCCAAATTTGTTGGAAATTTTTTTTTTCTTCCTGCAAAAATAAGCTTGAACAATATATGTTTTAAAAATGATTGTTGCTTTGGTTCATTTGACATATTCGGTGGAGACAGTTTCTGTTCCTCTTCATTGTACTGTGCACTAAAGCTGCAATACATGCGTTTGAAGAGTGGGAGACATGCAAAAACCTAAATAACTGTCTCTAACTAAATAAAATAACTGTAATAAAAAGTTAATTCTAGCACATTGTTAGTTTCCATTATAAAATTGCCATGGGACTGAAGGAACTAGAGTGGCACTTAATTTTAATAGTTCCATCATTGTAGACTGGCTGGGTATTAATTGTGTTAATGGTGATCATGTTGAATTCATTTGGTATTTATTGAATGGCCACCTGTGCACCCATATGTTTTACATCATTATTTAGTAGTAGTTAATGAACCCTTTAGGAGTTAGCAGCCGGGGAAGGGGGGAATGTGCTGGCATTTCTTCTTCGGAAGAAAGGCTGTTGATAAGTCTCATAATATGATGCTCTTTCCTTCCCCCAGATATTTCCTTTGCTTGCCAATTTAGGTAAATTATAAGCAATCTCACTCTGGCATAAAAATAGGCATAGCTTTCATCATTACTAACATCAAAGATACTAAATCAACCTCATCTCACCTCTACTCTGAGCTTTCTTAATGTTAGGAAATTGTTTTGCATTGTAGATGTTTAACGTGTAGTTTGTAGGAGAGCGATGCTACATAATAAAGTCTGAGCAAGCTTTGCAGCAGCAATAAAAGGAGATGTAGAAGCTCTAGGAAGAAAAAGGGAAACTCAACCCCCCCTTCTCTCTCCCTGCTATCCTCTCATTCTCTATGATCACTGATAGCTTTGGTTCATGCAGCATATTTTGATTGTGCAATACCTGAAACCAGTGGCAGGGGTGGGCAGTGGGGAGAGTCATGTGCAGAGATTTGGTTTTGGCTGTCAGCAAAAAGAAGGAGGAACAGATAACAGGGTATGGATGTGGCCACAGTGACCTCCTTGTATTGTGCACGTATTACTAAGATTGTCTTGTACATTGGTTTTCTTTAAAAAACTGACTGTAGACAAGATGCTTTTGCAAACAACATGCATACAGGCGCAAAACTTGAATCCTTGAAAAAGCCCTCAAGCTGCGATTATATCATGTGTAACTGTCTGATATAGATGTAACTTTTGTGAAGAAAAATACAAATGTTTTGTGTAGGTATACATCTTGAGAAGTTGCTACTAAACTTGGCTGCTTACCTATTGTGTACAGCATAAAAGAGCTGGCTTTTTCCAGCCTGACTTTTGCAAAGGATTTCCTTTATTTGCTCCAGTGTCCTTCTTGCAACTCTTTTGTATTTGAATAATAGGCTTTTTATCTTCATAAAGTTCAGTACATTAAGCATGATGGGTGTCTGCTTCCTCTGAGTTCACTGAAAACCGGTCATAATAATCCTTTGTGTGATAGGCATTTTAAGGGTCTCTGCATTCAAAATGAGCTTTTATTAAAGAAGCGGTGTCCATATAGATCAGCAGGGGTTAAATGTACAAATTCCTAATTTTCACTACCTCAACATGGTATTTTCTAGCTATATTTTGACTGAAATCCCATTACTGCTTAGATTCTTTGGAACAAATGAAGAAAGTTACAAAAAAGATGACTGTATCAGAGGAAATAGATTTTAGTACATAAAATACATATTTATAGTCATTTTACTATATCAATGCAGTTTAGCGATAACATGGGGGTTCAGATTGGGAGTGAAGACAACCAGTGAAAATGTTGGCTGTGTAATTGAAGCCCTCCTTCTTTTTATATGCATCAGACTGGCAATATATACTGTATTAAAAGAAGGGTCTTTAATTGTCAGCCTGAGCAGACAAGTGAGCTCTCCTGTAATTGAGCTAAAAAAGCATAATGTTTGGTTCAAAACTTTACTCAGCTGTAGAATTGGAGATAAAACTGTTTAGCTCCTGGATTCCTCCCCCTCCAAAATTGTGAAATTATCTATTTTAACTGTTTATTTATTTGACTTTTATCATAAGGTAAAACCTGAAATTATGATAGAACTTGGAGAAACTACTGGATGAACCAATCAATAAATGCTTACTTAAAACTAAGCTCTAACTAACCTTGTAGAACTTACTTCTGAATAGTCATTTCATGTTCACTGCTGTTTAAAACTTTACTTCATAGTTGTTTTCATATTATTGTATCTATTTCCTCTGTTTTATTTTATTTTGTTAATAGTTAACTAACTAGTAGTTTGGACAAAGTCATACTTTCCACTTGAGTTGCAAGAATGATGATGTGGTTCTCCTCCCATTGCAAATGTACCCTGTGTTGTGTTTCCCAACTTTGATTCAAAATTGCTGTTTTCCAGCCTGAGTCATCTTAATCTCTTTCAAGTGGATGATCTCCAAGTGCTTCATTCTCTTTTGTTGCCAGCCCCAGTGCTGATTAGCTGCAATACCTGGAGCCCTACTCCTATTGCCCTGCTCTGTTTTTTCATCACTCTAGAACAGGGATGTTAAATTGTCGGTCCACAGGCCAGATGTATCATGAAACATCATGTGACCATCACAACACATCATGTGACCATCACGACACATCATGTGACTTGATAGAGTTGGACACCCATGCACTAGAAGCTTATGGCTCTATTTAGCCATTATATCTCAGTGGGCACCCTTTTGGCTTTTATCCAGGCTGCATGACACATGTTCCTCTTGCTTTTCCAATTTTCTTCAATGCTTTACTTTCCTTAAAAAATAAATTCATGTTGGAAGATAGGAACATTGCTACTTTGGTTCCATGGAACTGAACTCTCAGCTTTTCCTTGCCACAAATTTTCAGGAACCTACAGAAGAACTACAAATAAAAGAACAACTGATTTCCTATTGCTTTCATTATTGCAGAATTGGAATTACAGTTATACCAGTAAAAGGGGGGAAATGGTAAGAGACAGTATTAGTGTTCAAAAAGAATAAGGAGAAGGAAGCCATCCTAGGAAAGCAAGGAAAGGCACAGGACATAACGAGGAAGGAACAATCCCTAAAACAGCCAGGAACAATGTGAGAGACAAGCTGGTTAAACAGTAGGACAGAATTGCTTTTGGTCAAAGTTATGTGTAAGAATAATCTAGCATAGATTATATAATATCTGAAGGATATTTTGTGTGTTTTGTGTCAACATGGATACAGCTGCTGGTTAGTTAGTTCAGTCCCATCTCTAATAGCTCTTTTTTTTAAATTTAAGGACTTCTGCTAATTATGTGAAGGCCAACAAGTTGAAAGCCTCAAATGGTTATATAACAAGTACTAAATAAATTAATGACAAAATCAGGGCAGAGGAATGTCTGCTCTTGTCTGGCCCACCCATGTGTGTAAAAAGCAATAAAATGAGTGGCTTGGCAGTGTTGGCACTTTAGACCTAGTTTGCTGATTAGAGGACTCCCACTGTTCTTGGAAATTACTGAATTTCTTTTTATCTTTCTTAAAAATGTAAGTGGAGTTACAGCAGCTGACTGAAATACTAAAATCAAGCTGAACAAAGGAAGTAAGTAGAATGGAATAATTTTGTTCCAAAAGAAATAAATCATTAGATTCCATACATATAATTTTTATATTGTTTTCGTAGTCCAATTAGCACCAATTACTCATCGACTGCTGGTCATGAGTAAAGCTGGGTGAATCTGGATCCCGATTCTAAGCTGAGATCATGTTTTAGCTGACATTTTATCTCAGAAGAGATCGTCTATGGATTTTGAAGGAATCCTTTTGGTATACTACTCTCTCAGCCCGGGAAATACATGAACTATTACATATCTTGCAATTTTATTGAGAAAAGGGAAAAATAAAGAAATAAGGAGATTCAGAAATGGAAGTGAAAAATCACCCTTGTTCAATCATAGGACAACGAGGAAAGAAAAACTATAAAATAGCTGCAAGCCAAAGTACAATTTCTAGAAAAAAACATACTGTAGAATAACAGAGTTGGAAGGGACTTTGGAAGTCATCTAGTCCAACCCCCTGCTCAAGCAGAAGACACTATACCATTTCAGACAAGTGGCTGTCCAGTCTGTTCTTAAAAGCCTCCTAGGTCTCCTCCTTTGCCCATCATAATAATTGAACAGTCCAATTTGTTCTGTCATTCAGAATAACATCATTGAAAGGGACCTTGGAGGTCTTCTAGTCCAAACCCCTGTTCAAGCAGGAGACCCTATACCACTTCATGCAAGTAGCTGTCTAGTCTTTCTTAAAAAACTCCAGTGATGGAGCATCCACAACTTCTGAAGGCAAGCTGTTCCACTGGTTAATTGTTCTCACAGTTAGGAAATTTCTCTTTAGCTCTAGGTTGCTTCTCTCCTTGATTAATTTACATGCTCCACACAAGAAGATGAGCTTAAGATTTTTCATCTAACACCCATTTACCACTAATTTCAAGTCCAAACAAAGTCTTCACTGTTGTCATGGGCAAGAAGAAAGTCTGCACAATAACTATTACTTTTGTAACTGGAAAAAGAATATTAAATTTCAGCTCAAACAAGATCAAGCCAGTCTTCCAATTTTTAAAAGAAAAAGTAAAAATGGAATGGAAGGTGTAGTTGGCCTCCACCTTAGACCACAATGCATAGATGGGAAGTAAATCTATTAACTTTTTATCTGCTATAGCTTTCCTATGAGGCAGCTGTGTTTAGGTTAATGTCCCCAAATGCTGATTCTACAGACCTAGTGAACTGAAACCTGGTGCATTTGATTTAGATCAGGGGTGTCAAACTGCCAGCCTGTGGGCCCGATGCATCATGCCGAAACTGCGCCCACCCCATTGTTGGCAATGGAAAAGAAGTCACGATATGTCGCAACACATCATGTGACGTTGCGAGTTTGACACCCCTTATTTAGATGATGTCAACCAGTAAAATAGACATATATAAAATGTGGTCAACTCTTGAACTTCCAAGCACCCATCTCTAAAAACTATAAGAACTAAACAGGCACATTTCATAGATAGCAGAAGAAATAATAGTATATGACAATCTATATATGATCAAAGTACTCTAAGTTAGCCCATAAATCTTTTTCTTTTGAAACCAGAAATAGGGATGGAGTTAGAAAAGTTAAAAAGAAAATGTGGCTGCTTCTTTTGGGGATTTTTCTTCCTCATGCAACTAACTTTATAGTAATCATTACGTTATTTCCACCCCTCTCCTTTCCTGTTTGAGGCTGCAACTTATAAAACGGAAAGCTCTTGATGTTGCCCCGTATTGGTTTGCATTTTACATATAGCCACTGAGCTTGTATTTCTCAAACAAATATAAATACCATAGGAGTGTTCTGACCAAAATATAGAGACAAAATGAATACAAATTTAAGAGAAAACTATCCAAAATTACCTATAATAGGAAAAATAAAAAAGTGACTATACTTAGAAGAATATAAAAAATGCAACTGGGGGTGGAATGGTTGGAAAATAGATATTTTAATAGATATTTTAGACAAAATTATTACAGGCTTTGGGACAGTGTCCCAGTAGTAGGATTAGGCTGGATTAAGAGAGAGCTCTAATATTTGGGGAGGAAACTTGGCATCATATTTCCCCTCCTGACTCCTAAAAAGTCTTGAAGTTGTTTTTTTATGATATTAAATTCAAACATTAAAAATAGCTGAAGAATATGGGGGCAAGAGTAAGCAGGCGGGAGACTGGGATATTGATTGTTTGGTTGATCAAATTTCTCCCATCATACAGAATGGAGGCATTTTTGCCAGGCATTTTATGGACAAATTGGCAAATGGATGAAGCAGGATAAAATGAGCCTGTACTTCAACAATATATCTCTTGTAGAAAGCAACGGTAATGGATGTCAACATTCCTAAGTAAAAGCCACACAATACAGGGGCAAAAAAGACAAAGTGTTTCCACATGCTTCTTGTTTACCTAATTCCTCATAACTAAATGTTAAATATCTGATCCTGATGAATGTTTTGCAGAAACTGTGCCCCCCCTGAGCTCATGAACTAAGTTGTCTGAAAAGTGGAAAACTTTTCAGGTATTCTGAAAACTAAATCTCAGAACTAAATTTCACAGCTTTGTCTTCTTTCCTGTCACCCTTCAGTTTCTTTTCTTTATGCACACATCATCTGCATTGAATGGAAAGTCTTGTGAACAAGGTCATTTCCAAGTTACATGATTCACCCAGAGGGGACATGGCTGTTTTGTTTCTTCTAAGTAATGCCCTCAGTTTCCTTATAAGGAGTCATGTGAAGCAGAAACCACAGCAGACGGGAATATTTGCAAAGCTGGAAAGTGAGCAAGAAAAAGATTTTTCATCAAAAAGAGGTATCTTTCTTTGTAACTTTCTTGGGATGTTGTCAAAACCAGTAGAAACTTCCTGAAAATCCAAAGAACATTCTCATACCTGACATATCAAATCTTCAAGGCAAAATAACTTCAGCTTATTTTTGGAAGAGACATGAGATACTGTAAGGAGAACCATCTCATAACTTAATCAATTCTTGCAGGAAAATAGTATTTTTTTTTCATGGAAAAAATGAGTCTGGCTTCTGTCTCCTGAGCTGCCCCCTCCCCATCCCACCTTCCTTGAAACTATATTCTTAATTTCTTTTCCATGCTGTATAAACTGAATTGAAGGTACCCCTGACTAATCTATACAATGTACAGTGCAGGATCAGCTTTACTTCCAAAACTATGTAGCAGGCTTGTTATATCCAGATAATTTTGAAGAAAATGTGCCAGCCTATATTTCTATTTCTAGTGAAATATACTGTTATTCCTGCACTCTAAATAGAGGAAAAATAAATAAGAAAAACAGCCTGAATGAATGGGTCAAAATTCATTGGACTGGATATATATCTATACTGATACACACAAAGAGAAATGCATATGTTAATTTAAGTATGGGAATACAATCTGCTCTTCTCATTTGTTTTGAAAGATGAAATCACATCTTGAGAATTATCTTATCATATTCAATTCTCTTCTAATTAATTTCTCAGAAAACCTAAATAATGGCATTGTTTGACTTGGAGATAGGATTAAGTCAAACTGTATGTTGTAAGCTTAGCAATGGGAAAATGTAAATTCCAATTTAATTGATAACTGGACAACTTTCCAAGTAGGGTGGTCATACAACATGCAGATGAATTACACATATTCACATATATATATATGCATGCTAACATGCATATACACTTCTCCATCTCAGCAGTGATTTTAAACTACCTGGCCATGAAATCTGCAGGAACTTTGCACTCTACCTTGCTAACCAATAAAATCTTGTTTAATAGAGAAGACAATGTTCTGAACTATATTTCCATCTGTACTCCTCACAGATCACCAAATAGTCATGAGAGTTTGTATAGGGCAGGGATGTCAAACGGCTGGCCTTCACGCTGAATGCGTCATCCAGAAGCCACGCCCACCCTATTGCCAGCAATGGCAAAACCGTCCCAATACGTTGTGCGACATCATGTGACATCACGAGTTTGACATGTCTGGTATAGGGGAAGTTTTGTATAAAGAAAGAGAGCATATTTCTTTTTGTGAACATTTTTACATCTTAAAATGAACCATTCTGAGGCTACAAACTCTTCATGAATTGAGTACCCCTTTAATGAAGCCTAGAATTATATTATTCAAGAAATAAAAATTAATTCAGTCTTATTTAATTCAGTACCTCCCAGATGGGTTGGCAGGAATAGTGGAACTACAGAGTATCATCTCCAACCAACAGACAGATTCTTATTCCACGATGTGTGAGGAGGGTGGGAAATTAGCTGAGGGCTATGAATGAAAACCAAATAGAAAGTAGCTTTTTAAGAAGACAGCTGGGAAATGTCAACTTTTGTGTGTTACAGATCTGCTGCAAGACACCATTGTTGTAAAAGATGTCTTTGTGACACACAACACCATATTGTTGTCATGAGTTTTATACACTTCAGTTGACACCTGTGTTTCATACCCTACAGATGCTCCACTGTGCACTGGATTGAGCCTTGAACAACACAGCTGTTTCAACACAAGGACATTTTCCACTTAACAAACCATAAGAGTATAAGCTCCAAATCCTACGGCTAGACTGTGGGAAGCAAGATACTTGTTTCTTTGGGATATCTTTGCTCTTCCCAGTAGTTTTAACTACATGTTCTGGATGGTTTTCATCTGGTCTGCTGCACACAGGAAGGCAGTTCTGATTGCTATCGTAAGTGACAACTAAATCTTTTCACTTGTTCTTTTGACTCATACTTTTATTTCATTTACTCCTGCACTACCTGTTCCGGTATTCTTATCTTGTACTACTGAGATGAAAGTGGAGAAAGGATTATCTCTGTTTCACATTATTCCTTTAAAAAAAAATTGTGAGACTACAGTACTTCTTATGGCAGAGTTAATAATCCCAGATGGAAGGACCAGACTGAGGGAAGAGAAATTCAAGAATAATTGGGATGAGTCTAATACGAAACATCCATGTTTTGCTGATAAGTTAAGTAACATTCAAAATAAAATATTCAGACCTAATGAGTTGTTGTCTGATATAATTTTGAACAGTTTATTATCTTTATCAAGAGAGAGAGAGAGAGAGAAATTTATTATAGATTAATTTATTTACTAGAGGCTATCTAGTAACAAGAGATATGAGGGAAAATTTGAAGCTATATTTTAGGACAACCTGAGATGTCTTTGGGAAAATATTTATTTTTCATATACATCACATTTCTACACTGTCCATCACACCTAAGGGACTCTGGTAGCTTACAATAAAAACAACACAAAAGTAGGAATAAGAACAAAGTTAAAATCAATATCTAAAAGGTAAGGTTACAGTATTAAAAGTTAACAAGGTGAAGAAAACAACCTCACAACACCAGTCATCCACAGGGATGCATATCACTCTTTGTCTCCCTTGCCAATTGGCAAAGTCAGATCTTAACACTATTTCTGAAGGCCAGAACACCTAACCTCTGAGGTTAAGATGTTCTGTAGGGTGAAAACAATGGTAGAGAAGGCTCTTTTTCTCATTCTCACCAATCAAAAGTTTTTAACCAATGGGATCCACAACGTAGTCTCCCTGACTGACTGGGTTGGACAGGATAATATAATTGGGCCAACAGTTCCTTGGGTAACCTGACACCATGCCATGAAGGGCTTTAAACTAACATCTTGAATTGGATCTTGAATATGGATAGAATCAAGATCACCTAAAGTATTAATAACATTTTACAATGCCTTGGAATACTGCATCCAGTTTTGGTCACCACGATGTAAAAAAGATGTTGAGACTCTAGAAAGAGTACAGAGAAGAGCAACATAGATGATTAGAGGACTGGAGGCTAAAACATATAAGGAACGACTGCTGGAATTGGGTATGTCTAGTTTAATGAAGAGAAGGACGAGGGGGGACATGACAGCATTTTCCCCATATCTCAGAGGCTGCCACAAAGAAGAGGGAGTCAAGCTATTTTCCAAAGCGCCTGAAGGCAGGACAAGAAGCAATGAGTGGAAACTAATCAAGGAGAGAAGCAACCTAGAACTAAAGAGAAACTTCCTGACAGTTAGAACAATTAACCAATGGAACAACCTGCCTCCAGAAGTGGTGAATGCTCCAAAACTGGAAGTTTTTAAGAAGAGACTGGAAAGCCATTTGTCTGAAATGATATAGGGTTTCCTGCCTGAGCAGGGAATTGGACTAGATGACCTCCAAGGTCCCTTCCAACTTTATTATTATTATTATTATTATTATTATTATTATTATTATTATTATTATTATTATTAATTTGCCAGCAAACTGGCACCCAATGAAACTCACAGAGCAGAGGTGTTAATATGCAAAATCCTAGGGGCACCCAAGACTGCCTGCGCCACTGCATTCTGCACCATCTGCAGTTTCCCATGTAGAGTGCATTGCAATAGCCTGTACAGGAGATGACCAGGGCATCATGAAATGCAGAAAAGCACACAAATGTATTTTATATAGTCACTGAAACTCTTTGCAAAATAATAACTGCCTCTGATGGGCATAAGTACTAGGTAAATAATTTGATTGGTCTGAGTAGTTTGCAGCTTTGGGGAAAGGGATTCCCATTTGTTGCTCTACCTCAGGCAACTAAGCATCTTGAAGAAACCTCATGGAAATGTTTCTTCTTCAGTGGACACAGTCTGAAAATTACTACAAACATGAAATTATATATACTGTATTATATTAATAGGAAGAAGGAATAATTCAATTAGTGAAAGGACTTTGTCAACAGTTACTTTTAAGTGATCCTATTTAATCCTATACCCATGAATGCTTTTCGGTGTGAAAAATTATTTGTCTAATTCTAACCAAAACCTAAACTTTCTAACAATATATCTTTTATGGGTTTCTCTTTTAAATAAATACTATAATTATATGCCAAGGGTCCCTGTAAATTTTATCAAGCTATAAAATATCTTCCTTTAATTATTTGACAGAGTGAAAAAAATATCTGCCTCTGCAAGGGTACCTCTGCAACGACAGGCAATCAATATTTCAGAAAGCATAAAGGCTTTGATAGACTTGATGTCTTCCTATCTCAGAAGATTTTTCTATTCAGTAGCTTGGAGATCAGTTAGCAGAAATGTATTTGATTAATTTGAAGAAATTGCTTACTGTAGAATATAGCGAAAAGAAAATTTACTAATAGAGAGGGATTATAGAAATTTTATACTGTGTGTGTGTGTATATGTATGTATGTATACATATACATACACACACACACACACACACACACACACACACACACACACACACACACATACATACATATATATATATATATATATATATATATATATATATATATATATATAAATAAATAAAATTACATTAAAAATTGAAGAATAGCGATTCCTGGGTACATACATTTCAGTAAAAAAGGAAGCGATCACCAGGAAATAAAACACCAAGGTTTTAATAAATAAAATCAAGCTTTCGATGGCTAACATCTGCCATCATCGTCAGGATACAAGCCAGTCAGTGAGGAAACCTGCTTATAAGCATAGCCACACCTAAACTCTACGCATGGACCTTGTAACAGGTCCAGGCCGACTAATCCTTGCTTCACTTACAGCCTTCAGTGATTCTTTCTTATAGCTCTTACTCAGGAACTAAAGGGAGGGAGGAAGTGGGTGGTTGTGTGGATGTAAGTAAGAGCTATAAGAAAGAATCACTGAAGGCTGTAAGTGAAGCAAGGATTAGTCGGCCTGGACCTGTTACAAGGTCAATGCGTAGAGTTTAGGTGTGGCTATGCTTATAAGCAGGTTTCCTCACTAACTGGCTTGTAACCTGATGATGATGGCAGATGTTAGCCATCGAAAGCTTGATTTTATTTATTAAAACCTTGGTGATCGCTTCCTTTTTTATTGATATATATATATATATATATATATATATATATATATATATATATATATATATATATATATATATATATGTTTTCTGAGGTTTTCGCGGGTATTTGTATGTAGGTCTTTGGTTGTTTGGGTTTTCTCCCGCGTAAAATTGGAAGTGTCTTGGCGACGTTTCGACGAAGTCCCATTCGTCATCTTCAGGCTGGTGTTTTCAGCTTCGTGCTTTGAGCAGCTTCTGAAGCTGTGTGGTCTTAGCTGTTTCTTCCTTTTAACTGCCAGTGGGGGTATGAACTGATTGGGTGGGAGCTTGGCTGTGTTCTGATTGGGTGGAGGTGTGTTCTGAATGGTTAGGGGCTTGGCTGTGCTCTGATTGGCTGGGGGAGTGTTCTGTTTGGTTGTGCTCAGGTTAGTCTGAGTTGCAGAGGGGTTTAAGATTTTGGGCTGCCTTGCTATTTTTTGGCTTTGCGTTCGTGGTCGTGCTTCCTCTTCATGGAGGGTGTCAGTTTGCTTCATGTATGGATTGGAGGGGTTTAAAGTGGCTAATGATGCAGCTGTGGTCTGGCTTCTGGTTTGTGGTCATGCCTTGTCATCGGTGTGGCTTTGGGTTTGTTTTTTGCGTGGATGTGTGGTGGTGACATCCTGTGTGGTTTTTGTGAGTGTGGGTCTGGTATCATTTTTTGTGTTAGGGAGTCGTTTGTCAATAAGGGCGGGTTTCCAAATGGCTGGTAGGCGGGAGGTATCATCTCGCTTGTTCATGCTGTGTGGGCGTTTTTCTATCTCGATGGCTTCTCTGATTATTCTGTTATTAAAATGTTCACTTTTGGCAATGGTTCTGGTATTTTTAAAGTCAATTTCATGTCCTGTGGCTTTAAGGTGTTGGACCAGGGAAGATGTTGGTTCCTCTTTTTTGACTGAGTTCTTATGTTCTTCAATGCGTGCACTTATTCTTCTGTTGGTTTGTCCGATGTATGTGGTGGGACAAGTGGTGCATGGGATTTCGTATACTCCTTGATTTTCTAATTCAATTTTATCTTTGGGGTTTCTAAGGATGGTGGATATTTTTCTGTTTGTGCAGAATGCTGTTTTGATGTTGTGTTTATGGAGGATCTTACTGATTCTGTCTGTGGTGCCTTTTATGTATGGGAGGAGGGCTTTGCCGTTTTCTTGTTCTTTGTCTTGGATTTTAGTGGGGGTTTCTTTTTGGATTAGGTTTGTAATCTTATTTCTATGGAATCCATTGGATGTTAGTACATTGGTGAGAGTGTGTAGTTCGGGTTTTAGGTGTTGTTCGTCAGCTAAGCGTTTTGTTCTGGAGATGAGTGTCTTGGCTACAGAGTTGATCTGTGCTGGGTGGTGGTGTGAGAGAGCGTGCAGATAGCGGTTTGTGTGTGTTTTCTTCTGGTAGATGGTGTGTCCTAGGGAGCCATTGGATTTCTTGTAGACTAAGACATCCAGGAAGGGAAGTTGGTTGTTAGCTTCTGTTTCCATGGTGAACTGTATTTTGGGGTGTAGGCTGTTGAGGTGTGTGAGGAAGTTGTCCAGTTTTTCTTTCCCATGTGGCCAGATTATGAAGGTGTCGTCTACGTATCTGAGCCAGAGTTTGGGTTTGTGATCCGATTTTTCTAGAGCTTGGGTTTCAAAGTGTTCCATGTAGAGGTTGGCAATGACAGGTGAGAGGGGTGATCCCATGGGTGCTCCTTCTGTTTGTTTGTATTTTTGTCCATTATAGATGAAGTATGTGTTGGATAGGCAGTGGTTGGTCAGATCTAAGATGTGTTTGGGGGGGTTATATTTGTTTTGAATAGCTGTCAAGGCTTCTTTGATAGGCACTTGGGTGAAGAGGGATATGACATCGAAGCTCACTAGTAGGTTGCTGGGCTGTAAGTTTTGTTTCTTTATGATCTCTATAAACTGGAATGAGTTTTTTACGTGTGAGGTGATGGATTCTGCATAGGGCTGTAGTTGTTTGGCGAGAAATTTGGCTAGGTTTTGTAGAGGTGAGCCTATGGAGCTGACTATAGGTCTGAGTGGGGTTCCTTCTTTGTGTATCTTGGGGAGACCATAGAGTTTGGGGCATCTGGATGATTTCTCTCTGGGAATGATTCTTTGCTGGATCTCTTCGCTAATGGGGGAGGCTTTTATTTTGGATCTGGTGGTTTTTTCCAGGTAGATGGTGGGATCTGTATTTAGGGGTTTGTATGTGGAGTCTTGGAGTAGGTTGGTTAATTTGGTTTGGTAGTCAGATGTGTTCATAACCACTGTGGCGTTGCCCTTGTCTGCTGGTAGGATTATTATGCTGGTGTCTTCTTTCAGGTTACGTAGTGCTGTCTGTTCCTCTTTGGGTAAGTTGCTTTTGGGTGGCTTGCTGGTGCAGAGGATGTTGGTGATTTCGAGTCTGATTCTGTTAGCGTCGTCGGGGTTGATTTTGGTCAGGCTGGTTTCAACTCCACATATAATGGTTTCAGTGGGGATGTGTTTGGGAGCGACTGCAAAGTTGAATCCTTTGGAAAGGACATTGGTTTCGGCTTTGGTGAGGATCCTATCTGAGATGTTATGCACTGTTTGTTTCATGTGTGGCTGTGAGGGAGGAGGGGTTTGTTTCTGGCGTTCTTGTAGTCTTCGGAGTTTGTTGGTGTGTGTATCTGTCTTGAGGGTGGTCTGTGTTTCGGCTCTCCAGACGGTGAGTTGTTTGGATTTGTCCCAAAGTGCGGGGTGGATCTTGTTGCTGAGTTTGAGGTGGAGTGTGAGGAGATCTTTGTTAATTCGGTCTAGGAGGAATCTTTTTGTGTGAAGTTCATTTCTGATTAGGGCCAATTCTGTTCTTTTCAGGATCCGTTTGGTGGCTGCAGAGTTGGAGTGGAATTTCAGTTGGAAACATGTGGGGATTAGATTTTGATCTCGGCAGTTGCGTAGGAATGCGAGGTCGCATACCTCTACATGGAACACTTTGAAACCCAAGCTCTAGAAAAATCGGATCACAAACCCAAACTCTGGCTCAGATACGTAGACGACACCTTCATAATCTGGCCACATGGGAAAGAAAAACTGGACAACTTCCTCACACACCTCAACAGCCTACACCCCAAAATACAGTTCACCATGGAAACAGAAGCTAACAACCAACTTCCCTTCCTGGATGTCTTAGTCTACAAGAAATCCAATGGCTCCCTAGGACACACCATCTACCAGAAGAAAACACACACAAACCGCTATCTGCACGCTCTCTCACACCACCACCCAGCACAGATCAACTCTGTAGCCAAGACACTCATCTCCAGAACAAAACGCTTAGCTGACGAACAACACCTAAAACCCGAACTACACACTCTCACCAATGTACTAACATCCAATGGATTCCATAGAAATAAGATTACAAACCTAATCCAAAAAGAAACCCCCACTAAAATCCAAGACAAAGAACAAGAAAACGGCAAAGCCCTCCTCCCATACATAAAAGGCACCACAGACAGAATCAGTAAGATCCTCCATAAACACAACATCAAAACAGCATTCTGCACAAACAGAAAAATATCCACCATCCTTAGAAACCCCAAAGATAAAATTGAATTAGAAAATCAAGGAGTATACGAAATCCCATGCACCACTTGTCCCACCACATACATCGGACAAACCAACAGAAGAATAAGTGCACGCATTGAAGAACATAAGAACTCAGTCAAAAAAGAGGAACCAACATCTTCCCTGGTCCAACACCTTAAAGCCACAGGACATGAAATTGACTTTAAAAATACCAGAACCATTGCCAAAAGTGAACATTTTAATAACAGAATAATCAGAGAAGCCATCGAGATAGAAAAACGCCCACACAGCATGAACAAGCGAGATGATACCTCCCGCCTACCAGCCATTTGGAAACCCGCCCTTATTGACAAACGACTCCCTAACACAAAAAATGATATCAGACCCACACTCACAAAAACCACACAGGAGGTCACCACCACACATCCACGCAAAAAACAAACCCAAAGCCACACCGATGACGAGGCATGACCACAAACCAGAAGCCAGACCACAGCTGCATCATTAGCCACTTTAAACCCCTCCAATCCATACATGAAGCAAACTGACACCCTCCATGAAGAGGAGCACGACCACGAACGCGAAGCCAAAAAATAGCAAGGCAGCCCAAAATCTCAAACCCCTCTGCAACTCAGACTAACCTGAGCACAACCAAACAGAACACTCCCCCAGCCAATCAGAGCACAGCCAAGCCCCTAACCATTCAGAACACACCTCCACCCAATCAGAACACAGCCAAGCTCCCACCCAATCAGTTCATACCCCCACTGGCAGTTAAAAGGAAGAAACAGCTAAGACCACACATTGCTGCTCAAAGCACGAAGCTGAAAATACCAGCCTGAAGATGACGAATGGGACTTCGTCGAAACGTCGCCAAGACACTTCCAATTTTACGCGGGAGAAAACCCAAACAACCAAAGACATATATATATATATATATATATATATATATATATATATATATATATATAGGCATTTCAGAGAAGAATTGAACATGAGAGGTTGTTTCACTAATTTTATTGAATGCTTGTGCTGGAAACATTTAATGTAAATTTACCATCTGTTAATTAAAGTGGAATGTATCAATTTTGATTTGGACACACACATTCCTTTCAAAGTTTTCTCCTTAATTTTAAATGAATTGTTTGCTGGAAAAAAAGGCCATTTATGAAAAACATTGATAGAACAGGCATCCGGGCACATAAATATTATCCATGCTTGTATCAATACACTTTTTCACTGCTGGAACAACTAAATGAACCTCCAGATATGGGGTCTGAATGACCGCAATATACCAAGTAGATAAGCAGATTCAGTTTCAGAACTTGACAAGCTTCAAGTTTGCTTTGCTTCAATCAAATATTTGATTGAATTTGCTTCAATCAAATATTTCTTCTTAGTGTTGTCAGAATGGTTGCTTATTTGTCCCCCACAGTAGCCATACCTTCCCCACTCCCCATACACTTGTAACACTATTTCTATTTATGATATTGCTACAGAGCTGGCCTGCAACAATCTGAACAACAATTAGAAAGCAACAATCATGAAACTACAATTGTTGCTATTTAAGTGCTTTCTGAATATTTGTGGGCCGAATCTGAATAACTTTTATAATTGGGAAGGATACCAATTACCAGTAATGTTGTCTGTACTGAAAGCAAAGAGAAGATCTAGTCACTATAGACCAGACTCTATGGAACTTTGTGATAGAATGGAATAAGAATAGAATAATAACTTTATTGTCACTTTGAATGTACACTAATCGGCATACATTAAAATGAAATTTCATTGCATACAGCTCCCAAAGTGTCACCACCTCCGATATACACTATATAAATATGACAAAAATAAATAAATAAATAAAGAATTATGCATATACCCACATCTAGTTTTTGAAGCTTTTGGCAGATAAGGTACTCTTATTAAGCTAAATAAATCCCAGCTACTTTGCAACGTAACAAAATATATATGAAGAAGTTCAAATGCATATAACAGCCAAGTAATTGGAAGGTTTTTGAAATTTTCATGTGTAAATTCTCCCCCTTTCACTGCAGTGTTGTATCCAATAGCAGGGATAAGTACTTCAACTGTCTTTCAATTAGGACTTATTGGGAAATATAAGGCAAATTGGTAGACTTTGGTCACATCTTCAGCAAAGCCTACCTCCTGAGGATCAATGTTTTGGTTATGCCTTTTGATTTTTTAAAATTCATTGCCACTGTTATTCTGCCTGTGATACTTTACCACCCCATATTTTGTTGTCCTGTCTATTTGCAGAGCCCTACATGTTGAGAATAACAGAAACAAAATCTTCTGGGGCACATTAGCAGCAATGCCAGAGGGCAGGCAGTAGTTGGAAACTAAACAGGAAACTGAGCCCCAGGGATACCAGCCTTGCTTTAGGCAGGTTGAGTGACAATTCAATGCAGAAATTGTAGAGAAAACATGCTTTACCTCTGCTGGGTGAGAATGGAGGATTTGTTCCTCAAAATACTTTTTCAGTTAAAATCTCACTAATGAAAATATTTATTTTATAACAAGAGGAATACAAGAAGGAATCAGAAGGTTAGTTTCATATAAACATAACCAATGTTTGATAATTTGGTGGGCATGCATATTTCTCAACTGTCCTCCCCCCCCTTTTGCATTTGTCTGACCAGCCTAATTAGCAGCTTTTAATTTTGCATTTGTCTGACCAGCCTAATTAGCAGCTTTTAATTTTATTCCAAAGAACAATATTTTATTTAGAAAATGTTGCTTAGATTTCTTCTGTGACCTTTGATATCAGCAATTATGGTATCTTTATAACCAGGTTTGGAGAATTGTTCTCCTTCCTCCAGAGTTGACTCCAGACATTGTTGGTGGAAGGAGTGATATCTAGTTCTTAGAAATCCACACCTCCCCCCCCCAGTGCCTTTGTGTAATTCTTCAGGTCTGTTTTCACTCCTGTTTAACATCTACATGAAACCACTGGGTGAGGTCATCTCCCAGCAGAGGGTAAAGTATTGGCAGTATGATGAAGATACTCAGTTATACATTCCATCACAGCTTTCATGTAAAAAGAATGACTGACCCCAGGTTTGAGTCCCAGGGATAGTCATGTCCCCTTTTGAGCCTGGGCTCAAGCTGCTCTCACTTGGTTGGATGAGCAGCTCACAAGAGACTGTGATTGGGTGTCTTGAAGGATCTAAACTGTTGCATAGTTCTGGTAAAAGGATTTTTTTTATTAAGGGAAAATATTCCCACAGTCTCAATGGGACTCCTTTTCTTAATTTCCCTAGACACCAATTAAAAAAACAGTTTAGAATTTTTAGTGAGTAATGAACACATAAATTTCCAAGTATTATTAAGCTTTATTGGAATGAAGTGCTCACCACCCACACTTTCACTCTTGGACTCATTCTTCCCATTCACTCACTTGATTTTTACAACCAGAGCTGGCCAAGCTTTTTGTTGGGACAGGGGTTTCTGCATGGATCTTTTTTTTTTTTTATTGAAAATTTTTAAAAACTTTTACAAAGACAGAAAAACAACAACAACAACAACAAAAAAAACAAACAAAACAATACAACCCTCCCCCAACCCCTCCCAAACTACCCCCTCCCTCCCCCCCCGGAGCTTCCCAGAGCAGAATATAGGCTTAATTAAAAGAAATTAACAAAATTATAAGATAATTAAGAATAAAATATATATGAAAAAAGAATTATAAACCTTAAAAAGAAAAAGTATTTAAAAAAGAAAAGCAAAGAAAAGAAAAAGTAGAGTTTTTATACAAGTTATAAAAAAGCTAAATGATATTTTTTCATATCCAATTTAAATTGTATAAAATTTATCCATTTTTCCCATACAGCAAAAAATTTCTCTTGCATTTGCTCTTTTAAGAAAGCCGAAATCTTTGCCATTTCCGCCAAGTAAGATACTTTAAAAAACCATTCTTGCAAAGTAGGCAAAGATTCCTTCTTCCAGTATTGACCTACTAACAGCCTTGCGGCTGTAATCAAATTCAACATCAATATAACCTCCTTAGCATCACAATCAGTAACAATACCAAGCAAAAACAATTGTGGAGTAAATTTTACCCTCTTTCTAAAAATTCTCTGAATGTTCCACCATATCTTAATCCAAAAAGCTTTTATATTTTTACACGACCACCAAATATGATAATAAGTGGCATCCAGGCAGCCACATCTCCAACATTTAGGCTGTAAGTCAGGATACATGAGAGACATCTTTTGTGGATCAAGGTGCCATCTGTAAAACATTTTATAAAAATTCTCCCTTAAATTCTGGGCTTGTGTAAACTTAACATTTCTCACCCAGATAGTTTCCCAGGTATCCAGTAGAACTGGTTCACCAAAATTCTGCGCCCATTTAATCATACAGTCTTTAATTAATTCTGATTCTGAATCCAGTTCCACTAGCACCCCATAAATTCTCTTAATGTGAGTTTGTCTTTGATCCTTTACTTGCTTAAAAAGATTTTCATCTTCTCTAAGCAAGCCTAGATTACGGTCCATCTTCCATCTATCTACTAATTGTCTATATTGAAACCAAGAATAGGTAATATTTTCATGTACTAGATCTTCCAAAGATTTTAACTGCCAATTTTGACCATCCCATCTAAGTAATTGTGTATAAGACACCGTATCCATTTTAACACCTCTCTTTATCCCCTCTATCGCATGCCAAGGTATAGCCCATAATGGCATTTTAAAATCACTTTTATAATATTTCCTCCAAACCCTAAGTAAAGAAATCCTTATAATATGAGATTTAAAGGCCCAATCCACTTTTTTATTAAATATTAAATAGGCATGCCAACCAAAAAGTAAATCCCATCCCTCCAAATGGAGTATCTCTAAATTTGTTAAATTTACCCAATCACTAATTAATGTTAAAACCACAGCATCATAATATAATTTCAAATTCGGTACCTTGAGTCCACCTCTCTCACGGAAGTCCTGCATAATTTTAAACTTTACCCTTGGTTTTTTCCCTGCCCAAATAAATTTATTAATGCCTTTCTGCCATTCATTTAAATTAACCTCATTCTTTAAAATCGGTAACATTTGAAATAAAAAGAGAAATTTTGGCAGGACATTCATTTTAATCACTGCAATGCTTCCCATGAGAGATAACTGTAAGTTCTCCCAATTTTTCAGGTCTTTTTGTACCCTGACCCACAACCTTTCATAATTATTCTTAAACAATTTTACATTAGAAACAGATAAAATAACCCCCAGATATTTTATCTTATCAACAATTTCAAAACCAGTCAAATTAGCCAAAATCTGTTTATCACAAATAGTCATATTTTTAGATAATATTTTAGTCTTATTATTATTAATTTTGAAACCCGAAACTAATCCATATTGATATATCAACTGTAATAACTTCACTACAGAGTAAGTAGGTTGAGACAAAGTAACCACCAAGTCATTTGCAAAAGCTCTTAACTTATATTCTTTTTTGTTAACTTCTATTCCTCTTATTTCCTGCGACTCTCGGATTTTAATCAACAAAATTTCCAATGTTAAAACAAACAGCAACGGTGACAAAGGACCTCCCTGTCTAGTACCTTTTTCTATTATAAAAACCTCTGACAAACCCCCATTAACAATAAGTTGTGTCGTTTGTTTTTGATATATAGCAGTAAGAGCTTGTAATATTTTTTCTCCAAAATTCATCTCCTCAATTGCTCTTAACATAAAATGCCAGTTCAATTGATCAAAAGCTTTTTCAGCATCTAAAAATATCAGCCCTGCAGGGACTTGGTTGTTCTTATCTAAATATTCTAATATATTAATAATTTGTCTAACATTATTTTTCATGTACCTGCCAGTTATAAAACCCGATTGGTCCTTATGTATAAACTGATGCACAACCGTCATAAGCCTATTAGCTAAAATTTTTGCGAAAATCTTATAATCTACATTCAAAAGAGATATAGGTCTATAATTCTTTGGTAAAGTAAGATCTTGATCCTCTTTTGGAATCAAGGATATAAAAGCACTGCGCCATGACGGAGGAATCTCTGAACCCTGCAATATGTTATTAAAAAGCTCACCTAAAGGTTGAATCATCTATTCTACTAAAGTTTTATAATAAATAGGTGTCAAACCATCCGTACCTGGCGCTTTACCTAATTTTAATTGCTTAATAACTGTCACAATTTCCTCATTAGTAATTGGACCATTAATTTCTTGCTTCTGATCTTCTGTCAATTTAGGAAAGTTAGCCTCCCTTAAATATTTATTTATATCTAAAATTTGTACATTAGTAGTCTTATATAATTTTTGATAATAATCTAAAAAAGATTTCTTAATCAATTCCTTCTGATACACTAATTTACCATTATAATTTATTTTATCTATTATTCTCTGTCTCTGTTTCTTCCTTAATTGATAGGCCAACCATCTCCCTGGTTTATTGGCATTACAAAATGTATTTTGTTTCATAAACAAAAAATTAGTTGCAGATTGATCAGCCATCAACATGTTAAATTGTGTTCTTAAGAACTTTATAGATTCCTTAACCTTTTCATCTGAAGGATTTAAAATCAAAAACTTTTCTTTTGATTTAATCTCATCTTCCAGTTCCTTATGCTTCTGAGTCTGCTTTTGTCTATGAACATTGTTCATTTTTATCAGAATCCCATGCATAAAAGCTTTACCTGCATGGATCTTTTATTGAGAAAGTGAAGCCCCTAAGGAACTGATCAATTCCTTTCATAGCCTCCCCCTGGAAGAAAATATTCAGACCCCTATAAAAGAGCAGTCATCTTTGTTGGTTTAAAAATAAAAAATATAAAAAAATTAAAAAAGAGCAGTCATCAATAGTTTCTAAAAAGGAGACACAACCCAGCATTCCTATGACAGAAAGAATAGTATCCCAGACTCCCCAAGGACAAAAAAGGTGAATATTGGTGATAGGAAATTCAATTCTTTGGGGAACAGAAACTATAGTCTGCAGACTGAACAGTCCATCTAGGGAAATATGTTGCGACTCTGGAACAAAAATCAAAGATGTAACTGAGAAACTTACTAAAATAATCAACCCCATGGATTACTATCACTTTCTTTTCCTACCCATGGGGACCAATGATGCAACAATGAATCTAAAAACAATGACAAGAGATTATGAACAGCCAAGGAAGAATGTTCAAGAATTAGGAACTCAAGTGGTGTTTTCATCTATACCTTCAACAAAAGGCCAATATCCAATGAGGAGCAAATAATTTTAGAAATGAACCACTGGCTTAAACATGGGTGTCACCAAGAGAACTTCAGTTTCCTAGACCATGGTCTGCATTACCTACCTGAAGGGCTACTGGCAAAGGATGGAGTGAACCTTACAAGAACTGGAAAGAACATATTCAGAAAACAACTGGCTCATCTTTTCAGAAGGGCTTTAAACTAAAATTGAGGGGGGAATGGAGCTAATCTTCAAGACCTTTAGAACCTGATTCCAAGCAAAAATCACTAGATAACCAATTATATAAGGAGGTAGGGAGTAAAGAGAAAGAAGGGGAAAAAAGAAAAACACAGTGAAGTAGAGAGTGTCAGAAAGGATGGAAAACCCAGATACAAAGTAGGAGATATAAGAAACTTACCCAAGACCCATAAAGGACTCAAATGTTTATATGTGAATGCTCAAAGTTTAGAGAACAAACAGGGTGAACTTGAAATACTAGTACATAAAGGAAAATGTGATATAGTTGTCATTACTGAAATATGGTGGGATGAAACTCATGACTAGAATGTACTGATAGAGGGATACAAACTATTCAAAAGAAACAGACCTAACAAAAGAGTAGGTGAAGTTGCATTATATATAAAAGATTACTACATCTCTATAGAAATCCACAAAACCAAGGATGCAAACTTCCTATAATTTATATGAGTCATTATAAAAGGAAAAAAAGAATGATATTGCTATAGGCATAATCTACATGCCACCCAACCAAGCAGAAGAAATAGATGAACTTTTTGCTAAAAAACTAACAAATGTATGTAGGAAATATACCACAGTAGTAATGGGAGACTGTAACTATCCTGATACCAACTGGGAGACAAACTCTGCAGCAAGTGGGAGACAAATCAGATTCCTAACCAACCTAGCTGACAATTGTATCATCCAAAAAGTAGAGGAAGAAACTAGAGGAAAAACTATACTAGACCTAATTCTTACAAACAGAGAAGAAGTGATAGAGGGAGTTGAAGTTGCTGGAACTTTGGGTGAAAGTGACCACATCATATTGGAATTCAATATAATGTAAACACAAGCAACAGAACATAATACAGCCAGTGTATGAAACTTCAAAAGAGTTGATTATAGCAAACTCAGAGAGAGCCTAAGAAAAATTCCATGGATGAAAATCCTAAAACAACTCAGAAGTGGGGAAAACCCTGAAAAATATGATCATAAAAGCCCAATCCAGGACAATACCACTAAAAAAGAAAAACAAGAAATCAAAGAATAAACCAGCAGAGTTGCATAAAGTTCTCTCTGATAAAATGAAAGACAAAAAAGACAAGTACAAAAAGGTGGTCTAGATGATTATGAGTGCACTTTGGTAGGCCTCTGTAACACTGCATTTCACAAGTTACAATGGTTTATGGTAGACTTCCCAAATACAACCAAAGGTGCTGATTATCAAATATATTCAGGGGACAGGGCCAGATTATTTGCAAATTGTTATTTCAACCATTCTCAAGGTTTGACAGAGGGGACATTCCCCTATATTAAACAGGATAAAACTTAGAAGAGGTACTTTCTCTATCATGGCACTTTTGCTGTGAAATAGCATACCCCTCCCTGCATGATCAAAATTCAATTGGCCCCAACATTGCCAGATTTTTGTAAGGTGTTTAGGATCGTGTTCTCAGGCATTAGACTAGGGAATTATGTGTGTCCATTTTTATGAAGTGTTAATCAAATATATGAGTGGCTTAGGATATGATGTATTTTTAGATTTGTTTGTTGTTTTAATTTTATTTTATCCTCTCAGACACACATCTGCAAATTGTATAGATAAATTGAACCTCTAAATGAGAGAGAATGAAAGAGAATGAGAGAGGGAAGGCACACATGATTAAGATATCATGGTTGACAGACTGTTTTTCTCACTTCAGAGCAAGTACTTGAAGATGTTTATGTTTTGTTTATTACAGTTTTATTTGCTGAAAATGGGCCATAAAATGAGAACCTGGGCCCAGAATGTTTTTATTCATTTTTATATATGTTGCTTATAGAACACCAATTTGGTATAATGGAGAGAAGAAGTCTGTGGAAACATTTATTTATATCCCAATTCAGTGATGAAGGTCACTGCATGTGTCTCGATGACTGAAAACCATATTTATCACTCAAAGTATTGGGAGGATAAAATGGAGAACATTTTCCCCAGGTTCCATTGAATGTAAAAATAATAAATAATCTTACCGGAATGTAGTTTAAATCTTTCAATATTCTGGCTGAATCTTAGAAATGGACCTTAGTTTTATATGCATGAAGAAAATTCCAATTTTAATATTTAATCTTAAGCATCTTCAGAAAATGAGCACTTTCTGTGATGGAAGTGCTTCAGGATCCAAATGGATAATAGTGGGCTGGGACAGGTTGTCTAGTACTGCATTTACCTTTGTTTTTGTGGTTCAGGAGAAAATCAGTGGAGAAACATTACTAAAACTGAGAAACATTACTAATTTCTTTCCCTCTTTTTGTTTTTTCTAACCCCAAGGAATGCTGGAAAGAAATTTTGTAAAGAGGATCAGGCCTTTGTTGGGCTGTCTCTTTCTCTATCAGCAGGATGCCTATCCAAAACCTAAACAATATGGGATCAAATTTGGTGTGGTGGCAGAAACTGGCAAAGATATCTAGACTTAAAAGCAGTGCATCTCTCTGGAATAAGCAGTTGTGCAGTTACTCAAAATATTGCTGAATGTTCCATTCTTCTTCCTCCTCATCATGAGACTCAGAGCAGAACACAGAGTACTTTGTGCTTCCTAGTACACAGATAAAAACAAAACCAAGCAAACATAATACAAGGAGAGAACAGAATCTACAGAGATAATACGTAGAGTCTCATCCTGATTAGTCCTGGGGGAAAAAGTAAACACACATGCAACCCTCACCAGGTAACAAAAAATGAACACCTTCTATAGCCACTGTTAGTAAAAAATGGGAAAAAATTTTAGAAATGATACTCTACATGTTAATGTTGTTTCAGAATTCAGATGTTTTGCCTGAAAAGGACTCTCCAAGTTTATTTCAGATAAAATCACTTGGGCCATTATCAGTTAGTGTATTGTCTTAAGCATCTGCTTCTCTTAATATTTAAATATGTTTTTATGAGACTTCCGTCATTCACGTTCAGGCTTTGGTTCAATTATTTAATCCACAGCCATGGGCATGACTAAATGTAATGTTTTTTCTCCTTGCTGTTTCCTTAGCTTTTTCCTTGCCCTTCCTTCCAACCTTTTCCGTTTTCTCCTGCACTGTTACAATGAGGTTCTAACCATATGCGTGTAATTACTCTGATTGCATTTATTAACAGCTACTACTTATGATGCTCCCAAGGAAACCGCTTAGTGTCAGTAATCAAGAAATCACAGTGAAGATGTGTTCATGTCCTGTGTGTGGGTTTCTGAGGGACATCTGATTATTTACTGGTAAAAAAAATACTGAGCTAAATTAACTTTTAATCTAATCCAGCAACATTCCTTTTATTTTCTTCTTGGGTTTTTAGTTGTATATTAGTATGTAGATTTGCAATTAAATTGTAATTTTCCACTATGAATACATATGATAATTCACATGTACAGGAGGGACCTATTTGCTATTTCTTTATGGAAAGATTTTTTCCATCTCTCTGAAATTAATTTTTTTTTCTAGTGGTGTTCACACCATCTTCACATTTCTTTTTCTTTTTTCCTTTTCATTTTTGGCTGGGTTTATATCCTGCAATTCCTCCAAAGTGGAAGGAGACTTCATTTTATCCCCATAATGGCAACCCTGTGAGGTAGATTGGCCTGAAGGAGGGTGACTGGTCCAGAGTTTCCATGGCTAAGAATGGATCTCTCCCACTTCAAGTCCAACCCCTTAATCACCTATATTTACAAAGAGTTGTTATTAAAACTCAAAATGCCTCATCTTCTAGATCCAATGAAACAGTTCATAATTTAGGAATGCCTGACAGAAACACAGAAATGCCTGATTATTCTTTCAACTAATATTCTTGTTAAATGGATTATAGTTTAAATTCCTTTTAAACTATACAACATTGCTGTACCTCATCAACACCCCCACTTCTCACCCTCAAAAATGTGCATCAACTTTGTGTATGGTCAGATATTGATTGCTTTACAGAAAGCAGAAATTGGAAACATCAGGGAATAAAGTATTATGCAATCTTACATCCAGACATATGGGGTGAAAAAGAAGAACCCTATTACACAGGCCACATTCTGCATGATATACTATATAACACTGAGATGGCAAACATAAAGAAAATTAAAAACATAGACACAATGTTTCTAGGAGACTATATACGTAAATCAGTAAATCAGAAAATTATGAGGTGTTAAACTACACATCACTAATCACAACAGAAAGAAGAAAATTGCACCTTAGCACAGGAAGAATGAATTTGAAATCAGAGACAACCTGTGTTACTTCTAGCTGTAGTAACAGAATGATATATAGTCATTTTTTAGAAGTCTTTCTGTTTCATGTTAGATTCTGTAACCTTCTTAGCTCTCTGGGAGATTGAGACTGTCTGCTTATCTGTAGGTCTGAAATAGCATTTATTTTTGCTAAATTCTAAGTCACTCTTTCAAAATGTTTATCGACAGATCTCTATGGAAGGAGACACCCTGAGGCAAATGTATTACTCTAGAATTAGTGAAAATGGATAATCTGCTAATCAAATATGGACTTAAGTTAGTGTTCTTTTAATGTTATAGTTTAGTAAGCTTTAACTTCATGGTGATCGATGCAGACTGCACCCATTTGTGGAATCAAAATCATGGGCTATCAAGGGGAGAAAAACCTATAATAAAAAGGAAGCCAGGATATCATTTGCCTCCCTAATAACTTTTGAATTGTATTGATGGTTTTATAATGGACATCTAAGGCTATAGGATCAAACAGAATATGTGAGCATTACTGCTTTCAACCATTCCAAGTTGATCTGAGCTTTTAAGTTTAAGAGAGGGAGAGAGAGAGAGAGAGAGAAAGAGAGAGAGAGGTTTATTTTCCATTTTGTCTAATAGCATGGTAAACAATAAAAAGATGAGCCAAGATCACATCTTCCATATATCTTATGAGCGCATGTCTCAAAACCTATAGTTAGCTATATTACTGACTTGTTAGAGAAAGAAAGGAACTAGAGAAACTATAGATGATTTAGCTCAGCATCATATGGTTCATAGACAACTACCACCATGTGTAGATTCTGACAGATTTGAATCTGTTCTAAACAGCATAGATTTGAAATGCTTCGATAGAGAGGATTCCTCTTATATTTCAGGGAAAGAGGATTAAATCACATCTATTGGAATATTTTAGCAGGCAGCTATTTGATCCAAACATTTTGTTTTTGGTCACTGGCACACTGATTTCATTCTCTCTTTGCTTTTTGTCACTGCTGTGACATGGATGGATTCGGAGGGACTGCAGTGACCTGAAACTATAATAGGGGAATTGCCTTTGATGACACAATGAGTAGGGGTGGTCTGTCTCTTCCCACTGAATGTAGGGGTTTTTTTTGTTTCTGTATTGATCTTGTTCATAATTCTGATCCCACTCAACTCTTTCAGTATCCTCATTCTGATATATACTATATAGAGATGATGATGGTTTTATCTTGTCTTTTTTCATATCTCTATATTTGTATCTATAGTTAACTTAAGATGAAAAACATACACAGGTATTCCTCATTTAGCAAATTCCTCTATTATTGACCATCCCCAATTAAGATGGTGATGAAAAAGTAACTTTGCAACCAATCCTTAAATTTGCAACCTTTGCAAGCAAAGAAAAACTGAAGTAAGATCATAAGCACAGTTGTGGTTTCACTTAATGACTGTTTTGCTTAATGATCAGGTTGCAGATTCCACTTGTAGTTTTTCAAAGAGAATGAGTGACTGGCCCCAAATCACCCAGATGGTTGTCATGCCTAAGGGAGGCCTAAAACTTACAGTCTCTAGTTTTTAGAGAAGCAGTTTAACCTGTATAAAATCAACTTTTATTTGTTAAGATAAAACACAATTCACTTCTTGGTAACCTCACAAAGGTACCCAAAGGAGAGAAAAAAAGCCAGTGCAACTAAATGGATATTCTAGTAAATAAGATTATTGATTTCCTTCAGTAGATCACCATGGTTTTGTACAGTCTGTGAGGTCTTCACTCAGTTTTTCCCAAGAACAGGTCACATTTAACTGTATTTAACCAGAAAGAGGGCTGAGAAAATATCTACCGACCCCTGACATCCTAGATATAATCTATTTCAACTTCTCCCCTCAGAATGCCTCTATAGGGCATTACATGCCCAAACTACTAGATACAAATATAGTTTTTTCTCCCGTACCATCACTCTGCTGAACACTTAATTCCCACAGCAATGTCTCATTTCTCATCTTTTCTCATCCTCTCATCTTTCCCACCATCTTTTCCTATTGGTTTCTTATGATTTATCAATTGTTTATTATGATTATTATCTATTATTATGTACTGTGAGCTTATGCACCGGAGACAAATTCCTTATGTGTCCAATCACACTTGGCTAATAAAGAATTCAATGATTCAATGATTCTATGAATCTATTTAACATATTTGTATGGCATTAGTGATGTATCGATTTCCAGTTGTTAGAAACACAATGAAAAGAACACATCAATATTTTGTTTCAACTCTTTTCTTCTTTATCATCATTTATGATTATTTGTGAGAAGTTGCCTTATATATTAATTTCTTTTATAATTTAGATCCTTCATACTATGGAATATCAGATGTTTTCTATTCTGGGGAACTACTGATGTTTTCAAAAATACCATCAGCAATCAAATGAGTTCCAGTAGCACTGGTAGATGATTTCCCATTTGCCTTTTAGGAAATAACTTGTTCTGCATTTTGAGTTGCATGATTTTAATCAGCATAGCCTAATAGATATTTGAATACAACTATTGGCATTATATTCTACACTTCCTTGAACAATTTGAATCTCCAGAAACAGCAGTAGTTTTGGTATGACTTCTTTGGATAAGGGATTATTGTGTGTGTGTATATATATGTATATGTATGTGTGTGTGTGTGTGTGTGTGTATATATATATATATATATATATATATATATATATATATATATTCTGAGGTTTTCGCGGGTATTTGTATGTAGGTCTTTGGTTGTTCGGGTTTTCTCCCGCGTAAAATTGGAAGTGTCTTGGCGACGTTTCGACGAAGTCCCATTCGTCATCTTCAGGCTGGTGTTTTCAGCTTCGTGCTTCGAGCTGCTCGAAGCACGAAGCTGAAAACACCAGCCTGAAGATGACGAATGGGACTTCGTCGAAACGTCGCCAAGACACTTCCAATTTTACGCGGGAGAAAACCCGAACAACCAAAGACCTACATATATATATATATATATATATATATATATATATATATATATATATATATATATATATATTGTGCTTGCTATATGTAATTTATATATGTATAAATAAGTAGAGGCAAACACAGTATGCATTCCAATCAAACAAGAGCTCATTGCCACTTATGGATGAATGGGAAATTAAATCTATCAGAATTTTAAACCAATATATTTATGTGCCAAAGCTTTTGTGTCTGTCTGTAACTTTCAATTGGGCAAAACAGTGTGTCACAGAACAACAATTATTTAACCAACGTACCTGAGAGAACTAAGTTACAGAATGCTAGGATCCATTACTGCAGTGGCAATGAAATTTGGGAAAGTTGTGGCCACTGCAATTCTGTGTGCTGCCATTGTTTGCTATGGTCCTGTGATCTCATTTCCAATATTCCCTGACAACTTCCCACAAGTCAATACAGAAGCTGGCAGGGAAGGTTGCAGGTGTTGCTCAGGTGTTACGTGCTCCTAATGCCTCCAAATATGTGGACCACTGCATTTTGAACCAATGGGAGTTTCCAAATATAATAATAATAATAATAATAATAATAATAATATTAATAATAATAATAATAATAATAGTAATAAGCTGTTGCAAGAAGATTGCACAGACTGACTACAAGCAGCGGCATGATAAAGTAGCAACAATGGTGCATTGGAAGATCTGCAAAAAATATCATTTGCCTGTAAGCAAAAACTGGTGGGATCATAAAATAGAGAAAGTCATAGAAAATGATAAAATTAAACTGCTCTGGGACTTCAGAATTCAGACAGACAAGCACCTGCAACATAACACCCCAGACTTAACAATTGTCGATAAGAAAGACAAAAAAGTCTGGATAATGGACGTGGCAGTGCCTGGAGACAGCAGAATAGAAGAGAAAGAACTGGAGAAGATAACAAAATACAAAGACCTACAAATAGAAATAAAAAGACTGTGGCAAAAGCAAGCAAGGGTAGTACCAATAGTCATAGGCTCCTTGGGTGCAATCCCAAAACAACTGGAGCACCACTTGAACACCATTGGCATTGACAAATTCGCTATTAGTCAATTGCAAAAGGTGACCTTACTAGGAACTGCTTCCATCCTGCGACGATATCTGTAATACCATCAAACATCAACATCTGCCTATCCCAGGTCCTGGGTAAGGACTCGATAGGTAGACAAAATGCCAAATCCAGTCTGAACATCTGGCTGACTGTGCGATGATCCATAATAATAATAATAATAATAATAATAATAATAATAATAATAATAATAATCCCCAGTGAGGCACTACCTTGACGTGGTTGTGGGGCTTGTGTACTCTGAGGAAGATGAGAGCTATGCCAGAGGTTCAACCATACTGGACAGGTCTCATCAGAGGAGTCAGACAAAGAGTGTCTCTCCCATAAAAAATATGGTGAGACGTAAATTGCAGAATGCCATACCGGCTCGGACGTCGCCCGGGTTAACAAGGTCCGCACTAGATATTGGAGTTCCTGGATATCTGGTGAAAAATGGGTTACAGGACTCAGGACTGTTGGCTGAGCAACCAGGGCCAGCAGCTGCAGAACTACTGGAAGAAAAGGTGTTTACCCGTCGCAGATACACAGTGATGGAAAACAAAGAAATAATGATCTGTTACTACAGATCAAGTCCAACAAGACGAGGATATCTAAAACGAATGCACCAATTCTGGAAAGAACAACATCCAAAATCAGAAATAACAGAACAGAGACTAGCAGATCAACGCCGATTTATAACACGAAATAAAGTATTTACAGAAACAGAATTGGACGAACTGCAAAGGTTTACCCAGGGCAAAGAAATCAAAGCCTTACCAGAAGTAATTCAGAATGTAGAGGCAAACCAGGGGGAGTTGGCAGTGAAGGAATCTAGAGATATACAACTGTTCTCATTTGGAAACCAGGCACCTCTTCCTCAGGAAGAACAAAACCCTCTAACTAAAGAAATAAAAGAATTGAAACAAAGAATAACTGAGCATCTAGAACAGCACAAAAACAACAGAATAAGGCTACCTGCATTGAAGCTTGTTCCAAAGAAACAGCTAGCACAAGCATTAAAAGATGCAAATATTGCAATATCAAGTATAAGCACCAATTCACTGCAAGAAACAAACCAACTAATGTACAGCACAGCTGCAGTTATAACAGAATACCTGGGATGCAAAATCAACAAAGAAGAAAAACAAACAAACAGTGCACCAGAAAAATGGAAGGTTAGACTAGAAAATAAGATCAGCAAGTTAAGATCACATGCAAGCAAGCTAGAACAGATGAAAGAAAAGAAGCTGAAGAACAAGAAGACCAAAGAATACCTAATCAAGAAATACCACTTAGAAACAAGGAAGATCAAGGAAGCACTGGAAATAATAAAGCAACAAATAACAGCTATAGCCAGGAAAATCAGTAGATATGAAGCTCGAATTGCAAACTATAGGCAGAACCTCCAATTTCAATCCAATCAGAAACGTTTCTACCAATCCATCAATGGAGAAACTGCAAGGAATCAGTCAGTACCTGACAAGGAAGAAACAGTGCAAGTTCTGGAAGCAGATATGGGATAACCCAAAGAAATACAACAAGGATGCGGCTTGGTTAAAAGAGGTGGATGCAAATAAAACAGAAGTTGAAATGAAAGAACTAGTAATAACAACAAAAATGGTAGAAAAAAGAGCAAAGAAAATCAAAAATTGGTCAGCACCAGGTGAAGATGAACTGCATGGGTTTTGGTTGAAACATCTAATTGTTATACACCCACTCATTTCCAAGCAGTTCAACAATATACTACAAGGAGGAGAAATTGAAAAGTGGCTAACAACTGGGAAAACCTACCTAATAATAAAAAATTCAGCAAAAGGGGCAACACCAGGCAACTACAGGCCAATTACCTGTTTACCAACAACTTCAAATTACTAACTGGTGTGGTAGCTGATGCAGTACAACAGCATCTAGTTGAAAACAATCTCTTTCCACCTGAGCAGAAAGGAAACCGCCCCAATAGCAGAGGAACAAAAGATCAACTCCTAATAGACAAAATGATCTTGGAAAACTGCAAGAGAAGGAAGACCAACCTGAATGTGGCATGGATTGACTACAAAAAGGCATTTGACTCTCTGCCACATGATTGGATAATAAAGTGCCTAGAAATAACAGGAGTCAGTAGAAACATCAGAAAATTTGTGCAAAGATCGATGGCACAATGGAAGACACAGTTGCAGATCAATGGTGAGAAGCTGGGAGAGGTTAATATCAAGAGAGGAATATTTCAAGGAGATTCATTATCACCATTACTATTTGTTATTGCACTGTTTCCTCTGTCAACAATACTGAATAACTCAGGACATGGCTATCAAACATCAAAAACATCTGCCAGACTATCCCACCTCCTTTACATGGATGATCTGAAGCTGTATGGAAAAACATCATCTGAAATAGAATCGCTGCTCAACACTGTCCGTATATATAGCCAAGATATTGTAATGGAGTTTGGCTTGGACAAATGTGCCACACTTACTATCAAACAAGGAAAAATAGTGAAAACTGAAGGAATCAAGATGCCCCACGAAAATAACATTAAGAGTCTGGATGAGGAAGAGTACTACAAATACTTGGGTATCCTTCAAGCTGACAACATCAAGCACACTGAAGTCAAGAAAAAGATTAGAGGTGAATACATCAAGAGAGTGAAGAAGATCTTAAAGTCCAAACTCAATGGAGGAAATACCATAAAGCAATCAACACCTGGGCAATCCCAGTCATTAGGTACACAGCTGGAATAGTGGACTGGACTCAAGCAGAACTAAAAGCAATGGATAGGCAGACCAGAAAAATAATGACAATGAATCATGCCCTTCATCCACGCAGTGACATTGATAGACTTTATCTACCAAGGCAAATAGGTGGGCGTGGAATGCTACAAGTACATCAGATGGTTGAAGAAGAAAAAATGGCTTTGGAAGAATATCTGAAGAACAATGATGAAGATGCACTGAAATTAGTATATCAGGAAGGCTTACTAACCACTGGAGAGACCAAACTGGCCTACAAGAAAGACCAAATGAAGAACAGAATAGAGGCATGGGAAGACAAAGCACTACATGGCCAATACATGAAAAAAATAGCTGGGAAAGCAGATAATAATAAAACCTGGCAATGGCTAAGAGCAGGAAAATTGAAGAAAGAGACCGAGGGACTAATTCTGGCTGCAGAAGACCAAGCCTTAAGGACAAATGCATACAAAGTCAAAATTGAGAAGACAGCAACAGACAGTAAGTGCCGCCTATGCAAAGAAGCTGAAGAAACAGTGGACCACTTGGTAAGCTGTTGCAAGAAGATTGCACAGACTGATTACAAGCAGCGGCATGACAAAGTAGCAACAATGGTGCATTGGAAGATCTGCAAAAAATATCATTTGCCTGTAAGCAAAAACTGGTGGGATCATAAAATAGAGAAAGTCATAGAAAATGATAAAATTAAACTGCTCTGGGACTTCAGAATTCAAACAGACAAGCACCTGCAACATAACACCCCAGACTTAACAATTGTCGATAGGAAAGACAAAAAAGTCTGGATAGTGGACGTGGCAGTGCCTGGAGATAGCAGAATAGAAGAGAAAGAACTGGAGAAGATAACAAAATACAAAGACCTACAAATAGAAATAGAAAGACTGTGGCAAAAGCAAGCAAGGGTAGTACCAATAGTCATAGGCTCCTTGGGTGCAATCCCAAAACAACTGGAGCACCACTTGAACACCATTGGCATTGACAAATTCGCTATTAGTCAATTGCAAAAGGCGGCCTTATTAGGAACTGCTTCCATCCTGCGACGATATCTGTAATACCATCAAACATCCACATCTGCCTATCCCAGGTCCTGGGTAAGGACTCGAAGGTAGACAAAATGCCAAATCCAGTCTGAACATCTGGCTGACTGTGCGATGATCCATATAATAATAATAATAATAATAATGGACGTGGCAGTGCCTGGAGACAGCAGAATAGAAGAGAAAGAACTGGAGAAGATAACAAAATACAAAGACCTACAAATAGAAATAGAAAGACTGTGGCAAAAGCAAGCAAGGGTAGTACCAATAGTCATAGGCTCCTTGGGTGCAATCCCAAAACAACTGGAGCACCACTTGAACACCATTGGCATTGACAAATTCGCTATTAGTCAATTGCAAAAGGTGACCTTACTAGGAACTGCTTCCATCCGAACGATATCTGTAATACCATCAAACATCCACATCTGCCTATCCCAGGTCCTGGGTAAGGACTCGATAGATAGACAAAATGCCAAATCCAGTCTGAACATCTGGCTGACTGTGCGATGATCATAATAATAATAATAGTAAAGTTGGAAGGGACCTTGGAGGTCATCTAGTCCACCCCCCTGCTCAGGCAGGAAACCCTACACCATTTCGGACAAATGGCTGTCCAGTCTCTTCTTAAAAACTTCCAGTGTTGGAGCATTTACTGCTTCTGGAGGCAGGTTGTTCCACTGATTAATTGTTTTTATTTTATTTTATTTATTTTATTTTTAAAATTTATAAGCCGCCCCACTCCCAGAGGACACATTGTTCTCACTGTCAGGAAGTTTCTCCATAGTTCTAGGTTGCTTCTCTCCTTGATTAGTTTCCATCTGCCTTCAGGTGCTTTGGAAAATAGCTTGATACCCTCTTCTTTATGGCAGCCCCTGAGATATTGGAATACTGCTATCATGTCCCCACTTGTCCTTCTCTTCATTAAACTAGACATACCCAATTCTAGCAACCGTAGCTTATATGTTTTAGCCTCCAGTCCCCTAATCATCTTTGTTGCTCTTCTCTGTACTCTTTTTAGAGTCTCAACATCTTTTTCACATTGTGGTGATCAAAACTGGATGCAGTATTCCAAGTATGGCTTTACCAAGGCATTGTAGAGTGGCATTAATACTTCATATGATCTTGATTCTATCCCTCTGTTAATGAAGCCTAGCACTGTGTTGGCCTTTTGGGCAGCTGCAGCACACTGCTGGCTCATATTTAGGTGATTGTCTACTAGGACTCCGAGGTCCCTCTCACAGTTACTACTATTGAGCATAGTGCCACCTATGCTGTACTTGTGTATTTGGTTTTTCTTGCCTAAATGTAGAACCTTGCTTTTTTCACCATTGAATTTCATTTTGTTAGTTAGTGCCCAGTGTTCAAGTCTGTCCAGATCCTTCTGTATCCTAAGCCTGTCTTCTGGAGTGTTGGCTATTCCTGCCAGCTTGGTGTTGTCTGCAAATTTGATGAGTTCCCCATCTATCCCTTCGTCCAAATCGTTGATGAAGATGTTGAAGAGCACTGGGCCAAGAATAGAGCCCTGGGGCACCCCACTACACACTTTCCTCCATGCAGATGTGGTTCCATTAAGGACCACATGCTGAGTACAGCCGGTCAGCCAGCTTTGGATCCATTTGGTGGTGATGCTGTCTAACCCACATTTTGCTATCTTATCAAGTAATAGGTTGTGATCTACTTTATCAAATGCCTTACTGAAGTCCAAGTAAATTATGTCCACAGCATTCCTCTGATCCACTAATTTTGTCACTTGGTCAATGAATGCAATAAGATTTGTCTGGCATGATCTATTTTTGACAAAACCATGTTGGCTTTTAGTAATGACTTTGTTTGCCTCTAGGTGTTCGTTGATTCGTTGTTTGATTATCTTTTCCAGGATCTTCCCAGGTATTGAGGTCAGGCTGATAGGTCTGTAATTTCCTGGATCCATTTTTTTTCCTTTTTTGAGGATGGGAACTACATCAGCTCTTTTCCAGTCCTCTGGTAGTTCCCCTGTGTTCCAGGATCTTTGAAAAATATAGTTCAATGGTTCCGATATCACATCTGCCAGTTCCTTGAGAACCTTGGGGTGTAATCCATCTGGTCCTGGTGATTTGAACTCATCTAGGCTGGACAGGTGCTCACTTACCATTTTCTTGCCTATCTTAACTTGTGTTTTTATTTTGTTTTTTATGGCACTATTTTGGATAGATTGGTCTGTTTTTTCCCTTTGTGTAAAGACAGATGCAAAAAACGAATTAAATAGTTCTGCTTTCTCCCTGTTGCTTGTCACCTTCTTGCCACTTTTACCCACTAATGGACCAATCATTTCCTTCACTTTTTTCTTGTTTTTTACATGTTGAAAGAAGCTTTTTTTGTTATTTTTTGACTTTGGTCGCAAGCCTTAGTTCATTTTGAGCCTTGGCTTTCCTCACTTCATCTTTGCAGGCTCGGGCTATTTGCTGATATTCGGACTTGGTTATGTTTCCCTCTTTCCACTTTCTATACTTGTCCTTTTTATCTTTCAATTTGTCAGAGAGTTCTTTATGCAGCCATGCTGGTTCCTTTTGAGAGCTATTGTTTTTCCTCTTTGTTGGTATTGTGCTGGACTATGCTTTTATTATCTCATTTTTCAAAATTTCCAAAGCTTCTTGAGTTGTTTTCCCCTTGAGAATTCTCATCCATGGAATCCTTCCCAAACCCTCTCTAAGTTTATTGAAATTAGCTCTCTTGAAGTCCAAGACTCTAGTTTGACTGTGTTCTATTTCTTGTGCTTCCATAATGATGAATTCTAATATTGCATGATCCCTTCATCCCAGGGTTCCTATGGCTTCAACACCTTCTATCATTTCATCTCTGTTAGTGAGAATTAGATCCAAAATGGCTAATCCCCTAGTTCCCTTCTCTACTTTTTGGGATACAAAGTTGTCTGCTAGGTTTGCCAGGAACCTGTTTGATCTTCCACTTGGTGCGGAGTTTGTCTCCCAGTTGATGTCAGGGTAGTTAAAATCCCCTATTACTATTGTGATGTGCTTCCTACATACCTTAGTTAGCTGACTAGCAAAAAGTTCATTTATTTCCTCTGTTTGGTTGGGTGGTCTGTAGTATACACCTATGGTAATGTCATTCCCCCCCCCTCTTTTATATTGACCCAAATGCATTCAAGAATTCAAATGCATTCTTTAAAGGCAGCACTAAGTGGAATACATTACAATATTCTAGAACAGGGCTTCTCAACCTTTTCACAGATTGTACCACTTCTAGGACATGACAATATTTGAGTACCACCAGTGCTTAGCAAGGTTTCAAAAACTTGATGACTAAAAAAAAGGGGGGGGGATTTTGGGTTTTACTGATTAGATTCATTTGTTGTTATAGAAATGGCTAGATTATAATATTATGGAAAAGTAAAAAGTTGAGGTTCAATGTTAATTCTTCCTTCTATTGCAACAGAGGAAGTATGTTCTTTTTCCCTTCTCTCCCTCACTTTCCCCCCTTTTTTCTTCCCACTGTGTCCTACTATTTGCTTTAGTATTTCTGTATTTTATTCTATAATCTAATAAAATATTATAAACTGTAGAAAAAAAGAAAAAAATACCAGTTTTAATTTCTTTGGTGGCTGTTCCTTTTCTGAATCACTTTCCCTTTCCACTGACAAATGTATGATGAATTTATCCATGTTTATTAATATGCATCACTACCAGCTAGTTCAGGGGTCTTCAAACTTGGCACTTTTAAGACTTGTGGACTTCAACTCCCAGAATTCCTCAGCCCTCATTGCTGGTTGAGGAATTCTGGGAGTTGAAGTCCACAGGTCTTAAAGTTGCTGTGTTTGTAGACTCTGAGCTAGCTGGTTTGCCCTTCTGAGCTCTTCCACAGTGTAGTAAGAATGCACCCCCTCCCCATCCTTTCCCTGTACCCTTAAAGACACAGGAATCAAGCAAGAAAATAAAGAAACACAAATTCCGTTTTTTTTTCCTCTTTAAGCTGCCTCAGGCGTCACGTGTCACAATGTTGCAATCCTAGGCTGAAAGGCTCCAGCAATTGCGAACACCTTAGTTTTAAATTAAGCCTGTTTACTTTCAAAGAAAACTTTCTAAAACCCACAGACCCAATTAAAGGGGGTAAAACTAATTACATTTGGTTAAAGGGATTAAACCTTTCCTGTTGTCTCTTTTCCCCTTCCCCCACCCAAACCACATTCTTTTATATCCTCTCCTCTCCCTCCCTTTTCAGTTCATCTCCAGCTCAGCTGCTTCTGGAAGCACCAATCAGCTGGAGCCAATCAGCTGGAGTCCTGGCAGCTCCTGGGGCTTCTGCCCAGCCCAGACAGTCCTGAAGCTGTCAGGGTTCAGCTTCGGTTTTTTCTCCTTTCTTGGGACAATAGTTAAGGGAATCGCTGCATTGTTAAGTTAGGAACTTGATTGTTAACTGAATCTGGCTTTCCCATTGACTTAGCTTGTCAGAAGGTTTCAACAGGTGATCACATGAACCCCAGACACTGCAACTATCATAAATACATGCCAATTGCCTGAATTTTGATTACATGACCATAGGGATACTGCAATGGTCATAACAGTGAAAACCAGTCATATGTTACTTTTTTAATGCCTTTGTACATTCAAATGGTCACTAAATGAATGGTAATAAGTTGAGGACTACCTCTATGTTCTGGCAACCAGTAATACTAATTTTCCTGAACTGCTTATGTGCTGTGTATCACATCCAATGTCTGTTCTTTTTTTCCCTGTAATAAAGCTGTATTATTTTGTTCTGTTTGAGGTTCTACAAAGGCTATTTTTAAAAGAACATTTCCCCCCATCTTCTCATTTTGGGTGACACTGATTTACTTAAGTCAAGTTTGCCAAGTTCTTAACTCATGGGATGCAATCTGCATATTCAGCCACTCTCTTTATAGAAAGAAAAGAAAAAGCTCCTGGTTTTCTCATCAAGGGTCAGTTCCTGGTTTTGGAATAATTTCTTACTCCTGAGAATTTCCTTGGTCTCTACCAAACAGAGTTCCAAAAAAGATGATGGGAAAAGTCTGAGAATGGGAAGCTAATTTTTACAACCTAAGATTACTGACAACATGGGATTGCTGACAACAGAGTAGAGAAAAAGAGTTGTGTGTCTTTTAAAACTGCAAGCAGTTTTAAAAGAAAAAAGGTAATTATTCTAGGCTCAAGGAAAGCCTTGTATTGTTTTTTTGCCCAGAATAAGGAAAGGCTGAAAATTACAGTTGGAAAGCAGTCAAGCAATTTGAGCCAAAATGCTTATATATTTGCATGATGCTGCCAAACGTTTTGTAGAAATCACATCACATGATTAGGTGAATGATTTGGGGGCAGATACAGGCTCTTTGGGTTCAATGAACCATGAAGTCAAAGGACAATTATATTTAGCAACAAGGAAATTCATAAACTATAAATGGATAGTGCATCTTAATCTCCCAGAAAAGTTTTTCCATAAAAAAAAAAGTTAGCTGACAAGGTAATCATAAAGAAGAAATTTTGTGTGATGAAAAAACAGTTTATAAAAGAAGAAAAAAAGAAAAACAGATTAATTAAGATAAACACATATACACACACATAAACACACACAATGGAGGAGAGTCCCAGATCTAAGCAGCACTTGAAACAATTACGAGTATTCTTTTTTTAATGATAATTTTGTTAAAGTTTATAAATACAGTAATCCAAAAAAACCTAAGACAAACTGAGACAAATACAAAAAGTAAATTAAAAAAAGAAAAAGAAATAATAAAAAAGAAAAGAGAACAGGAGTAGAGAGGAAACATTAAAGTTGATTTTCCACATCTTCCAGACAAGTATAAACAATTTGTCTAACCCAACACCTTTTGTATTTCAATTAAAAAACAACAGCAACTGTTCTGAGTCTCTAGCCACCAGTTGGCAAACAAGCAGCCATTATGCCATCAATACTATTTCAGTATCCCTTTGAAAGCTTTGCCCCAATGATATTTGATTCCCTTGGGATTTATTGTACTCTCATTAGGCAGGATTATATCATTTGATTTAATGTCAACTGCCTTTCCCTATCATGTCCGTTGGTTTCATTATAGGAACAAATATTCCACTAATCATTGTACTGAGATCATAAAACTTTTTTTCCGCCCTCAGTCGCCCTTGGCAGATGTCCCTGTTTCCATGAAGAATCCAGTTTTCTCAGTCCTCCTTTGGAAACAAATGGAGAACAGATTTTGTAAAGCAGCACATCTTTTCACCATTTGGAGTAATTGATCCAACAGTGATCTCTCTTCAAGACTTACAAAAGCCTCACTTCTCAAGAGTTACAGTAAAAGCCAAAATCATCCTCTATGATTCTTGTGATGCAAGAAAATGAAGCATTTTCTACACTAGAAGATATTTTTACCTGAGGAACCCTTTTGTCCCAATTACATTAACCTGTCCTACCTGAATGTATATTACGAACTCTGTCAATTAAATAATTAGATAAATATGCCAACTATATCATTAATATATAAATTCTAAGCAAATTTAGATTGGTTTGAAAGCTGGCTGACATTTTCCCCTTTGCTTACAGTGGTCACTAAATGAATGGTAATAAGTTGAGGACTACCTCAATGTTTATTTGTTTATTTTTAAAACAAAATAGGAAAAATATTCTCCTTGCTTCTGATCTTTAGGAGCATCCAATGTGATAAAGAATCAGGATCGGATCCAATTTAGAGCTCTAACTTCACTAAGATAGAAAGCCTAGCTGATCATATCTAGACTCTCAAGCTAGGCAGAGTCAGACCTAGTTAGATGGTTGGATGAGAAACCACCAGAGAACTCCAGGGTTGAAAACTAGATTGGAAAATAAAAATTAAGAAGGCAATGGCAAAACACTCCTACTGTATACCATTCTCAAGGAAATTTTATAGATCTGTTCATGAAGTTGCCAGATGTCAGGACTGACCCTAAAGAGACTCTACTTTATATAGCTCCTTGGGAAGGTTGTTGTAAATGGGATAAGGTTATCACCATCATGCTTATTTTGTTAGTTTCTTATATTATTCAGTTTTCTAGTATGACTTGGCATGTTTCACTAGACCAGGGCTTGCCCCATGCACCAAGACTTTTCTTACGTTCTCATGATCAAATTATAGAATTGTTCTTGTCCATGTTGGATTGGCTTTTTGGACATGCTTCAACTGGGGCCTTAACATCTAGTATTGGACTGATAATTACTGATCATTGCACAATCTCCTGTTTTTGAATCTGTATGGGTTTGTTACCATAGAAGGTCCCTTCATCTGACAAGATCTATGAGAAGAACATTGAATAAGTTTGGCCATTTCCTGTCCTGCTTGTAAATCTCAAAGAAGATTTTGTTTAAGTCCATTATCTGCTTCTTTTGTATGAATTATCTCTATATGAATGAATGAATTAATGAACGAATGAATGAGGCAGATACTTGTTGTTCGGATACAAACTGGAGTTAAATGTAAGAACATAAACAAATAAGAATGAGAACCTATCAATTAAGCATTTTACACATTATCTGATTTTAATAGAAATATTTGCAACTGAAATCCTACATCTATCTACCATCAAAATTACTGTATACAATATTACATCAAGAAAGAAAGAAAGAAAGAAAGAAAGAAAGAAAGAAAGAAAGAAAGAAAGAAAGAAAGAAAGAGAAAGAAAGAATTCCTTTACAATGATCTTTGGTATCCTAATTGAGACAGCTTTGTAAATGTCAGCTACATTATAAATGAAATTCATGTGAAAATAACACATCTGAAGGAAACAGGATTATTTCCCACATGGGAAAATTTTAAGTTTCTTTTAACCTTATAGTTATGTTATTTGAGAATGATGGTGGTTTTCAGCCACACTCCAGCATTTATTGTTAGCTGAAACTGCCAAAAAACACTTTAAACAAAATATAAAGCAAAAAGAAACTAGGTACATTTGTAAAAAGACATGATTTTTTAAAATTTCTCTGTACGGTGAACATACATAAGCTTGTATTGTTGTATTGTTGTATGTGTGGAGGGATGGATGCATGTTGATTATTATTTATTTTCTAAACATGTCTGGTTTTAATTTGTGGAGATTTTCTTGTACATAAAATAACCACATGTGTTGAACAGGCACCTCATAAATTCTATTGTAAAATGTCTCTTCCAATGAAGTTTGGTGTTGGAGCATTTGTTCCCGATTATACAATAATCACAGTAATGATGACAAAATTATGAGGGAAAAAGGCATGCAACCTTTAAGAACTATAAATGAATGTTTATAACAAAGTGATAGGAAAAGCTTTTCCTCTTTTTATGTTTCTTGGTAATTGCCAATGGAAGAAATAGTATCAACACATTCGGGAACTTATTTTATATGCAACTAAAAGTGGATTTTTATAAATAGCAGCAGCAGCAGCAGCAGCAGCAGCAGCAGCAGCAGCAACAACAACAACAACAACAATAATAAGAGTTGGAAAGGATCTTGGAGGTCTTCTAGTCCAACCCCCTGCTCAGGCAGGAAAACCTATACAATTTCAGAAAAATGATTGTCCAGGCTCTTCTTTTATTGTTATTACTGTTGTTGTATAGAATATGGATTTATGTTTGTTACTTAGAAATACAATGAACTTGATAAATATTTAGAGCAGGGTTCCCCAACCTCCGGGCTGTGGCCTACTACCAAGTGTGGCCTATTCAGAACTGGGCTGTGTGAACCAGGCTCTCTTCTCTCCTGTGTGAGTGGAGCTACCTATTTCCGATGCTCCAAAGGCAGAGTGGAGAGAGCAGAGGCTGAGTGGGGTGAGTGCATCCTGCTCAGCTTCTCTGACTCACTGAAGCTGCCTGTGCTGAACACCCAATCCACTTTTGCAGTGTCATGCAGCCTCAATGAGTCTGAAGGAGTACGAGACCACGCCCCCAAAGGCTTCTCTTCTCCATGCCAAAAGCTTTTCCAAATGGACAAAAGGCTTCAGGGCAGTGATATCATGCTGCTTCAGCCTTCAAACCCTTTGCAAAAGCTCTTGGCACAGAGAAGCCTGAAGGAGCACAAAACCATGCCCCAAAAGCTTTTCTTCTCTCATATGTGAGTGGAGCTGTCCGTGTGTGTAGCCCAGTTGCCCTCTACCACCCCAGCAGGGCCACCAAGCTATAAAGGTTGGGGACTGCTGCTTTGGAGGATATACTAGAGGGAAAGGGACGTTGCCTCCAGGGCAGGCAACTCCTGTGCTTGGATCCTGTGGGAACATTTGAACTCAGAGAATGTTGTGGGCTAGGAATGCTAAGATGTGGGTTGCTATAACTGAACTTCTTAAAAAGAAGGCCCTTTAGAAAATATCCAGTATGATGCCTGAGTTTTCCTTCCAATATTCAAGCTGGTTTTTATAAGATCTATCCTTAATTTTATCTCCATAGCAATGTTGGGAAATAAATTGGATTGAAAGTGAGTGACTAACCCAGGGGTAGGCAACCTTGGCTCTTTTATGACTCGTGGACTTCAACGCCCAGAATTCCTGAGCCAGCCATGCTGGCTCAGGAATTCTGGGAGTTGAAGTCCACGAATCATAAAAGAGCCAAGGTTGTCTATCCCTGGGTTAGTCACTCACTTTCAGAGTCAAACAGTGGCATGAAAGTGATTCTTTCTGGTCATAGTCCAACACATCATACATGCAAAAACACATATGCCTATATTCATATACAGTTTTCAAGCACAGTGATATGCTAGCATATGTACATGCACAACTGTGTGCCTCCTGAACACTTCATGGTTTCTGTCCTTTACTATTAGTAATAATAACAACAAGAACAACATTTGGATTCTGAGCAGGAATGGTCCAAGAAGTGTGGAGGACAGCTGTATCTTTACTTGGAGCTGGGTAGAGGTAAGCAGCTGATCCCAGAGAGAGGGAACTGACAAAGAAGAAATGAAGCAGATATGGGGAAAAGCAGGGCAGAGAAAAGAAATTGGACAAGCAGTGTGATGCCACATAGCCATGGAAAAAGTGTGATGGCCCTGAAACTAGTTCAGACTCTTTAAAACAAACAATAATCCAAGACATTTTAGCTTAAAATTTTCCTCACTGGGAGAGGCATTCAGAGTTCAAAACCCCTACTTTTCTGGGAAATATTTGATAGATGAGCCTGTTTTTATTTTTATCTTTCTAAAAGAGCGCACCTGTTTTAACCTTCTGAATTGGGGCATACTGTGTCTCATCATCTCTTTTTTCTCTGAAGTTTACTCTAGGTCCAAGGATAAGCAGTCTTTGGATGAATGAAGCCATACCTCGCATTTTGAGAGAGGACAGAAGCTGCAATGGGAAGACCAATAATGTCAAATGGACTGCTGGACAGGATCATTTATTTTTTTCTGTTCAGAATCAGATTCTTTGTTATTAAACTACAGTCTTTTTCAGGTATTTACCTGAATATATGACAGTAATTCAGTCTTCTGCTCTCTCCACATATTAATCTGGGAAGACTGAAAAGAAATGTTATTTGTGGGACATATTTGCTTGAAAATAAGTAAAGCTCTACATATGTCCAGAAATTGTAATAAAATTTTCCCAGATCTGGTAAACAAAGTTCTAGTTCAGTAATTTTGCCAGATGTGTGGAGATGGGTGAAAGGATGTGGAGTGGGTTGGAGAAACAACTCAACTCTCATATGTTCCCTCCTTTATTCACTTCTAAATCCTCATGAGTTAGGCAGCTGCCTTTAGGGCTTTTTATCACATATTTTACATCCTACAAAACTTCTGTAAAACCCTGTAGCTTCAGGATGCTTGGTTTTGCTTCAGGGTTCATTGAGTGTGGGCTAAAGACAAAAGGTTGGATCAAATGGAAGCTAAACCTTGGCTCTTTTCTACTGATCCAAGGGGTAATAGATCCTGATCCTCTCCCTTTCTGGGGGTGCTTCATAGGCACAGATAAGTGTTGATAAACTTCTAAAAGATATAATTAACATTTTTTTTCCAGGAATAATTAATTTGGACAAATGTTGTAACTAAACCTCTGTCTACATGGCTTCATACACATTTTTATGGAGAAGCTATCCACAATGACATTTTCTCTAAATGTGCCAATGTGCTTATTTCCTTGATACAGAGAATGCTGTTCCATTGCTAAACTAAAAGAATATCCATTTATGTCTTTGTAGGTCTCCATATCTCTTTCTATCAGGTAAGACAAATAACTAATGCATTCCCTTTTACTTATCCCAGAACACCTGAACATAGATTTTATTTCTCAAAAAGATGAAGATGATAACAATGCCCTCCTGAAGCTATGTTCATTTAGCAAGGTTATTGGAGATGATCTTTCACAGTGGAAGGCTTTTAATGAACATTAACCTTATTTTAGGGCTTTTATTATACAATTGTTTTTGAGTTTTGAGGTATGTATTTCCTTTTAGGCTTGAGTAAATCAGTTCTGTTTCAGTTTTTTACCTGAGTTTCAAAGGAATCTTGTTGCAATTCAATTGAGAGAAAGACAATTCAATCTGAGCTTCTCAAAATTTTATTTGAAGAAAGATTTGTCCAAAGGCTATAATGGGGATGTCTCTAGCTATTCACATTTTGGAGAATGGTATGTTCCTTTAGAGGCCATTAACCCTGCCAAATCTGAGTTGGAGATCTTGATTTTCACCATAAAACATTTTTGAAGTATTTGTTTTCTAAAGACAGATATAGCAGAAATGAGAAAAGGATAGCAAATTGGCTAGAAACAAGCCTATGTTGTGTTGAAGAATGTAAAAAATGCCCGGCTTAAAAAATGTAATTATTTTTTTAAAACATAAAAAAAATAATCTTTAACTTTTTCATTTGTATTTATGGGATGCATTGCTTGGCATGATACTGGGATGGGTTAGGTCCATTCACTGGCTGGAAAGACAAACCCTGCTGGCTTTGAAAAGTGGCCTTTTCTGGGGAGGTCTCTGAAGAATTCCTGCTCTCCTGGTGAAGAGGTAAATAGCTTTGCTGCTTCTGATCATTGGGTTTGAGAAGTGACAAGACAGTTGGCATAATTTTGTGGCCAACTTGGCCCATCCTGGTAAGAACCCCTTATACAAGGCAGGACTCATTTTTAGCAGGATTATGGTTTGCTGCTAATAACCTATACAGGGTATTTAATTAACAGGGGTAAAAGCAGACTGACACAGAAAGATTAAGTGGCTTGCAGATAGGCAAGCCTCAGAGAAATATGATACATCAGAACAAATGTCATCTGTATCACTTTCTATTCCTAAAAAGAGCAAACATTTATGCCAGGCCCTGTTAGTGTTACCTGGCACTCATTTGATCATTGTTAAGAGCCTTAAATCTATATAGTCATACAGAATTTGAAAGTACAATTTTGATTCATAAGTGTGTCCTAAATTGATCACCTGAGTCTATATTCTGAAAGCTGAGAGCTGATGGAATTCCTGGTTATGTTGGCAGGATTAGCTACAATGTGTAATAAGTGCATTAGCAGAAGAAAGAACAAAATTAAGGGACTTGGGACTGATCTTATGAAACAAACTGAGGGCTGGAAATGTGAATGAAGCTCAGGGTAATTTAAAGCCAGGCCTTCCCAAAACATTTCTGATAGGCAGAATGTTTAATGACGTGACAAATTTTATTGATTGGCTGCTCATATCAATGTCAAAGAGACCGACAATATACTCAACTCCTTCTCAGCCTTCTTGAAGGGCATCTGAAATACATGGGACTGGGTGATTAAAGCCTGCCCTATTGCACATAAAAATGGGCAGAGTCTCCATCATATGGTTGCAGAAGTTGTTTTACATAAGAACTGGCTTATGTAAACTAGACTCTGTGCAATTATTTCCATAAACCACATCTAAGGGGTGTAAAAACGTTTGTGATGCATGTTATGCAAACTTGTATGGCAAGTAGATGAATACCTAAATTATCCCCAAAGCAGGTTAATCAAGGTTTTCCAGAATGGAATGATTACTGTATACAAGTTGGTGAGTGCCTGAAAATCTGTAAATTGCTTTGAAAAGCTATCAAGCACTTTGAAACCATCTGATTCAATTTCCTGCTTCAAAGCAGGTCCTCACTTTGATTTACAAATCTGTTTCTGATTGGATTGAAAGATGCTTTGTCAAATTGAAGCATTCCTACCTCAAAATTGCAAGAAAAATTAACACCAATTTTTAATTGCAACTGTTCAAAGAGCACCTTTACAGCTTCCAGAGGGGTGTGGATCTGTTTAAAACCATTCTTATAGCATTTTTCTAAATGCTAAAATAAGAATTTATAGCATTTAACATTTATGTTATTTTCTTTATAGGATAAAGAATGATTTATCCTATAATTTATAATAGGATAAATTCTTTATCCTATTCTTTATCCTATATTCTTTATAGGATAACCTATAAAATTTGTAATTATGAAATCTGAATGGCGATTCAAAGGGAGAAATATGATTTGGAGCATGCATTGTGTGTGTGTGTGTGTGTGTGTGTGTGTGTGCGCGCGCGCGTGCGCGCGCACATAGCACATACCAGAAATACCCTAAAGCAACTGCTTTTTTTCTCAGTATGATGTGGTTTCCTTCTGCAGGTTCCATACAATCCTGGAAAAATGGAAAATACCCATTTGGTTTAAGGTGCTGTAAGTGTCCTGCCCACCTAGCAGTTCAAAAGCATGCAAATGCAAGTAGATTAATAGGTGGGAAAGTAACAACATTCTGTACACCTTTGGCATATAGCCATACTGGCCACATGACCATGGGAATTGTCTTTGGACAATACTGGTTCTCTTGGCCAAGAAATGGAAATGAGCATCATGTCCCATGGTTGGACACGACTGTCAGGGAAACCTTTACCTTTATCTTTTTCTCTCTGCAAACCCAAATCACTGCAAAGGCTTAGAAAATATACTGTATATGCTGAGCTGTAATTCCAGGAATGTAACAGCTATTACAAGTATTGGGGCGCGATAGCTTAGTGGTTAAAGACACTGAGCTTGTCAGATGGAAAACTGACTGCCTGAGTAGGAGACCCAAGTGCCGCACCACAGAGTGAGCTCCCATTACTTGCCCCAGTTCTGGCCAACCAACAGATGACCATGGACATTGCTGGCTTCTTCAGTTAAGAAACAGAGATGAGCACTGAGCCCTAGAGTCAGACATGGACAGGGCAAATCTTTACCTTTACTTTATTACAAGCATAAACGTGGCTGTTTGAAGAAAACTGAAATTTAAATAAATACACAGCATTTGTGTTTCTGTTTTATACTTTCTTGCTGTGCAAACTAAGCAAAGCCTAATCACCTGGGTAAATAAAGATGTGCCACTGAGTAATTAAAATTTTACTAAGATTGGAGCTGGGATGGACATAACAGACTCAAAGAACAAAGCTGACTCAGTTTCCTTTATGATTCTAAGTACTGGCTTCAAATTGAAGGCTGCGTAATACAATATCTGCATATGGAAGGAATGAAGATATCCATGAATTCCTGGCAGAGCCAAAAGAGAAGCCAAGAAATTGAAAGTGAGTCATTGGAATTACCTTTCACCTAACAAACGAATCATGCATGAAAAGAGTTGGAGTGGTACAGAAGATATCTGCTGACACTGCTCATTTTGTAGCATCTTCTATAGACAAGCATGGCACGAGGCCTTATGAATCACACTTTATCATTTTCATGACTTTCCAAAATACTCAGACTTCTTCATAGACTATTTGTCCTCAGTAAACTCTGTCTTGTATACTAATTATGCAACATTTTCATGTTCGTTTTTACATAAATTTCTTTCTCAGGAAAGGAAACAAGATCCTATATACTTTTGTATACATTTAATTTTATTTATAATAACTTTTATTATACTGAATCCAAAAATTCTGCATAGTGCAAAACAGATTAAAAGTGTAAATGAAATAGTCCCAAAATAGCAACATTTCTTGGAGTCTATACTACCCAAATGGAGGCCACATGATTTTGGAATTGAAGTACCTTAGTGTGTGGTACCTTAATGGAGAGGTGTATCAGAGTGAAGGCTATTAGGTAGGCATCCAATGAGGTTACTAGGGGGCTTTGTTAAGATTATTAGAATAGTTGAAAAGGGTAGGAAAGACTTCTGTGCACTCAGACAAAACTATTACACTCTGCCTACTAGATTGGTGTACGGGATCCTGTCAAGATTGTGCCAGTAACTGGAAGTTACCGCTTCTGGGGACTCCAAGTGAGAGTCTAGGAGGTATGAGAGAATATGGGAAATATGCAAGTAGGATCCTGTAGGATAGGGAACCCATTATAGGGATGAGGGTAATAGGTTGGATGCAGAAGTGAAAGGAATACTTGAACTGCTAGTTTGATTGATTAGCATATGTGAATGTGCAGAATTGGATAAGGAAGCTAGTGAGCTAACTGCAGAAGCTTTCAATGGGCTCTGTCAAGATGGAATGGGCCAAGTCACCACGGCCAACTCAACCTGGCCAAGTCACCATGGCCAAGTAGCCATGGGACAACTAGCCATGGGACAATTCAACAAATACAAAAGTTAAATTAATTTTGATAGAACAGTGCCCACTAATAATAAAATAAATAAAGTCAGTTCAGAAATACCTTTCATCAATAATTTTGAGTAAAATGTGATCACCAATAATAAAAAATAACTGAATGAAACGATTAAGACAGCATTGAATTGTCCCATGGTGAGTTGTCTGGCAGCGAGTGTGCCAGGTTGAGTTGGCTGTGGCTTGTTGGCCATGGCGAGTTGGCTGCAGCAAGTTGACTATGGCAAATTGGCTGTGGCAAGTTGTCCTAGACACCAATCAAAATTGTGGGTTGTAAAGAGAGAGTTGGAGTAGCTCAGGACAGTTGTACAGATCTCTGCTTTTTCAGCAAGATGCCAGAATGTGAAACGTTTGCAGAACATTTGTGAAAAAGTTGCCCAAATTTTCTTCTTTTCATTCATAATCTGATCTGGTGATTGACTTGTAATCTGATTTGGAACTAATAATGGTCTTTGGATTCTAATGAAAGAGTGTGGGATATATAAGCATAATTTCTGTGACTGGTAACTTATCTTCATGCCCCGCCTATCTTTTTTAGAGAACTGAAGGGGGAGGGGAGAAGTGAACAGCTGCATCTAGGAAGAGATTAATGTCTCTTTGATGGAGATGACAATTCTGGATAGCTTCAAGGAGGCAGTAGTTTTATAAACTGATGGGAGTCAATCTCTATATATACCGTAATAAATATATAATGCATAGACCAACATCAACACTAATTGAAAATAACAACAAAAATGACTCAAATCTTGTAGAATTTTGATATAATGCGCAGACATTTTGTGGGTCTCATTTGAGCACACCACATTTATTTATCTTGCTTGTTTTAAGGTTTTAAATTTAATTTTGAAGGGCTGATTTTAGAGTGTAAGGAATACTGCAACAAGTGCACAGCTATTTCTTTATTTATATCCTGCCTTTTTGTTCTAGCATGTGGTGTGTTCACGTATGCATACATACACACATACACAGAATTAATCAGATTGTGTGTATGTGTCACATTGTGACAAATTTTCATACTCAGCACGAACAGCAAATATAAGCTTGCCTTGCTTTTTTTTTTTTTAAAAAAAAAAAATTAGAATGTTTAATAAATTGTTGGATAGTACCTGGCTGCACTTATAACCAAAAAGCTACCATTCAGAAATACTCAAGACACATTTCTTTCTCTCTAGTGATGCAACCATTGGAGATGGGAAAGGGAATAATGAAAGAGAAAATATGCAGGGCATCAGCTTCTCTTATTAGCTTTTTCAGTTTCAAAAGGAATGATGGGATGAAATTGCAGGTATCATTCTGGCTTGTAAAGTTCTTGTAGCCCTAAATCTATTTTTATTTTGCACTATCTACCTGATGCAATAGAAGCTACAAGTAAGTGTTAATTCATTGCTATTCTAACATTGCTGATTCATAAGAGGAAAGTTAGTGGAGCAGCATATCTTCCATGCATCTCTCTCTCTCTCTCTCTCTCTCTCTCTCTCTCTCTCTCTCACTCTCACTCTCACTCTCTCACACACACACACACACACACACACACACACACACACACACATCCACACAAGACTTGAAAGCTTTGGGCTCATGTTAAGGGCAAAAGACTGACTGTTCAAAGCTTTGTTTCATCCAGCTGGTCTGAAGCCAACAATCTCCTACTGAGAAACAAACAACCAATGAATCTGCCCAGATCAGTACATTCAGCTAATGAAAATGTATGTAATTGATATTTTATAACCATAGAAAGGATTTTCTTTAAGGGCTTTAATGATATTGATTGAAGGAAAGAAGCCAGATAAATGTTTTCCAGCTTCAGTGTGAGAGGTTTAAAGTGCCTTTGAATGAAGAAATGTACACTGGTTTAAAATTCACCACAAATTTCCATGCAAATCTGCAGCTTTTTAATGCCATTGCACAACCTGATAATTAATCATGAGAGTCAACTGGCTCTCTTTTCTGATCAATTATCAGTGTCAAGACCTCTCATTGTGAATTCTGATCTGTATCAGTGTAACGAAGAAGAGAGCTTTGAAAGCATTAAGAAATGTATTCAGGGGATTCTTTTACTGCATGCAATTCTACAGTTCTTCCTAGAAATCAAAGGTCACCTGCTATATCCTTTAACTAGATTTATCAATTCACAGGGGAACTAGATATTCTTATGAAGAGAGCTTCATGGAGAACCAGCTTCTTTAATGTGAAAGGTTGTCACATAGAAATATCAAGACTTATACTATGCTTTTTAAATTTCTAGTTACAATGGGAGACAAGCTGCCAAATGTTTAATTTTGTCATTTTCTCACATGTAACCAGGTGAACATGTAGAGTAGGGGTGTCAAACTGCTGGCCTGTGGGCCGGATGTGTCATACTGAAACTATGCCCATCCCATTGGGGCAATAAAGAAAGAGTCGCAATATGTCATGACACGTCACATGACGTTGCGAGTTTGATACCTCTGATGTAGAGGATTCAGTCCTGATAAAAAATAGAGCTGTGGACACTGTCCCACCCGTAGGAATACACATTTTGGAAATTTGAGGGAGAACTATATTTGTGATTGCATATATAAGAATATAACTGGTGACATGATCCAGGAACCTGGGGACAAATTTACGATATTCATAATTGCCTTGGGAGATTCTGGTAAGCAGAGGTTGTCAACCACGGGGCAGAATTAATGACTAAATAGAAGAGTAGTTCTCCAGTTTGAATATGAGGCAAATCAATTGCTCATATTGATTTGATGAATAAATCATATTTATTCACTTGATTCCCTTTGTTTTGATTTGATTAACCATTTGATTCTTTTCAGTAGTTTTGAGTCTCCTTTATGATGTAATGGCATATTGATGGCCTTGTGGTAGCTTGCCTTGAAAGGGAATGGGGGGGGTGTCTTTAAAAACCATAATCAAAACCGTTTCTACCTTTGCTTACATAAATTGCTCATCCGAAAGTGATGGAGGAGTATCGGATAGTTATGGGAGGAGTTGCAATACAATAAAAAAACAAATATAAAAGCATTAAAATTAACAAGGATTTGATAAAACTAGATAAAATTTGGTAAAACTCTCTCCATTATAAGTTGCTTTCCCCAGAAGATAGCCAAGATGAGTTGGGAAGGGGGTGCCATTTTCTCTTTTCTCCTCACAGAAAAAAAAATCACATCTATTCTATGTTTCTCTAGAAACTTGGATCATATCAACTTGCATAGTCACATGTTCCTGTGTTCTTAAGCTTGAGCAAGTCAGTGCAGAGCTCCTGCAGACAAACTGAACCTTTTGCATCCAAAAAAGAAAGAGGTTAAAAAGAGGCTTGGCTGCTCTGCAGTGGCTGAGGCCCAGGTACTATTTCAGTTTAAAAACTTGAGGAAAGAAACAGTCACTGTCAGGTAATCTCTGCATTATGAGCAAAGAAATCTTTTACTGTGTTAATGTAATTGGATAAACAGCCATTACCATTTACTTTTGCCAGCTGCAGTATGTTGTTATTTTTTTTTTCAGCCAATTTTAAACTTTTTTTATGCTACTGAAGCCCAATGTTTTTTTGGCTTCTGAAATGGAAAGCTTGGAATACCTGGGGACATTTTATTAAGTTACTTTGCATCCTTTCCACTTTGACTGGGGGTGAGCAAGGGGGATTGTAAAAGAGAAAAGCAGAAAGGAACATGATACTTGAGATTTAAATTCACTGGGAATTTATAAAGAGACGGAATGTTAATTTGTTATCTGCATAGTTTTTAAAATGATTTCTCAGTGATGACATTTATTTTCAAAAATTCAAAAGACACTTAATCTTGACACTGTATACTATAATTTTCTCCCTCTTACCTGTTAGAACCTCTAGGGAAACTGATCGTCATGGCAGACAAAAGAATGTATAATAAACAATCTCCCTGTTGCTAATTTTGTTTATTCATTAAAAAGCTCAAGATACAAATCAGCAAGCTTTATTCATTGTTTATTCTTTCATCTCCCTAAACTGAGAACATATAATGACTTTGATAATCAGATGGAGAGATTTCTGGTTTCAACTGAAGTTCGACTCTATTGCTGTGTTTTTGTATTAATTAGCACTATCATAATAGGTGTCGTATTTTGTACTTCTCTAGAGTTTACTGTGTTCTGAGCTCAGGCATTCTTACATATTTATTCAGGTAAACAATATTATTATCATGCAACACAATTATAACAAACTAAAATAGATTGATATGAAAATGAATTGATTTATTTAAAATAAAATTCTTTCCAGTCCAATATATATATGAAGGGTAGTGAGACAACAAATATTTTTCAGGAATATTAAGAAAGGACAAAGCTTTTGGGGGTTATCTTATCTGTTTCTAATGCAAAATTGTATAAAAATAATTATGAAAAGCTGTGGGTCAAGATACAAAGAGAATTGAAAAATTGGGAGAAGTTGCAATTATCCCTTTTGGGAAGAATTGTGGCGATTAAAATGAATGTTCTGCCAAAGTTTCTTTTTTTATTTCAAATGATACCTGTTTTAAAGAATGAGGTTAACTTAAATGAATGGCAGAAAGGTATCAATAAATTTATCTGGGCAGGGAAAAAACCAAGGGTAAAACTTAAAATTATGCAAGATACTCGTGAGAGAGGTGGACTCAAGGTACCGAACTTGAAATTGTATTATGAAGCTGCGGTTTTAACATTAATTAGTGATTGGATTAACTTAACAAATGTAGAAATACTCTCTTGGAGGGGTGGGATCTACTTTTTGGATGGCATGCCTATTTAATTTTTAATAAAAAGGTTGACAGGGTTTTTAAATCTCATATTATAAGGATTTCCTTACTTCAGGTCTGGAGGAAATATTATAGAACTGATTCTAAAATTCCATTATGGGCCATACCATGGCATGCGATAGAGGGGATAAGGAGAGGAGTTAAGATGGATAGTGTTTCTTATGCACAATTACTTAGATGGGATGGTAAAAATGGGCAGTTAAAATCTTTGGAGGATTTAGCACAAGAAAATATTATATATTCATGGTTTCAGTACAGACAAATTGTGGATAGATGGAAGGTAGATTGTAATGTGGGTTTGCTCAGAGAAGATGAGAATTTTTTTTAAACAAGTAAAAGATCAAAGACGAACTCACATTAAGAGAATTTATGGGGTATTAGTAGAATTGGACTCAGAAGCAGAATTAGTTAAAGAATGTATGATTAAATGGGCACAAAATTTTGGTGAACCAGTTTTATTAGACACTTGGGAAACTATTTGGGTGAGAAATGTTAAATTTACACAAGCTCAGAATTTAAGGGAGAATTTTTATAAAATGTTTTATAGATGGCACCTTGATCCACAAAAAAATGTCTCGTATGTATCCTGACTTACAGCCTAAATGTTGGAGATGTGGATGTTTGGATGCTACTTATTATCATATCTGGTGGTCGTGTAAAAATATAAAAGCCTTTTGGATTAAGATATGGTGGAATATTCAAAGAATTTTTAGAAGGAGGGTAAAATTTACCCCACAATTGTTTTTCTTAGGTATTGTTATTGATTGTGATACCAAAGAGGTTACATTGATGTTAAATTTAATTACTGCCGCAAGGTTGTTAGTAGGGCAATGCTGGAAGAAGGAATCTTTGCCTACTTTGCAAGAGTGGTTTCTCAAAGTTTCTTACTTGGCGGAAATGGCAAAGATCTCGGCTTTCTTGAAGGATCACTCGCAAGAGAAGTACGTTGCGGTATGGAAAAAATGGATAGATTTTATACAACACAAGTTGGATATAAAAAATATTATTTAGTTTTTTAATAATTTATATTTAAAATGGAATATTTTGCTTTCTTTTTTTCTCTTTTTTTCTTCTTTCTGTTCTTCTTTTTCCCTTTTTTGTTTTTTTTTTTAAATATATACTATTGTTAATTATTTTATAATTTTTATAATTAATGTATTTAGATTTTTAACTAACGCTAGATTCATTTATGGTTTATATTTTTCTCTTAAGATTTTCTTGGTCAAATTTTAACTAAGCCTATATTCAGCTCTGGGAAGATCGGGGTGGGAATGGGAGGGTTGGGGAGGTGGGGGGGAAGATTGTTTTGTTTTTGTAAAATTTTAAAAATTTAATAAAAATTATCTTTGAAAAAAAAAAAGAAAGGACAAAGCTTGTATAATCTTTATTCATTGAAGATCATTTATATTTCACCCTCTTTTAAAATCATGTAATTCAAAAGGGTATGTGTGGGGTTTCCAGATAGTGACCTTATTTATTTATTTATTTATTTATTTATTTATTTATTTATTTATTTATTTATTTATTTATTTACTTATTTACTTATTTATCTACCTATCTACCTACCTACCTACTTACCTACCTGATTTATATGCTATCATATCTAAGAGGCACACATGATGTACAAAATCATAGTTAAAACGTCCCCAGAATAACATCTAATGTAAACAAGTACAATATAATAAAAACTGTGAAGTGTCTATGATATGATAGGTATAAATAACATCCATGGTAAGTAACACATATTTAATACACCTAGTACCAGCAATTAATTCTGCAATTATTACTCTTACAACCATTAACCAACAATGATATCACTCTATAAACAATTCTTCACTACTACTAAGTATCATTTTGACAGCTACTGTACATGCAAGATGACATTCTGCTTTCAAAGGCCTCCAGGACAATGGTTTCTATTAACTACGAAGAGATTGGTCCAAATTAGTGAAGCCATGATTGAATGCTTCCCTGAAATCCTTCCCTGGTTTTTAGCCTCTTTACTTCATGGAAATGCAGGGTTATTAAGGACTTTTCTCATGATGACCACATTGAATAGGTCAAGTCTAAATGGAACAGACAATCGAGGAAGTATTTTGGTAATAAGTCACACAAAGCATCTTAAGTACATCAATGTTATGCCCATAGCAAATAATACCTCGGGCAAAGTATTTTGTACCAATTGTAGCTTTGGGATGGTCTTCAAAGGAGCCCAAAGCAAAAGCAGTTCAGTAGTCTGGGTCAGTTATTCTTGGAAGGGCCTTCCATTTCAGGAAGGGATATAACTGGCACTCCAGATGAAAGATGAAATGACTCCTTGGCCATAGCCTGCACCCACCCATTTGTGCAGGAAGATCTCTAGCTCTCACACCTATTCTCTAAGGGATAATGCTACTCCTTGAGACAAACACTAGCAATGGAACACTTGATGGATAAACAGCCCATTCATCTTTCCTGAGTTTAACATCAGTCTGCTTTGTCCCATTCAGATCCTAGCTGCCTCCAAGCATTTGTGACAAAACTTCTATAACATCACCAAAGATAGTAATGTAAATATAGCTACCATCAGTAAATATAACCTTTTTAATCCTACATTTTAAAATAATAAGAAAAAAGACCACATTTCATCAAAAGAGAGATTTTAGAAAGCCTTTCCATTTAGATAATAAACAGCTATTTAAGAGACAATGAGAGGAAGCTTAAGGGAGTTTTCAGTCCCTAAATACTAATGAAACTCTGTCCAGAAACATCTGGGACTGGGGAAAAAAGATGAACCTATAACAGCTGCTGCTTGAAATCTGAAAAGTATTATGAAATTAACATCAAAAACATCCACCCACTTGTCTTTCTCATAACTGCTGAAGCCATTATATACTCCCCCCAATGTAATTTGCTAAATGCCCATCCATTTGACCTGAGACATTCTTAGGTATATTGCCTCTGTTTTGCTATTAAAATATTTACAGTTATCACAACTATTTTTTTTAATGAGTCTTGCTTCTCTGCCTTACACAGCTCCATGCTTAGAAATGTAGCAGCCAGGCATTTTCTTCTCCATTTTAGTTCCACATTAGAAAAAAAGAAGAAGAAGCAATTATCTGCTAAACCTCTGCAGCTCTGGCTGCTGTGAAAAATTCAAGAATATGACTTGATAATGGAGAACATGACACACAACCCTTTTCACTAAATGTTTAATATGTAGCATGGTTAGTACAACTTTAGTGATACAAATTCCAGAACCACAAAATCATCTGTTGTGATTTATGTTGTACAAGAAGCCAAAGATTACACACTACATTTAAGGATACTTGTTAATGGTTTCAGGAAATGCAGAATGTTATGAAGTCTCTATCCTAGAAGGAGCCCAAATGTTTGATTTTCATTAAGCAGTGAATTATATTTTATTTTTCAGGAAAATAATACAATTCACGAGTTAAAATCTGCATCAAGTTTCATACTATGAAGATGTTAAATGTTGGATTTGTAAATTAAAGATTACAGCAGGCTCAGAGGACATGATGAATGCACATGCGTACATACATACATATATACTATAAATATAGCCACTATATGTAGGATGGATTACTGAAGAGAGAATGGGAGGTAAGTGACAACTATCCTAGAAACCTGATCAGATGTACTGTTATCAATCTAACTAAAGTGCCTGATAATATGAATAGTGTCAAGGAAGTTTTAAATATCTATTTTTTTTCTCTTCCCTGTCACACATCTAAATATTTTTTCAAAATCAAAATAAAAGTTTTAAAATAAATTATTCTCTACCTGTCGCTTCAGGTAGTCCTTGAGTTATGACCACAATTGAGCCCAGAATTGATGCTGCTAAGCAAAACATTTGTTAAGTGAGTTTTGCCCCATTTTACAACCTTTCTTGCCACAGCTGCTTAGTAAATCACTGTGATTGGTAAGTTAGTAATATGATTGTTAAGTGAATCTGAATTCCCGATTGGCTTTGCTTTTCAGAAGGTTGCAAAGGCTGATCACATGACCTCAGGACATTGTAACCATCATAAATAGGAGTCAGTTGCCAGGCATCTGAATTTTGATCATGTGACCATGGGGATGCTGCAATGGTCATAAATGTGAAAAACGGTCGTAAATCACTTTTTGTGTGCCATTGTAACTTCAAGCAGTCATTAAACTAACTGTCATAAGTTCAGGGACTACCTGTAACTGTGTCATTCCCACTTTTTTCTGAACCCTCTTGAAGAAAAGTTTTGAAAGTTTAAAGAGGAGAAAGAAGAAAACTGGCCAAACTTTCTTCTTCCACTTCTTTTATTAGCTGTGCTCCAGAAGCAAAAGTTCTGCTCATAGGAACTCAATATCAAGCATGCAATATTTATTCTAACCAATATGACAACATCCTATAATCATTTTTTTAAAAAAAAATTGTGTATATTAATCTCCTATATGCATTACTATTTCCTTTAACCTAAAAAAAAAAAGAACAAACATTAGTTTCTAAGCTTCCCCACCCTTCAAAAAAGACGACTAATTTTAGACTTGGCATCCCCGTCCATGAGCAGCCTCCATGTGGTTAATGTTAGAAGCCAGGTCTTGCCACCAGCCAGAATTACCAGAAACAGTAGGCAGAAAAAATAAAATTAAATTAAAAACATTCCAATAGAACAGAGAAAGAACCACTGTTTCTGTTCTTTTTCTGGAGTATTTAATTTGCCATTATTACTACATTTGCCAGGGCTTTTTTTTTCCACACAGGGAAGGAATATAGGGGGCTATGAAATGGTAAGAGAGGAAATTTAGTAGGCAGGAAAGGCACGGTATATCTAAGTCAGCCCAACTGCCTTGCCATTATAACTGCTCTATTATCTAGACAAATGTTCTTTTTAAACAATAACCTATCTTCCCTTTTCCCCTCATTTCTGCTGCTCAGACCTTTGCAAGCATCATTATTAATTCATATACCTCATTAAGCCATGATAATCAAAATGTATCTTTGTAAACTGCAAAGGCCTTCAAGCTCTCTATCAAAAGGTGCTTCAAAATTATTTTAGAATCATTTGGGTTTCAAAACTTTCCTTTATAAGATTCACTTGGCAATGCTGACCCCTAGAAAGTGAACTCACCATGCTTTGCCTGTTTACTTAGGCCCCACTGCATTCAACTGAACTTGCTGAATAAGTTTAGGAGTGCAGCTTTAATTGGCCAGTCCAGCTCAGTGCATTTTCTAAGAGAAAGAGAAAAATGCTCTTATTTGCCATTTTGACTATTACTTTCAGGGATAATTGTAGGGAGAGAAAACTACAGATAGCCCTTGACTTACAATAGTTCATTTAGTGACCATTCAAAGTTACAACAGCACTAGAAAAAGTGATTTATGAACATTTGTCACACTTATGACCATTGCAGCATCGCCATGGTCATGTGATTTACATTCAGATGCTGGACAACTCGTTCATATTTTTGATGACTGCAGTGCCCTGGGGACATGTGATCACCTTTTGTAACCAGCAAAGTCACTGGAAAAGCCAGATTCTCTTAACAACATTGTTACTAATTTAACAACAGCAATGATTCACTTAACAAATGTGGCAAGAAAAGTCATAAAATGGGGCAAAACTCACTTAACAAATTTCTCACTTAGCGACATAAATTTTGGGCTCAGTTGTAATTGTAAGTTGAGAACTACCTGCAAAATTCCTCTTCCTAAACACCTGGTCTGAGTAACAATGTAATTTCTACATTTCCTCATCTCATAGTATATAGACAATCTGTTTCTCTTCACTAATATCTATTATAACTTGCATTCACAAATTCTTCTTGCTAAAAAAAATCATTTCATCTTGTCAGTAACTGAATTGCAAAGACAAACACCACCATTATTGCATTTAATTTTCTCATGTGGCTAGGTTTAAGAACCAGATCCAGATTTCCAAGTCATGTTGTAAGCAATTTACTATGCACCATACACTAATTCCTGCCATCATCTTTCCCCTAACTTGATAACTTCTAAGACAGATCACTTAACTCTTCTGCTCTGCTAGAACAAAGTGCTTTTAAATAAGCACTTATAGAATTGCAGGCACGGAGCCCAGTTCTATGTATGTTTGGTCAATGTTAAATTCATGCAGCAAAGACTGTAAAGCAGCCTTAGATAGTATTCAGGTGATCATCAAATCATGCTGTTAATTTTTCACTAACAGATAGTATTTGCTTAACAACCATACTGTAATTGGAGCCAGCAATTCCATTGCTAAATGATGCAGTCATTAAGTGAAGCATCATATGACCATGTCAGACTATGATATCACTCCCTTTGCAATTACTAGGTGAATCACCCACGCTGGGTTAAATGAGGCATCATCTGACTGTTATTTGTACTGCTGGCTTCTCCATTGACTCTTCTTGCTAGAAACTGTAAAGTGCACAAATGACTGCAGCACACTACAATGCTCATAAGTCTGAGGACCATTATAAAGCTACTTTTTCAGCACCATTGTAACTTTGAACAGTTGCTAAACAGGGTTATTATTCAGCAAGAACTAGCTGTATTTTATTTCTATTCCATTCTTTCTTTTGCAGTTTCAAGGTGGCATAAATGGGGATGAGGAAACATCCCTTATTTTACCCCCCACTCCCCCAGTAATATATCAGTGAGGTAGCGCAGGCTGAGATACAACAGCAAGTCCAAACTCACAATTTTCACCATAGCTGAGTGGGATTTGAACCCAAATCTCTCTGGTCCAACTCCAACTCATTAACAGTTTCACTCTGTGAGTCTCACATGGTTTTAAAAATTGGAATTGGGCCATTGGATCAAACTGTTCCTGCTCCCTGTATCTCTATGGATTAATTAAATATTTCCTAATCATATTACATTATTTTTGAATAATAAAAATATTATTTTAACTTTTACAAGGGTTCAGCTAACTTCCTCATGCATTGAAAGAACACCTGGAGGGATCATAAGGCTGAAGAAGTGAGCTTTTTTTAATATGCATTCCTGGCACCCTTTGAATACAATATGCCCATATCCCTGGTAGTCAGCATATCTGGGGAATATTGAAAGGTGATTTACAAGTGTAAATAAGGACATCTACAGAAGGAAGCTTCTCTTTATCACCTACATGGGTGTTTCAAATGTATGGATGATTGGGCACCTGGCCACATGGGGAGTTAGCAGCTGGACGAGCTACAACCATTCTCAGGCATTTTTTTTCAAGAAGTGAAGAAGGATTACTTGAAACCATATAATAAATCTTGTAAACGGAGGAGGCTCAACTTAGAATCTGTTTGCTGTTCTATAGCAAGGCTATTTAGATGGCTTCATTCTTAATAGGATTTATTAGTTCATATATAATATCAAATTATTTTTGGATTAAAGAAAGATGGAATATATTCATCATGCACGAACTCATTTATAAAGCTTAAAACTTGATTATGCTGTCACTCTTCATAATCAATATTCAAATTATTTATTTTGCTATTAATTTCATGAAACTGCCCTTATAGGGAGAAAAGCTGTGCACATTTGTCATGTGAAAATATTGCAGGGCTGTCTGTTTTGCAGCGATTACATATGTCTAGAAGCCTTGCTACAGTGCCCCTTTTCTGACCTCTGAATGAACTATATGACCAAAAAAGACAAGCAAGCCTATGCAAGCAATTTTTGATTCTTATACATCTAAGCATTCAGAGACAGCCATTTCATCACCTGACACTTGGGACATCAGAAAAACAATGAAGAAGCAAGCATTTTATGTCTGGATTGTATTGTATTTCAATAAGATTTCAAGTTTTGATCTTTAAAACCAAGCAGTATAACATCTTTGGTGTGTTTCAACCCAAGTTAACTAGATTAAAAAAACCACCTTGCATTGGATTATTTCTGTTTTGTTCAGCTAATGTATTCCATTTGTTCATGTGACTAATGTCATAGGGAAGTCATGTGAAAGTATAAGATCCTGTTTTCTACAGCTAAACTTAATATCCTGCATTTCCATATGCAGATGTAAACATTCTGACTATTTAATGCAGACATGTCAAACTCATGATATCATGTGACGTCACGCAACATATCAGAACAGTTTTGCCATTGTCAGCAATGGGGTGGGCGTGGCTTCCATGTGATGTGCTTGGCCCACGGGCCGGCAGTTTGACACCCCTGGTTTAATGGGAGAAAGAAAGAGAGAGGGATGACTATGAATGCTTTCATCCTTGGTTACTGTCAACTAGTAGTATCACAAGAAGAGAAACACAGCCTTTCATCTAAGCAGGTTGGGAACTTTATTGGCTGGCAATCACTCTTGTGCTATTTCATTATTTTCCATCACTGAGGGACAAAGTTTCATAGAAGGGATGCCATCATATCAGCACTTCAAATATTGGGTCTATTTTTCCCCTTAGGGGCTTGTAAGAATTACATACTAAAACTCTTCCTAGTAACTTTCTTGGCAGCAATGCAAAAGTGTTTATCACTGTTTCCAGGATTGTTTCCCCCTGATTCTCAGTATGATTTACAGTCCTGGTACTTCCTGGTTGCTTTCCATCCAAGTATAACCAAATCCAATTCTGTTTAATTTTTTTAAGATCAGCTGAGGTCAGTTGCATGCTGTCATCTAGCTAGGCAAGGAGTTTTAGTAAATATGCTTAATGCATCTATTTTACTACTTAAGAGGGGAGGGAATAGTCAGAAAGGTCCTCATGCTGAAAATGGCCAGTTTGGTTGATGACCCTGGGAGTATTCTAGAGACTGCAAACACAGAACTGATATCCCATTCTATGATATATATATATATATATATATATATATATATATATATATATATATATATATATATATATATATATATATATATATATATATATATATATAGGTTGCTAACAAAGAATAAAGAGAGAACTGGTATAGCTATTTCGAGTTCCTTTAACTCTCTTCACTCTCTTCAGCCAGACTTACTCTTCTGAGATTCGAACCTGGGCTATCTGCATGTTAGGCAGTTGTTATAACCTCTAAGCCACAGGCCCTCTCTCACTTTGTCAGCTGTATCAGGAGAGAGACAGGGGGAGGAGATTTTACCTTGAATGTGCACCCTGTCAGCGCAAATATGGGAGAAAGAAATCTTCTTTCTTTTCTTTTCTTGACAAAGTGAGAGAGAGCCTGTGGCTTAGAGATTATAACAACTGCCTAACATGCAGATAGTTGCAGGGGGGTTTAAGATGGTGGGCTGCCTTGCTATTTTTTGGCTTCGCGTTTGTGGTCGTGCCTCATCTTCATGGAGGGTGTCAGTTTGCTTCATGTATGGATTGGAGGGGTTTAAAGTGGCTAATGATGCAGCTGTGGTCTAGCTTCTAGTTTGTGGTCGTGCCTCATCATCGGTGTGGCTTTGGGTTTGCTTTTTGCGTGGATGTGTGGTGGTGACATCCTGTTTGGTTTTTGTGAGTATGGGTCTGGTGTCATTTTTTGTGTTAAGGAGTCATTTGTCAATAAGGGCGGGTTTCCAAATGGCTGGTAGGCGGGACGTATCATCTCATTTGTTCCAGCCATTTGGAAACCCACCCACCATCTTAAACCCCCCTGCAACTCAAACTAACCTGAGCACAACAAAGCCCCCACCCAAACAGAACACTCCCCCAGCCAATCAGAGCACAGCCAACCCCCCAGCCAATCAGAGCACAGCCAACCCCCCAGCCAATCAGAGCACAGCCAAGCCCCTAACCAATCAGAACACATCTCCACCCAATCAGAACACACCCAAGCTCCCACCCACTGGCAGTTAAAAGGAAGAAACAGCTAAGACCACACATTGCTCATCGAAGCACGAAGCTGAAAACACCAGCCTGAAGATGACGAATGGGACTTCGTCGAAACGTCGCCAAGACACTTCCAATTTTACGCGGGAGAAAACCCAAACAACCAAAGACCTACATACAAACACCCGCGAAAACCTCAGAAAACACACACACACACACACACACGTGTGTGTGTGTGTGTGTGTGTGTGTGTGTTTTCTGAGGTTTTCGCGGGTATTTGTATGTAGGTCTTTGGTTGTTCGGGTTTTCTCCCGCGTAAAATTGGAAGTGTCTTGGCAACGTTTCAGGGTAACTGCCAGTTACCCCCACTGGCAGTTAAAAGGAAGAAACAGCTAAGCCCACACATTGCTGCTCAAAGCACGAAGCTGAAAACACCAGCCTGAAGATGACGAATGAGATTTGGTCGAAACGTTGCCAAGACACTTCCAATTTTACGTGGGAGAAAACCCGAACAACCAAAGACCTATATATATATATATATATATATATATATATATATATATATATATATATATATCCTGACTATATGATCCCTGACTGAACAAATCTCTAAGTAACATAAACAACCAAGTAACATAAATGGATTGCTTGCAAAAAGTGTCTGTGTTCCTGCTTTGTTTTTGTTAATTAAGACTTGTTTACACGGCTGAAAGTTAGCCACCTCATAAAATATAGGCATGATGGTGTCTGTCTCTCAAAATGAATCTCAGCCCACAATTAGTGAATATTTGAAATATTTCTGCCCACAATTCAGTTTATATCTAGATTTCTCTGAAGTAAATATTTTCAACTTCTAAAGAGGAATTGTTTGTGGGCCGAGAAGCTCTGATGTTTCTTTCAAGTGGGCACTTTTCTGCTAGTTTGCTGTACTGATTCTCTGTACTCCATGGATGATTTTTTTTTCTCTTGGAAATACATTCCTTCTTATTTGTTACTATAGAGTCATCACCAGAGGGTCAAGAAATGGTGAATCACCTTTACCAACTAAATGTAAATTCTACTTGTCAAACTCTGTGAACCAAGCTGGCACATTCTGTTGGGAGGCACGTCTGTCAACTTGCTATAGTGTATAAAATGCAAATAACCATACAGGAGAACTCAGTTCTCACTTGTTGAGTGACACTGCAGGAAATGAATAAACTGTGCTACTTACTGATGATATTACAAATGTAAAATATCCCTGAAACAACCCCTTATTACTGTCTTTTTAGGACCAAAATGTCCTATGCATGATCCTTTTAAGTTATGTTACATATGTGCTTACACTTTCTTGGATGACAAAATAACTAGGGTGAGATTGAGTGGGTCAGGTTAGTGATCAGCACCCCTTCTTTCTTAATTGAAAGGTAAGTTCTTTAAGGTTAAAGTGGGTGGAAAACCTAGAAAACTGTTTCCTGTTAATTCCCAACTAGTTTCCAATATTCCATTACTAAGGAAAATGCTGGAATACTCATGGTATAACCTCAGCTCTGGCATTTTCGGTTGATACTGATTATCTACATTTATTTCAACATGGTTTCAGTCTTTTGACACATAATGGACCACTGCTGTTGCTAATGTCCCATAATAATTAACACAGGGAGGTAATAATGTATTTGAAGTCTTTGAAAGAGCTCTTGAGAAAAGTTATGTGAAAGTGAATGTACTGTAACTTCCATTTTTGCTGCCTTTCATACTTTCTAACTATCTAGGATTCCAGACAGTTATAGAATACATTGAGTTAACAATCCTGGGCAAAAAAGGTGATATTTAAAAACTAAATGAGTAGTTAAGAAACCTTTGCCTTTGCTATTTATGTGTGATTGGCAAGAGAAATAAACTAATCCCACTGTTGTTATATAAAAGGAGGGTTTATTCCTTACCATAGATCTGTATTTGCTGAAGCAGCTGAGAAACAGCATGAGTCTTATTTGCTAAAGAAAACATAGATTTTGTCAACTTTGCCATTTTATTCTTTCTTGATATTTTCTGTGGCTATGATGCTGAGTTTGGAAGAAGATCACAGAAAGAAGTTAGAGACTGAGGTCAACAGGCCTGGGAACCTGTTTGTGACTAATACATTAATGAGTTTCTTTGGGAAATATCCAAACCATTTTCATGTCTACACCTGAATATGATCAGACTTCAACGGGAAGCTGAGTGTCTTCAAAGCAGATAACTTTTCATTTTTTTTTAAATAACCCTGCAACACATTAAACGTTTATGCTCAAAAAGTAATGGCACTGAGTGACACCTATTATATGTGCAGCCAGTGTAATGTGGGTTACAGACAGGAAGTAATTGCTCATCAAAAAACTTATTATTATTGAAATGCTTTTCTAAAACACTTAAGGCTATTGGTATCATGCTTGAAGTATTTTATGTAGACAGTTTTTCCTAATCTCATTCTCCAAAGTCCATCAAACCAGAGCCAAGGCCTTTTTAATCCCCTAATATATGGGTCAATCTTGCATTTACAAATTTAAACCTTTAAACAATATCCTAGGGTTCATGGATTAATAAATTAAAGACAAGAAGGGTATTGAAAACTTTGGGGTTAATGTTGCTTCAATAAGAAAATATTGTTGTATACTTGCAGCATATTACCATTCTACATACATTAGCGTCTCCATATCTGTTGAATATCAGTTTAGCCACTGGGAAATAGTTTTCCTTGATATTTATACTTTCAGAATAGCTGTTATACAAATATTGCAATGATTATGATAGGAAGTAGAAGTGGGAGGCCTTCACATATTGGAATGGTTGGAGAAATTCGGCTATGGCAAACTACACATATGGATAAATATAGAGTACATCAAGAATGGATAACAGTTTCCAAAATCTAGGAATAACATACAGCCTCATCCTGTGCTAGGCACCATACTCTTATATATTTATCTATATCTATATATCTATATATCTATATGTGTATGTGTGTGTATGTATATGTACATATCATACCCATTGCCATCTGTGTTTCATTACAAGTAATTCTCGACTTAAGAAGGAGCCCAAAATTTCTGTTGTTAAGCAAGACAGTTGTTAAGTGAGTTTTGCCCAATTTTATGACCTTTTTGCCACACATATTAAGCAAATCACTGGAGTTGTAAAATGAATCATGTAGCTGTTAAGTGAATCTGGCTTCCTCCCATTGACTTGATTGTTGGAAGCTGGCTGGGAAGGTTACAAAATGTGGTCACATGATCTCAGGATACTACAACTATCATAAATACATGCCAATTTCAAGCACCTGAATTTTGGTCACATGATCCTGGGGATGCTGCAATGTTTTAAGTGTGAAAACCTGTCATAAATCACTTTTTTCAGTGTTGCTGTAGCTTCAAATGATCACTAAACAAATGGTTGTAGATTGAGGACTACCTATATAATGTTAGGTATGTCTTATGAAGAGATCTCTTAGATCAAAGGCTTATCTAGGCCAGCATTCTGTTGATGTAGTGAGATGTTGGAAGCCACCAAACAGGAACCAACCATTACCAATAGTTTTGAGATACAACAATACTATATAGTCACAGGGTTAATCCAGGAAGTACTAAAGAAGCTATCCTGCTATATGTATAAATGACATATAGTATATTGGTATTAATGGCAGAGCCTTGGTAAATTCATACTTTTTAAAAAAAAAATGGACTAATAAATTTATAAACAGATGCTTTATTTAAAATCCACCCATAAATGTGACAGAATGGAAATTTCATTTGCAAAGAGGAAATCTTTTTTTAAATATACATTTTATTATTTTTTTTTAATTTTAACATCAAAGTGCTCAGGAAAACACCATGGTGAAAGGGTAATCAATCATAACAAAACAAGTCATATATATATAACTAAAATTAATACCTTAAAAAAATCCCCCCCTCTATTTCCTCACATGATATAACAAATTTAGTTTAATCTAATTCTTCTTGAAATTCAATCAATCCACAAAATCATCCCTACTATTACATCTACATAAATCACTCCTGCTTTTAAGCTCCACTAATTTCAATTAAAATATTCCAATTGATCTTAAACAAACATATTAATAAAATTTTGGGTATCCCTTCTACAACACAAATAATATTCCAAGAATAACATTCTAATATTTTCACATATATTCCATCTCTTAATTTAATACATCATTAATTAATACCCTTTCTTCTCTTATCATAGATCTCTCTAATTCTTCTGCTATTACAAAATAGTTTTCTATACAGAGTAAAAAAAAACAAAGAAAGAATCATTTTGACCTGTTAAGTAAAATTTAACTCTCAACCAAATTAACTATCATATCTAAGACAAACATCTTATTACACCAATTATTATCTTACTGCTTTCATTTACTCAATTAGATTGTCCAATCAGTCCAAATTTCTAAAGCCTTTTTGATCCAATAATTAAAATTTTAAATCACACTTTTAAATCTAACTCTGGCTTTTTTTCTATACCAAGCTGGCTTCCATAATGTCGCTTCTATGTCATCAAATTTCAGTATTTGAGTACTAATATTTATCAACAAATCGATCTGATCAAAATTCTCTTCCCCTTCTTCCAGTATCATATATGCAATATAGTCCATTTTATTCCATATTATAATTTCAGCTTGCTTATCCAGGTTGTCATAACCTTCAATCAATCGCGTCTGGCTGTCAATTCCTATTAATTTTAGCAATGGGAGAACGTCACTTATAGTCATTTTTTGATCTTCAGAGTTCTCCATTTGTACATAGACTTGTGAAATATCCTCCTTAGTTGATTTATAGAGTAGTTATTTAAGGTCTCAATCTGGGATTTTGGGTCCAGGATTTTTCCAAATTTCAATTGATCAGTGAGTTCTTCCATCTCAAATTGTGTACACTGTTGCATATAAGCTTCTTCTTGGCTGTCAATTGGTCTTTTAAAATTTGGGGCTCAGCTTGTGATTCTAGAAGATGGTCTTTAATTTTTCTCAATGACTTCATCTCCTCTGTCATTTCCAATATTTTTAAGAGGAAATCTTGATTGTCAGATTGACACTGATTCCTAATATAAACTATAAGGAGCAGCCTTTAGATCTTTCAGTTCAATTTTCTCCAGTTTCAACCCACTTTCTCTAGTCTACAACTTTTCTTTCTAGGTCCCAATCTTCCCTGGTTCTATCCTATTCCATGGTTTTCAAGCATTTTGGGAAAGGATACCATTGATTAGTGAAGGTAATCAGTAGTAAAAGTAAATTATTCAGTTTCAAGAGCAGGCTGGTTTTTCTTCAAGTGTCCCTCAAGTCCATCCTAGACATGCTGAATGACATCACAGTATCATTTGCCTCAAGTGGGAAGATGGGTAAAACCAACTTCTCTGTAATGCAGAATAAAAAAAAAAGAAAAAATATCTTCTAAAGAAGGACTAGTAATGTCTTTTAACTAAACTATTGAACAAGTAAAAGTGATTTGCAATCTAAAAGCAAAACTGAAGGACTGAAAGCATCTACTAATACTGAGCAAAGACCCTTTCTGGGAGACTGATGATGGTGGGAAGGGATAATCCTGAGGACATAATGATTTTGGTGGGAAAAGCAACTCATGGACAGTGGGTGAATGGAAGGGACAAGCAGGGATGTAATAATGGTAGAAAATGAGAATAAGTTTGAAATGGGGTCTGCTTTTCATCCTGTATGATAACTGTATGTATGATAACATAAGGCGAGTCCAAAGACCTTTTCTCGGGGATTGATTTAGATGCCAAGATGTTTTTTCCAATATTGTGGGAGTGGAGAGAAACACTATTTGAATTTCAAATCATGTGGATGGATGAGGATTACAGAACTGTAGTCCAAAAGTGCAGGAGGTACCAGATTGGGAATAGTTGGTCCAGGATTCTCTTTTCAACTGAAGTGAAGTTTTAAAATATCTATAAGGAAGAAGAGGCAAGAGATTGTTCCACCAGGCCCTTTGTAAAAACTGAACTTTGACTGTGGGGTTTTGTGGTTTCTGTTTGAACTAGATGAAGTCCATCAGAATTAGACAAAAATACTAGGTAGATATGGCTAATGGGAACCATTAATTTGATTTTAAATCTACTTTGCCTCATCACTCTCTTTTTCCTAAAGTGCCATAGTTCTTTGCCAGCTTCTTGAATGAGTGCCAAAAATTCCAGGAATGGCAAGGGAGACAACAAGAAAGCAAATGAGCCTTAAATTGGGTCTTGGCTAGTGAATCTTTTCAAGGTTTTCTATCTCAGCTGAGCAGAACTGTCCCTGCAGTGTTTAACTCAAGGTAACTTGCTACTGTTCTGGCCTCCTCTACATTTCACTCTCCAAAGCCTGCCCAAAAGATTTGGGATGAAACAAGGGTGTATAACAGAGACGAAGTGGAGGTAGGGAATGAAACAGTGAAGAGAGATGAATTCTCCTGGGCTCATCCCACAGAATCTTAATAATGTGCTAAGTTATTGTGCAGTGAAGGAATGCAATTAGCACAGCAGCCAAAATGCTCCTCCAGCAGGGTCATTACTGCATTAGTAAATGGAAGCTGTTAAAATGTACACAGTTCCTAAACATAGCAGAGAAGCTGCCAGCCCAACAGGACCTAGGATTGATGAGAAAATGACCGTTGCTCTTTTGCTCACTCCACTTTTCATTATTTCTTTTCTGATCAGGCTTTTGACTGCATCTCTTTCTTACGTTCATTTGTCTTTTTTCTTCTATCATCTAGCTTATGTTCTACACATTCTCTGGAGGGATCTTTTCTGAAAATCAAGTTACAATGCCACTGAGAGGAATCAGCAGAGAACTCAAAGGCAGCTTCCAGCTGTGAAAAACAGCACAGGCAGCAGTAGGTTTTGCTAGTGGAGACTGTGAGATGTTGATGAATGAATGGAAATCTTTGCATAAATAATGCCTGTCCTGTTCCAGAGTCCCGATTTAATCTATCCATGAGAAACAAGGGATCACTCTGATTACTAGTTATTTTATGAAAACCTTCCTATGATGAATTGGACAAGGTTTCAAACTCCCTGAATTTTTTCATTTTCCATAGGGAAGAAACTAAACACCCCATACAGTTATACTGTATTTGAAGAGAGAGAGAGTGAGGGAGGAGAGAAAGAGAGTAAAATATTGAAGGATTCATCTTAAATATAAGACATTTTAAAACTACAGTTTCACTCCTCAACTGTACTATCAGGTCCATTGAAAAAAAAATGTGGAAATTCAGAATTTCATTCAGGATTCAGATATAGGAGAATCCTGGATAAATCTTTAGTACTTTATTTTTAGTACTTTAAAAAGATGTTGCAGAACAATGGTCTGTCCCCAAATTGCAGTGAACTAAAAGATGAGACTTTGATCACAGCTAGATTTTAAATTAAGTAAAATATTAAGGGATAGGGGTCATTCCTCTATCCTGGTGCTTCTTGACCTCTCAGCGGCTTTCGATACCATCGACCATGGTATCCTTCTGCATCGTCTCGGAGAGGTGGAGGTGGGCGGCACCGTATTGCGGTGGTTCTCCTCCTACCTCTCTGACAGGTCGCAGTCGGTGTTGGCGGGCGGACAGAGATCGACCCCTAGGCGCCTCGATTATGGGGTGCCTCAGGGCTCGGTCCTGCTCCCCCTCCTTTTTAACATCTACATGAAACCGCTGGGTGAGATCATTTGGCGACACGGGGTGAGGTATCATCAGTACGCGGATGATACCCAATTATATATCTCCACCCCGTGTCCTTTCAGTGAAGCAGTCGACGTGATGTGCCGGTGCCTGGACGATGTGAGGGTCTGGATGGGGGTGAACAGGCTTAGACTCAACCCTGACAAGACCGAGTGGCTCTGGGTCTTGCCTCCCAAAGGCCAACTGGATGGTCCATCTTTAGTCCTGGGGGGGGCAAATTTACCTCTCTCAGTGCAGGCATGCAACTTGGGTGTCCTCCTGGACTCACAGCTAAATCTGGAACAACATCTATCGGCTGTGGCCAGGGGAACCTTTGCACAGGTTCGCCTAGTGCACCAGTTGCGGCCTTATTTGGACCGGGAGGCTTTACTCACAGTCACTCATGCCCTTGTCACCTCAAGACTGGATTACTGTAATGCGCTCTACATGGGGCTACCCTTGAAGAGCGTTCGGAGGCTGCAGTTGGTTCAGAACGCAGCCGCGAGAGCGATTGTGGGCGCGCCAAGGTACGCCCACGTGTCACCTATCCTCCACGAGCTGCACTGGCTTCCTGTGGGTCTCCGGACGCAATTCAAGGTGTTGGTTATCACCTTTAAAGCCCTTCATGGCATAGGGCCAGGTTACGTACAGGACCGCATTCTGCCGCATAGCTCCCAGAGACCGGTGAGGTCCCATAGATTGGGCCTCCTTCAGGTCCCGTCGGCCAGACAATGTCGGCTGGCGGGCCCTCGGGGAAGGGCCTTTTCTGTGGTGGCTCCGACCTGGTGGAATCAGCTTCCCCCCGAGGTTCGAACTACTCCCACCCTGCCGGCCTTTAAGAAGGCCGTTAAAACCCTCCTGTTCCGGCAGGCCTGGGGCTGATGTCCCCGGGGGACCGGGATATGATCGGACTCGCGGTATGACTGCTTTATTTTATTCTTTTATCATTGTTTTAACTTTGTACGCCGCCCTGAGTCCTTTGGGATTGGGCGGCATATAAATATTGAAAATAAATAAATAAATAAATTTTCCTTATTTATAAGTTAGTACTTCTGAATCACTCTATTTGTAGGACATGTCCTCTAGTTAGAATTAAAACCTATTAACCAATGAGGATTACTCCCAAATGAATAGACTTACAACAATTGTATGAATTGCTATTAAGAAATAACGCCTTTTGACTTCAGTGATATTTATTTTCAGGTAGAATTTGAATTTTTAATTTTAGATATGTGCAAGAGATTAATAACCCCCTTTAAGCTGATTTGTAAATCAAACCAGCGCCTTGCTTCAGAATAGCTGACAAATCTTATGGCTGTGATAATATTCTCAGATCTTGTGGATTTTCTGATGATTCTGGAATTTCAGAGCATAGAATGATGTGATGGGCTTTCTGACATGAACATGAGTAGCAGGCCAATGAGTTTAATCATCTCATTAAACTCTCAACCTATCAAAGGTCTTTTGGGGTGGCAAGGCTAAAGCTCTCTGGCTTCATTCACCTCTCAGCAATAAAAATTCTTTAATGAGATTAGCCACAAGTGTTGATTTTGCTTATTTGCACTGAAATGTTACATTTCTCTGCTAGACCTGAGATCTCAAGTGGGAATGCAGTACAGTATAGCTGTCTGCAGTCTGAATAGGGGCTCGTGCTGATATATGTTTGTTTCCATAATAAATTTCTAGGTCACTCTAAAAGTTTTTAGGTGGCTTCACAGAGTTAAAAGAACGAAAGTTCCATAAAAAGAAATTTCCTTAAAACAACTATTGTTTTACAATTGAGGGGACAAAATCATCCTTCCACACAACATCTCATTCCAGCTTAGAAGGACTTATACAGCCATTGTAACCTGGGAGAAAAGGTTTTTTAAAAATGCTTGCAATTGGGCAATCTCTGAGGGATACATGAACATTTTTATTTTTAAATAAGAGTACAACATTTGTTGCACAACTTCTCTATATGCTTGAAAGATCCCTTCTTTATTCTTTTCCATCTTGGCTTTTTAAGCAGGCAAATTTTTTTTCAAAAAAAAATATAAAATACTGCAAAAAGTATTTGAAGTTCTATTGAAATGTGGCAATGTTAATGTCTGCAAAGGGCCCATCATCTCTGCTGTTTCTACCCTACTCTGCCAAAAGGCAAAGCAGCTCTAGACGTCATTGCCCATGGAAAAATGAGCAGATGGCTGATTTATTATTTTTCAATTCTGGAAGGGAGTACAATTCACAATGAAAAATGAAATGAAACTCCATTTTCAAAGACTCCTGAATCAAATTGTTTTGCCTTAATTCTCAGATTGCAAACTGAGATTGAATCATATCCCTTTCAAATTTCAGATCTTCGTGATAAATCTTTCATGAGCTTAACCAACAAGCTTGATATACTGCAACTTAGGCAAAGTTATAAAAGCCTACAACCATTACAAAACAGGCCAAATCCAGGATAATTCTCCAAATAAGAATATATTAAGAGTTATTGTATTAGCTTTTGTTAACAACTATTTATTTTGATGACATCAGACTCTTTTTAAGACTCTTTAATCCAATGTCTAATTAATGTTTGGGCAATGCCTTTTTAAAGTTATGACTTTAGTACTCTCTATTGATGCTGACATCTTAATCCTATTCTAGTCCAGCTCCAAGTGTCTAGACATCTTAAGGATCTCCAGTTTTAGCTGGGTTGGTAGCAGCCAGATGACCTTCTGTGTGTCAGAAATACTTAATTCCATAGTTAATGCCTATATGCAAAGTGATCCTATACCCATGTACCTGGTATTAGAAATAACACTGTTTATACCTAGTGCCCACAGGATTGTGATGTGCCTAATTCTTCCATTAGTAAAACAAAATACGGAATATAATTGCATTTCATTTTATTAATGAAAAAGAGAAATATTGCATTCTGAACCATTATTATTGTGAATATAGCTCTATTGCTCTATTACTAAACTGCTATTAGTGTTAGGATGTTTTGCATAACATTCAACCAGAATATTCCTTTCTGTAATTTAACAATATTATTCTATGTCCTACCCTCAAGGGTAATGGAGAATAGATCCTGGCCTTCATATGTATGACATTCCTTCAGGTTCTTAAATAATGCTATTGTATCCCACTTACTTGTGTTTTCCCTAAGGCCAAACATACCGACTTTCTCTCTTTAGAAAGTTTCCAGTCTTCTGATAATCTCTGTTGCCCTTTCCTGAACCTGGTTCTGCATCTGAAACTCTCATTGGACACATAAGTTGGGAAATTAACAGAGAAGAATGGAATAAAATGATTAGCATTTCCTGTATTTTCCTGCACTCACCTAGAAAAATATCACTATACATTCACTGCAAATTATTACAGAGAACATGTACTTATAATTTAATCATTCTTTTAAATGTTTAAAGCTATAACCCCCCCCCCCTCTCTCTCTCTTTCTTAAATCATAGCACCATTTCCTGCTTTTCAGCATTATGGCCCTTGTTTATATTGCTATGCAAATTATTCCTTGTAGAGACTTTACAAATTTCCACTTCCATTATTAATAGTGTTGTGAAGGTCCCTCTTTGCCCCATCCCTCTCTATCTATATTGCTTTGTCTAATACATAATTAATGCTAACTGCTGTGCATTGGTCTCTCCTGTGCCAGTTTACATTAGGATTTTTTCCTCTTGTCTTCTGCTCTGGATGATGGAAATTGGTATTTGAGGTGACTGAGAATGTTTGGATTCCTTTGTCCTATCTATTCCAGTTTTCCCATTTGCTTGACAGAAGAGGCACCCGGGGATTTGCTTTGCAGAACTCTGAACTAGGATACAAGTTCATCTCATGCCAATGTATTTCTAGCTGGTTTCTTTATTAGCCACTTTAGGAGACACTAGGACTAGGACTACATATAGAACAGTATAGAATTTGTCCAATTCAGTGGCTTCTCTAAGTATTGGAAAAATAAATCCCTGAATTCATATTCACTTTGGCCATTCTGACTGTGAAATCTGGGAATTGTAGATTAAAGGAACCCGGCCATAAAGTCTACCAGTGGCAAATGTAGGAGGTTTGTTTCCAGTGGCTTGATGACAAAACAAACATTAGTTCCAATGAAGTTAGTTCATTTTCATGCTTCCCATGAAAACATCCACAGTGGGAAAGATGGAGACAGAGTTATTACACTGCTTCTAAAATTTGTGAGGTGGTAAAGGCAGCTCTTTTTATCTTTCTTTAACTTAAAAAAAAAAATTCACAGCATATAAGAATACAGAGAAGAGCAACAAAAATGATTAGGGGGCTGGAGGCTAAAACATATAAGGAACAGTTGCTGGAATTGGGTATGTCTAGTTTAATGAAGAGAAGGACGAAGGGTGACATGATAGCAGTGTTCCAATATCTCAGGAGCTGCCACAAAGAAGAGGGAGTCAAGCTATTCTCCAAAGCACCTGAAGGCAGGACAATAAGCAATGGATAGAAACTAATCAAGGAGAGAAGCAACCTAGAACTAAGGATAAACTTCCTGACAGTTAGAACAATTAATCATTGGAACAACCTGACTCCAGAAGCTGTGAATGCTCCAACACTGTAAGTTTTTAAGAAGAGATTGGACAGCCATTTGTCTGGATTTCTGGGGTTGGACTAGATGACTTCCAAGGTCCCTAGGATTTTCGGGGTTGGACTAGATGACTTCCAAGGTCCCTTCCAACATCATCATCATCATCATCAGCCAGATGTTCATTATTATATATCCTATGGGATATTATTATTATTATTATTTTATCATCATCATCATCATCATCACCGTATTGCCGATTCTTTGAAGACCATAGGCTTCATTTCTAATTTCACTGCTACATATTTGGACAAGAAGAGGAGGAGGAGGAGGAGGAGGAGGAGGAGGAGGAGGAGGAGGAGGAGGAGGAAGAAGAAGAAGAAGAAGAAGAAGAAGAAGAAGAAGAAGAAGAAGAAGAAGAATTATTCTAAATTTTTTGTGCCCACTGTTAAGCTACACCAACTATTTATTTTACAAAGAGTTTTTCATAAACTCCTAGCTATATAATCAAACTGAACACATGTATCTGTTCCTATCACGCACGAATATTCAATCCACATCTGATTATTATTATTATTATTATTATTATTATTATTATTATTATTTTATCATCATCATCATCACCGTATTGCCGATTCTTTGAAGACCATAGGCTTCATTTCTAATTTCACTGCTACATATTTGGACAAGAAGAGGAGGAGGAGGAGGAGGAGGAGGAGGAGGAGGAGGAGGAGGAGGAGGAGGAGGAGGAGGAGGAGGAGGAAGAAGAAGAAGAAGAAGAAGAAGAAGAAGAAGAAGAATTATTCTAAATTTTTTGTGCCCACTGTTAAGCTACACCAACTATTTATTTTACAAAGAGTTTTTCATAAACTCCTAGCTATATAATCAAACTGAACACATGTATCTGTTCCTATCACGCAAATATTAATGAATGATTCATTCCTGAACTTCTGTTTAGACTGAGATTTGAAAACATTAGGCATGTTTTAAAAAATATGCCTAATACACCTAAAGAATACCTGGGTAAATAATCTACCAGCATTGCCTAATAAATAACGATGCAAAAAAAATAATAATACTTTATAATAAGTTTTGCATTTTTAGTGTAGTTTTGATTAACTATTATATGAGCAGAAAGAACTAAAAGAACCCCAAACCAATTTTCAAAACCCACCTTTACTTAACAATCTTTTATATATAGACAGATAACATATAAATGCATATATGCACATCTAGTGTTCCATGTGTGCACACATGTATTTGTGTGTGTCTGTGTATGCATTCCAAACATCTCTCATTGGGAGGACAGCAATATAAGTGTATAAAAAATATAAAACAAGTTTTCTCTAGCTTACCCATTTAAATTTGTTTTACAGATTTTCTATACTGCCACATGAACTGATAATTCCAAGAAATAATGAACTGCGGGAATGTGTGCATTTGTATGATTTTATTAAAATGACACTAGGCTGAAATAGGGGAAATCAACATTGCTCATATAAGTTTAAGCTACTCCAAATAGTAGAAGCCTAAATGAATGAGACAGAACGTCTATTGTGTTGTTGTTGCAGCTGCTAAACTAAACAGTTATTAATCATTTATGGATTTAAGAAGGAAAAAAATGAGAACACATACAAGAAATGGGTATAATTTTTCCAAGAAATCTTTTTAAAAATTAGAGTTCAAAACAGACCTAATTGGCATCAATCTTATTTCTATGATAACATTTTCCTAAGTTTAATTAAATCAATTCTTAATATAAACAAAGAAACATGTTTCTATAATATTTTCTGTATCTGGGTACAGTCCAATTGTAATAAGAATTAATAAATAAAAATAAGACACTTAAAATGATATAAAAACAAAACTATCAATATACAAAGGAGAAACTTCCTGACAGTTAGAACAATTAACCAGAGGAACAACCTGCCTCCAGAAGTGGTGAATGCTCCAACACTGGAAGTTTTTAAGAAGAGACTGGACAGCCATTTGTCTGAAATGGTATAGGGTTTCCTCCCTGAACAGGGGGTTGGACTAGATGACCTCCAAGGTCCCTTCCAACTTTATTGTTGTTGTTGTTGTTGTTATTATTAAAGCAACAATAACATTTCTACAATTATGACTATTTCTATAAACCTCATTATTCTAATGTACAAGTAATTTTACATAGTAAAAATTGTTACTATATTTACATGTATGTCTGTGTGCACAACATATTTTAAATGAATCTTATTTCTGCTTAAATTGCCTTTATTTTTGGACCCATTTGATTACAATTTTAATAGCATGATTTAATCCATGTATCTGCAAATATCCATATCCAATTTCTTCTTGTCTATAAATCACACTCAGATACCACAGATAAAAGAAACATAGATAGTAATGTAGCAAATACATCTATAGAAGGCATAGCACAAAACTCTCACTATAAAATGTCATCCCTTTTTAAAGTCTTGGTCTTGTTTTGCTCTATATACTACAAAACAAGTGTTTCCATTTCCTATCCTGAAGGGTCAAGTGAACTCATAAAAAAAACTGCCTGTCTTCCAAGATCATCTCTAAGAGTGCCCATCAGGACAAATACAGAGCTTGTTTTTGTTGCCTAGCAATAGGAGATGATGTTTTAACTAGACAGGAGACAGACAGAGGTTAATCCCACAGGGCTGAGAGAGTGTCAGTGACATGTTTGAACTAGTAAGAACAGCACATGTTATTTGGTTGCATTGTGAGGTTGAGACAGTATCTGTCTTTCTGTGTACAATAACCACATGTTTGGGAGAGAGGCAGTGACTCTGTACATTTCATAGAAACTGAGGTAAAGTGATTTTAGTTAAGAACTCAATCCAATTGACAGTCTGTAGTTACTGCCAACCTGTGAAATGAGCTGCCAGTGACCCTTTCCATCTGTGAGAGCTGATTAAGTCCCTAATAAGTAGACCACATTATCTTTAACCTGTTGCCTCCTCATTCTTTGCCAACTATTTCACCCATAAAAGAGGGGATGTGGCTGCTTGACAGTGATAGACCCAAAAACTTTTAATAAATGCAGCATGGGAATGTAAGGAAAGCCTGCTGTGATTTTATTAATAAGCTGGAGATTTAAGAGCTACTGAAACTTGCACTGCCTAGAGAAAATATATAACTAGGGGAAGGCAAGCTTAGCTCTAGCTATTAGCTACAAAAGGAGCAACTGTAGAGATTTGGTTTTCTCCATTTTTGTTTGTTAGAATTAATTCTCTGCTTCAATTTCCAGGCAATTTAGAACTGGAAAATATATGTGAAAGCAAGGTTTTGTGAACATACTTCTATCTGGTTGAGAAACTGCATGCACAAATGACACATTACTTCCCCTTTCTAGTGGCTGGAACACTAAGTATGGTATTACTTCAAAAATTCTCAGGAGCCCCAGTCAAATGCTGGAAGGCATCTGGAAAGTTCCATATACCCACATCCTAATAAGATTGTTGTTTATCTTTTGATGAAACTCTCTCCCAATGGATTGGTGATTATTTAGCATCAGAATTATCCATTTGCCAATTGCCACATGTGTGCACATCTCTCTTTCTCTCTCACACACACATTTCTACAAAAACGAATACAATATATTGTACAAATATGCAAATTCTTACACATTTTATCCTATTTTTTTCTTTTGTGTTCCTCCTTCCCAATAACCTGCTGCTAATCGGTCATTGGTCAGATGGTTTGAGAGATCCAGGAAATCAGTTCTGAGGACTACATTTTGGAACTCAAATGTAACCCGGCACCCGGGTTCACAAATCATAGTATTTCCCCTTCCTCTTTAGCTCAGAAGCTTCATATATAGCAGCTTATTATTAACTATAGAAAAACAGTTCCTCATATGACTTTTTACTCTAACATGTATTACTTTACAGACCCATTTTCCTCCAATATCAAATATGTTTGTAGTGAAGCTATGCTAAGAATTTAACCTATATAACACTGAATCCCTGTAAAAGTAGATCAGCTAATAATCAGAGACATTTGATGTAGCATTTAGTGAGCAAAGATAGTTTGCAACAACAAAATAGGGCATTACTTAATTCTGAGGGTGGCAGATTTCATTCAACAGTAGTTCAATCAAATCTCTAAAGCAAATTGATTTTCCAAGTCAAACAGATTTCCTTTGAATTGAACTGACGATTTATTAATTTTTGCACAGGGACAGAAAGTCCTTTTTCCCCCTTCTCTTCTACAAAACCTTGTCAATTTTACCTGGCTGTCAACTTTAGATCTTCAGGGGTTATTTAAGTTTCTGTAGGTGGAATTTAAGAAGATACAGATCTTTAACTACTAGCGATGTTGCCTATTTACCTCATTCTGAACTGTTGCCATTAAGTAAAAGAAAGAACACCAGAGATTAATGTTGATTCTTTCTCTCCTTGTTATTGCTCACATGCTTGTAATGGGGGGGATTCAGCCAGAATCTTCAGCTGGGATATGGCTCATTGATGGTTATCTTAAAAGCCTGCCCTTTCCCCAAATGCTTATACAAATCCCATAACTGTACCCTTCCAAAGATATTATGCTGCTCGGTTGTTGTAGCAACATTTGAGGCGAAGAAGAAGCAAATGTGCAGAAATAAATAAAGTCAAATTAATGAGAAGATGCTGCCACATCTCTCACTCTATTGGTATAAGCAGATATTCTGGTAGCAATTTATCTAACATGTCTTATCATCCTATCCCTTACTGAACCACACATGAAGTTTCAATCAGACCTAAGGAACATATGCAAAGTAGATGTATGCATAAGAATAGTTATCTACCACATGTTGAAAAGTGACCCACTTTGTGATAGAGCGATTATATAGTTGTAATACCTGTGACAGCTTGCCTTGGATTTCTTGAAGTTGTCACAATTTGAGCACTTATGTTTTGTTTTTCTCTTCTGAACATATCGTTATTCTTTTTTGTCCTGTTTATCTCATCCCCTGTTTAGCTTTAAGTGCCAGAAGATCTGATTCATGTTGGTTTCCCTGTCTGACCCTTTCCTTTGTATTCTTCTGTTTGTCACCCTTGTACTCAAGTGACCTATTCTTGTGGCTTGTTTCTAAAAGTATTGATTAATATACTGTTAGAAATATAAAGTATGTTTTCATAAATTCTATGAAGTCTGTTGATACGGGTGGATGACTAACAAAGCCTTTTCTGGAGAAAAGACTGAAGAAATATAACTGTCTTATGATTATAGGTCATGCAATATTCCTTACATTAACAACATTTTTAATTTTTATGTATCATGTGTAATTAGCAAAATGGTATGTCAGTGATTTAATAAAGAGCACTCAGTTATAAGTGTAGTCTATTAAAATAGTGATGTGCTGGCTTATCGGGTAGAGAATTATAGCTAGTCCAACCCATATGAAAGGGACCTGGCAGTAACTAAGACTTCAGTGAATTATTTACCAAATCCTGAGGGGAAACCCCAAAGTCCACCTGAAAACCCACTGAGGCCATCAATCTTTGGGACAGGCCAACTGACTTGTCCCTATCTTTTTGCAAGACTAGGGGAGATACCAGTGACTGTAAAGCAAAGAGTGTTATTTATAAGGCCACAAACTGTTGTCCAGTGCCAGGGACATTGCAACTGACCAAAAACAAAAAGCAAAAAATTAATGTTCAGCCACTGGTATGCATTGGACTAGCAATGACTTGGGACAGGTCCATGGTTGCCACAGAAACCCTGAACCTCTGAGTTATTTGAGGCTTGATCTTACCAGGAGTCAAATTAAAATCCCCAAGCATCAACAGCTTCAATGTATATACTTAGTGATTCTAAAAACACATCTACCATTTCTCTTAGACTCTGAGAGGTAATGCATCTAGTCCCAGAGATTTAAATTCATTTTTAAACATACCCCAGATATTATCTCACCAATTTTTTGCCTATTTTAATCTGCATTACTCTTTGCTCCCCACAAGGGAGCTTTTTCCTTTTATGGAAAGAAAAGTACAAAATACGAAGGAGTTCAGCCTCCCCCCCCCTGTCTGTTATCATCTTATCATCTTTTCCAATCAGCAGACTGGTTTCTTGACTTTCCTCTTGTTCCACATGTACCCCTCAAAACTGGAGTTCTTGTTGTTGGCTTTCAATGCAATACTCAAATCATTTGAGCTGATCCTTTTATTTCTGCATCTGGTTCTTCATTGGTCTCCTTTCCTAAAAAAGTTTGCGTTATCCTATAAAGAACTGTTAGATGGCAATCTGCCGACAAGTTAAAAGCAGAAAAATTTTTACTTTTGTCCCTCTGTTTACCTCAATGTGGGTCTTAATATTGGTTTGAACCAATATAAAGTTAGGCTTATGCTTCATCTTTCTCTATGCATCTCCTAGCATCTCCTTTTTACATAGAATACATCTTTCTCTATGCATCTCCTTTTTACATAGGATGCAGATGGCTATCTTATTAATTAATTACATTTTTTTAAATATGTGCAGTAGAGTTGACCCTAATTTTTGAGACAATATAAAATTAGTCAATATATTTAATTTTATTAATCATGTTTCAAAGGCAATTAAAAAAAGTTTAAAAGAAATTCACTCCCTCCCCAAGTATAGGTACATTATACTTGTTAACATCTCTTGAATATTTTGCTTTGACATAGTCCAAATATGAATATTATTAGATGTTGCAAACATAAATTTGTTGTATATTATTTGTCAAAAAGTGTCAGTATAATAGAAAGGCAAGGTATCAATCACAACCAACATAAATTAACATTATACCATGGAATGTGGTCAAATGATAAGAAAAAAATACATCACTTCTCCATATCCAAAATAGAAAGGCAAAAATGATATTGGTATTGATTGTTTTATCTCACATGTCAGCCTCCCTCTAATAGATCTTACAAAGCTCAGTAAAAAGATGATTCCTACTAATAGACTTGCAATGTAAAAGACAGCACAAAAACAAAGAACATTGAGAAGGAAGGGGGAAAAAAAAGCACGCTTCAATCCATTTTCAAAATTCTTGTAGTGACCAACTAGAGAAGAAGAGGAAGAAGTTTCATAATAGGCTGAAAGGGTGGATCTTTTAATCTTCTGATCCTTGCTTTAGCATGAGTGAATGATAGCTGCCAAGAATGATGTGGTACAGGGAGAATTCTGAGGAGTTGGCTTCTGTGCTCCCCTACCACTCCCACTGCAGCATAAAAGTAGTATAACTAAGCATAGATACATAGATCTCTAGGTACAGAAGACAGAGTTTTCTTATTTACTATACCTTTTCATACTTCTAAGTTAGATTCAAAGTATTATCTATACCACAGGTGTCAAACTCATGTCATGTGACGTGTCTCAATGTATTGCGACTTTTTTTCCATTGCTGGCAATGGGGTGGGTGACATTTCGCCATGATGCATCCAGCCCATGGGCCGACAGTTTGACACCCTTGATCCATACAGTGAAATCTTTTCCCAAATAGTAGTCACTTTGATTTGACTTAATAGTATACCCCTGTTTCTTAAATTAGTGTACGAAAAGTAGACTGCATTAGACTTTACAGTAAATATTTTTTTCTTTTTATTGCTCCCTTAATCCAGACATGTATATACAGGTATCTCTATGCATATGAATCTATTTAGGTGATATTTGGTTCCTGGCCATCATATTAACTGAATGATCTACAGTTGGAAATGATTATATTGTGTGTGTTTTTCCTCAACACCTGCAAAGAATTTCTGTTATATTGATACAAGAAATCCCTTTCAAATAAACAGCCATAGAATTAGAAGGCATATAGAAAGGATACTTTCTTGATCATTTTAAGAGATAAAACAGGATCAGTATTTTGAGAAACAAACTATCTGAGAATTGTAGCCTTGTCAAGCCAAAGTTATTTTTGGCAGTTGGAAAGTTGTGTATTCTGTTTTGCCATGTATGTTCCTTGGACTAGCTTTAGATTTAAACAAATTTGTCAATCCATGCTTTGGAAAAAAGAAGAGCAAAAAAATCTGTTGTGAAATATTGTATTCTAATAATACATTTTCATAGCTAATATGTGTTTTTCCTTCTCGGCTCCAAACCATATTTCCAGCTGAAGTGTGTGCATGCACATATATTACAGCCTCAGAAATTAGTTTTGCAGATGTTATGTATCTGTACTTCTGGACAGTTAGATAGATACGTCAGATAGGAGAATAGGGAGGCTATAATTACAGTAATTAATGTTAACTTTGAAATGTCCAATTATGTTGGTAGTCCTCCCATCTATCCCAAGCACCCACAAGATGGATAGTTCAGTTATATGTAGCAATAAGTTTAAAACTAAGGATTTCAAATCTACAAAACTGGGAATGATTAAGGCCTAGCATAAGAATTCCTTGTGGTTTATTAACTCATAAATTTAATCTAACCTGGAGAATTTTTCTAGTTGAAGATTTGGACTTCATTATGTATTTCCCCTGTAAGAAAACTAGTACTGTATGATTTTGTTATTAATGTGAATATCTTCTTTGGCTTTAAATCACTGTCATGTAAAACATGTGTAGCACTGCATTTAAGGAGTGCTAATGTTTATAGGTAATTATAGGTTAGAAACTTCAGAACACTTATTATAGTCTTGCTTAGGTCTTCTGAAAAAGAAATGCTGTTTATAATTTATAGAGAAAAAGAAAGCAGTTAATGCGTTTGCAGATATACCCTTTTTATTACCAAGGCTTCAGAAACATATATTAGCATCCTAAACACTTATGTACACCCTGTACTATAATGAAACAATGAGAAGAACCATAAGATGTTATTCACTCTTTTTTCTTCTGATTTGTGCATATCTCAAATGCTGTGGCCTGAATCAAGGAAGGAAAGGTTTGATAACAAGTTTGGGGAATACATCCCTTACAGTAAATGTTCTAAAGGCTTCATATCATTGGTGAACACTGCTTGCTAACTGAATGGGATGAAAAATAAAGTGCCACTGATTACTTTCTCTTATGTATTCCTTATCTGTTTACTATCATATGCATTGATATCCAGTTTATGTTTAGCACACAACCATTCATCTACACAGTTGTAATGCAAATAGATTTCCACTTTTAGCTACTCAGTGAGGTAATAATCTTAATTTTACACATACATATATGTGCAAGCAGCAAATGTACTGGAAGAAGAGTGATAACTTCTAGTGGAGAAAGAGAAAAAGAAAAAAGAAAAAAGAAAAAAAGAAAAAAGGAAGAAGGAGAAGGAGAAAAGGAAGATCTGAAGCACACTAAAGATGCAATGAAGTTAATACACCATGAAGGCTTACAGAGTCTACAATGGCTTATAAGAAAGACCAAATGAAGAATAGAAAAGAAACATTGCAAGGCAAAGCATTACATGGCAAGTACACAAAAAGTGAATAGGCAGCACAGATAATATGACCTGGCAATAACTAAGAGCAAGGAAGCTGAAGAAAGAGTCAGAAAGGCTAATTCTGGCAGCACAAGACCAAACCTTAAGAACATATGCATGTAAACCAGAATTGATCAGACAGGGACAGATAGCAAATGCCACCTCTGCAAAGAAGCTGAAGAAATAGTGGACCCATCTAGTTAGCTGCTGCAAGAAGGTTGCACAAACTGACTACAAGCAATGGCATGACAAAACAGCAATGCAGTGATGCATTGGAATATCTGCAAGAAATACCATTTATCTGCAAACAAGAACTGGTGGGACCATGAAGTAGGTAAAGTAATAGAAAATTAAGAAGCTAAAGTACCTTGGGATGGTAGAATTCAAGCAGACAAGCATCTGCCACACAATGTCCGAGATTTAACTGTTGATAAGAAAGACAAAAATGGCTAAATAGTGGATGTTGCAATACCTGGAGACAGCAGAATAGAAAAGAAAGAACTGGAGAAAATCACAAAAAAGAAAGATCGGCAAATAAATGTAGAAAGACTGTGACAAAAGATAACAAAGATAATGGCAATAGTTATAGGAGCTTTGGATACAATCCCAAAATAAGTGGAGCAGTGCTTGAATACCGTTGTTATTGACAAAATCACCATCACCATCAATCAATTGCAAAAGGCAGTTTCACTTGCCTTTACAACATCTGCTTATCCCTGATCCTTGAGAAAGACTGGATAGGTGGATAAAAATGTCAAATCCATCTGGCTGAGAGTGTGATCAATCATAATAATGATACTAATTTTGGTCTTGTGGAGAGTAAAAGAATTTCTGAATAGTCAAGATTCAGCCCAATTTAGTTTAATTTTCCTGGCTCCTTAACTCTTGTTAATCATTTACCTTCTGTGACTGTGATTGGGCATTCATTATCATCTTCCTGTCCTCAGTATTAACATTAATACTTGTGGTTTATTAATGAACTATAGCCAGATGATAACAAATGCATTAGGAGAAGCAGTGTGACACCTGGATTGAAGGTTGATAATTCTAGACTCCCCTTTGATTAACTGAGGCCTTTGATACCAGAAGTGGTCTGCTTTGTAATGTTTTGAATTTTCCCTGAAGTGATGATAACAATACTGTATATTTTGACCTTTGTGCTTTTTCGAATTCTGGGGCACAAGACCTAGAATTAGCTAGGAGCTAACAAAAATCAACATTTTTCCAGTACAGTTCAAGCTGACTCAACCAAATGGGATTCCTTCCTCCATTAGTTCTATGTATTTGTGTCTCCACAGTTACCCTATATACAGCACTTTGTTTTCTAAACACTCTCCGTTTCCAAAGTCTGAATCCTGTTTCTCCTTTCTCTTATTTTCTGTTGCCATTTCATCCCCAATGCTGTTCCATATCAAATTTCCTTTCAACAAATCAGCCATAAAAACATTAACACAATCACAAATGTATTGTTTTCAGGTCTCTTGGAGTGAGACCCTGGAATGGCTTTACTGATAAACTCACAGCTCTCTTGAATGAACAATCACAATAATGCAGCAGTAATCTGAAGTGCTTTGGTATGTCAGAACAGAGCTTAGGATGTGGGGGTAGAAAGAGTAATTTCATTTTATGCGAAGGTGCTGAGAGGAGATTCTTTGTGTTCTTTTTAGATAACCACATAGCATGCCCTGATAGGACTTCCTTGGGATGTTACCAACTGTACATGTTTATATTAGCTTCCCTTCAGAAATGCCTGCTCTGTATAGATAATGTGATGTTTAAGGGGAAAAAAATATGTTCCATACAATTCTTTCATGTATTTTCTTAAAACCAAAAATAAAAATAATACTCGTCCTCCCCAATGTCCAAAGCCTTGTTTCCAGTAAACTTATAATTGAGAATTTATTTAGAATCTACAGATATTGAACAAATAGATTCAGGTTTCTTTTTTAAAATTTAGAGCAATTATTCTTCTTTAAAAAGATAAAAACAAAAGATAATAAAAATCAAACAATGAAACACATGATTACAGAAAAGTCCAGAATGAAATAGTGATAATGACAGAAGACTAAACTTAAATTCATGTGATTGTACTTAGCTGGAAAAATGGAGATTAACAAAAAATCCATTACAGATTGATTTTTAAACAAAACAGCATGATCTGCCAAAGCAGAATCAGTTGCAGAAAAGATGGCATTATAATTCTTGAAATCTTCTACTAGATCTCTGAACTCAAACGCTGAACATCCATGTGCACATACACACACATACATATGTGTGAGACCTGGCTTAAAAACTGTTATGTCCCGAGCCTTGCAAACGGCTCGGGGCGTTTGCAGGCGGTCCTGGGCAGGTGCAAAGCTGCCCGGGACCAGACAGGCTGTCGCCAGTGCCGTGCGCATGCGCGGGTGCTGGCGCGGGAAAAGTATCGCATTGACCCGGGAAATGTCTATATAAGAAGCTGAGAGGTTTTGGGAGCTGCTGAAGCCATCTACTTGTAAGCTGAACGCAGAATAAAGAAAACTGAGAACTACAACTGCTTCTCGTGTCTTACATTTCCGCGAAGGACTCAACACTGGCGACGAGGGTGGGATGCCTTACATCGCCTGGAAAGGAAGAAGTGTAAGCTTACCCAAGTGAGTCCTGAGCGGCGGAACGGTGTCGACTCGGCAGCTACTCGCCAATCCAGTGCGCATTCGGGGGTAGGCTGGCTGATAGACCCGTCTCCTGAAGATGGCAAAGGTTGGAAGGCTTTCGGAGTTCGACGTCTCACATCCAGAACGGTGGGAGTCCTATGTAGCCAGGGTGGAGAACTACTTCAAGGCAAACCAAGTGAGGGAAGAGAGCTTGAAGGCTGCCACCCTGCTTTGTGTTTGCGGTCAAGACGCCTTCGAAATCGCAGAAAACCTTGCAGCACCTGTTCCAGTAGAGTCTGTCAGCTACGCAGATCTGAAGAAGCTACTGATGGAGCACTTCCAGCCCAAGATGTCCGTCATCACATGGCGCCACACCTTCGAGCAGAGGGATCAACGATCCGGTGAGTCGGCCAAAGAATACATCGCCGCATTAAGGAAAGCCGCCAAGCACTGCGAGTTCAAGGACCTCGAAGAACGACTGAGGGACCGATTCGTGTGCGGGTTAAGGCATCGAGATCTACAACAGAGACTTTTTGCTAAAGAAGAATTGTCCTTCCAAGATGCCTTAAGAGAAGTCACCGCAGAAGAAGCAGCAGGCGGCGCCGTCAAGAACATGCGGCCGATCAGAAACAATCCAGAGGTTGCATCCGTGCACCAGGAAGACGTCCAGGGGAACTCCGAGGAGGATCCGGACGAGGAAGTCGACCGTCTCCACCCCACGAAGGAAGGAAATCAGAAGGGAAGCTCTTCAGCTCCACTCAAGTGCATCGGCTGTGGAGGTCGCCACAGGAGAACCGACTGCAAGTTCCGCTCCGCTACCTGCCGGCATGCGGCAAACAAGGACACATTGCAGCTGTGTGTCTGGGCCGACGAAAGGTACAACCTCAGGAAGAACTGCGCCTGAAAGGTACCAGGGTCCCCAGCCAGAATAGGGTAGGGTTTTGCGCTTCGCGAAGAAGCATCCTTAGGACAGGCACACACAAGCCCATTAAGAAAAAGCTGTCACTCAAGGTGAAGCTACAAGGGGTTCCATTAACTATGGAACTAGACACAGGGTCTGCCTTTTCAATCATCTCCTTGCATACATTTAGGAAGATTTGTTCCGGAAGTGGAACTCAGGCCAAGTTAAGGCCTTCTGACATTGTGTTAACAGATTTTCAAAATTCAAGAGTGTGTGTTAAGGGGGAGGCCACCCTTAACGTGCAATACAAGAATTTTGAAGGTCCACTAGACTTATTAGTATAGGGGGTGAACGAACGAGTCTCATAGGACTCGATTGGTTTGAGGCCCTGGGGATACACGTCACAGGACTCAACAGCTTACAAACACTCGACCTACAGGAAGTCTGCAAAGAATTTGCAGATGTTTTCAGCCCCCAGCTGGGCACATTCAAAGGACCCCCTGTGTCCTTAAAGCGAGACCCCACTGTCACTCCCATTAGAATTAAAGCAAGAAGGGTCCCTTTTGCTTTAAAGAGTAAAATTGACACTGAGTTAGACAAACTGATCCAACAGGGAATTCTAGAACCTGTTGATTCCAGTCCTTGGGAGACCCCCATTGTCACGCCTCTAAAGGCAAATGGGGACATTCGCATTTGTGCTGATTACAAATGCACTCTTAATAAGGCATTGCAGCAACATGCCTATCCTGTTCCTGTGGTCAGTCATATTCTGGCCTCCCTCAAGGGGGGGGGGCGCGTTTTTGCAAAGCTTGACCTAGCTCAAGCGTATCAACAGCTGCCTGTTGATGATGCTGCTGCTATAGCTCAGACCATTGTGACCCACAGGGGAGCCTTTAAGGTAAAAAGGCTACAGTTTGGAGTGAATGTCGCTCCTGGGATTTTCCAAAGCGTAATGGAAAACACACTACGAGGTATACCGGGGGTTTGCCCCTACTTTGATGATGTCTTAATTGCAGGAGACTCCACACACATTCTAGCTGAAAGGCTAAGGGCTGTTCTGTTAAGATTCAGGAAAACAGGCCTCAAGCTCAGACAAAGACAAATGCAAGATTGGGGTGCCTTCTACTGAATTTCTGGGGTTCAAAATTGATGCTGCTGGGATTCACCCTGCTGAATCCAAACTAACTGCTATTTTAGAAGCACCTAGGCCAAAGTCTAAGGCCGAACTTCAGGCCTTCCTGGGCCTCCTGAATTTCTACAATTCCTTCCTTCCACATAAAGCCAGTGTGGCTGAGCCTCTTCACAGGCTACTAGACAAGCAAGCAGTGTGGCACTGGTCACAAACACATGAGGCTTGTTTTAACAAAGTCAGGCCTTGCTCACTTCTAACAGTGTACTTGCACATTTCAACGAGTCCCTTCCTGTGTGCATCGCTTGTGATGCGTCCCCTTACGGGGTAGGAGCTGTCCTGAGCCACCTCAGGTCTGATGGAACTCAGGTTCCTGTTGCATATTACTCCAGAACATTGTCTTCTGCTGAGCGCAACTATGCTCAGATAGACAGGGAGGCTCTGGCTGTTGTTGCTGGAATTAAAAAATTCCATGATTTTCTATATGGCAGGCATTTCACGGTCTTCACTGACCATAAGCCTCTGCTGGGACTGTTTACCACACGTAAGCAGACTCCCCAGATCATTTCCCCAGAATGCTTAGGTGGTCTATTTTTTTGTCTGCATATGATTTTTCTTTACTCCACAAGCCTGGGAAAGAAATGGGCCATGCTGATGGCCTCAGTAGATTGCCTCTGCCAGTAGTAGAAGCTGACCCTGCGCCAGCTGTCAACATTCTATCAATCCAAGCCTTGCCTGAGCTCCCTCTTAGTACCAGGGATGTTGCCGCTGAAACAGGTACAGATCACACACCTTCACGTGTCTGTTCCTGGGTTTTGTCTGGTTGGCCTGAGCACTGCTCTAGTCCTGAGTTTCAGAGTTTCTGGTACAAAAGGAACGAGCTGTCCCTTTCTCAGGGTTGTCTGCTTTGGGGAAACAGAGTTGTCATTCCCACCTCAATGAGGACTAGGGTCTTAGAATCCCTCCACGAGGGTCATCCTGGCATTGTTCGTATGAAGGCTCTTGCGCGCAGCCACTTGTGGTGGCCTGGTTTAGATAAAGATATTGAGGCTAAGGTGCATGCATGCCACCTGTGCCAACGATCTCGCCCAGAGATGCCCCAAGCTCCCGTGCATAGATGGGAGGAAACGCAGTCCCCATGGTCTAGGGTGCACATTGACTACGCTGGGCCCTTTCAGGGCCAGTTCTTCTTGGTCCTTGTTGACAGCCATTCAAAATGGCTTGAGGTTGTACCTGTCTCATCCACCACCACTGCAAAGACTATTCAGGTACTGAGGGGGATTTTTGCTGCACACGGGCTTCCAGATGTCATTGTGTCTGACAACGGCCCTCAATTCACTTCCTCCGAATTCTAAGCTTTCTTACAGGCTAACATGATTCGTCATGCCACGTCTGCACCCTTCCACCCGTCCACCAACGGTATGGCTGAACGTATGGTGCGCATCACGAAGGACGCATTGAAAAGACTCACCTACTGGGACTGGCATCACAGGTTGGCTGACTTTCTCCTTTCTTATCGCACCACACCGTCTACTTCTACAGGGAGAAGCCCAGCTGAACTTTGTTGGGGGCGTCAACTTACTACTAAACTTGACCGGTTGCATCCGGACAGACTGCCTTCATCTACCCCACATCCTAGGGCACCTAGACAACTACTTGTGGGTGCCCCGGTTTGGGCTCGCAATTACGGGCCTGGTCATACATGGGTCCCCGCTTCTATTTCCAAGGTCACAGGTCCTCTCTCCTACGAGGTAGCCCTGGACAACGGTCGTGTCCTGCGTCGGCACATCGACCAACTTCGCCCTAGGTGGGACCTTTCAGATGAGACTCCTGGGTCTTTTCCAGGGGGGGAGGGGGACCCTTTGGAGCAAAGGGAAGGGCACGAGTTGCTGCCCATCTCCACTGATGGAGCCACTGACGGCCCATTTCAAGCTTCCGCAAGTGCTCCGAAAAAGGAATTCATGGAGCTTACCCACACAACAGGCACTCACGCCTACTCCAGCCAGGGAGTCACCCTGGGGGCATACTCACTTTCCACACACATCACACAACACTCCAGTCACGGAGGATACCCGGGAGCATCCCAACAAATCATTCCCCGAAAGAGAGCTGGCACACAATCCCCAGAGTTGGCCTGACCTTACCCCTAATCCTACAGGGGGTCAAACTTACAGGGAGGTTGTCGAGGAACCAAGTCCCGACCGCAACACCTCTAGCCCAAATCAGGGAGTAACTGAGTTGTGGGAAGGTACAGAGACCCACACGAGCCCGGACACAGAACGGGGCTTAGGGATTGGACAGCCTCCTGACAGGTCTTGGACGGACCTAGGAGGTTCTATAGAGACGCCCAGCAGTGGCTATCACTTCAAGGGGCCCGAGGGCCTACAGCTAGGCAGGTCAACCAGGTCACAAAGTGACAGAAGCCCTGGCCTGACGAGCCCGGTGGGCGAGCAAGCAGGCCAGGCATTGGGGCAAAGTCCTTGGAAGGCACCAAGGCATGATAAGGGGAACAGGCTCTTGTCACCCCTCAGTCAGGGAACACCTGTCAGAAACCCAGAGCTGAGAAGGTCACAGAGAGCAAGGAAGTCTCCTAAATACTTAGAGGATTACATAACATTGCTGGCTAAACAAAAGCCAGGTAACGGTAGGAGCACTGAGAAGCAGAACACTGTATAAAATAATGATTATATGTTGGTAGTAGTTTTAGCCCGGGGGAAAGGGGTGTTATGTCCCGAGCCTTGCAAACGGCTCGGGGCGTTTGCAGGCGGTCCCGGGCAGGTGCAAAGTTGCCCGGGACCAGACAGGCTGTCACCAGTGCCGTGCGCATGCGCGGGTGCTGGCCCGGGAAAAGTATCGCATTGACCCGGGAAATGTCTATATAAGAAGCTGAGAGGTTTTGGGAGCTGCTGAAGCCATCTACTTGTAAACTGAACGCAGAATAAAGAAAACTGAGAACTACAACTGCTTCTCGTGTCTTACATTTCCGCGAAGGACTCAACAAAAACAGTAACTTTGAGAGGGACCTTGGAGTCCTAGTGGACAATCACTTGACTATAAGCCAGCAGTGTGCAGCAGCAACCAAAAAGGCTAATACAATCCTGGGTTGTATAAACATAGGCATAGAATCAAGATCATGTGAGGTATTAGTATGCTTTATAAAAGCCTAGTAAGACCACACCTGGAATACTGCAGCCAATTTTGGTCACCATATCACAAAAAAGATGTTGAGAGTTTGGAAAAAATTCAGAGAAGAGCAACTAAGATGATCAAAGTCCTGGAGACCAAAACATACGAAGAACGGCTGTGGGACTTGGGTTTGGCTAGTCTAAAGAAAAGATGAAATAGGGAGACATGATAGCAGTATTCCAGTATCTGAGGGGCTGCCACAAGGAAGAGGGGGTCACTTTGTTTACCAGAGCACCAGAGGGAAGAATGAGAAACAATGGTTGGAAACTGGTCAAAGAGAGAAGCAACCTGGAATTAAGGAGAAACTTCCTGAGAGTGAGGACAATTAACCAATGGAACAGCTTACCTCCAGAAATCATGGGTGCTCCATCACTGGAGATTTTTAAGAAGAAACTAGACAATCACCTTTCTGAGATGGTATAGGTTCTCCTGTTAGAGCAGGGTGCTGGACTAGAAGACCTCCAAGGTCCCTTCCAGCTTCTATTCTATTCTATTCTATTCTATTCTATTCTATTCTATTCTGTTCTGTTCTGTTCTGTTCTGTTCTGTTCTGTTCTGTTCTGTTCTACTCATTTACACATGCATGTTATGTGTGCATATATACACAGATATATCTGACAAGACTGTATGGCAAAAAGATATATACATATAAAAACTGCATTTGAAAAGCATGTATTGAAAATGTCATATAGTAAGAAATTTCTACTTGAAGTTTCTATAGATAATTTTGAATGGGTTAATGCTGAGCATCCGCCACATTGATGCTGATTATACTTTGACAATTGTGCAGAACCCTCAAACCATCACCTATGTTTTCTGTGGTTGATCCTGCTTTGTTATCATCAACAAACCAGGTGCTGGGTGTTAAAAGACCTTTTATGGATAGTCATTTTAGAAACTGCCAATTTGTGCTGTTAAAAGTGGCATTGAAAATAAGATGATTGAACTTTTTCAGTGATTTCTGCTGTCTGATAATTTTTGTAGATCCTTTAATTAGACTGTAACTCACTATCAGCAAGTAGAAACATATATTTTGGACATGTGATTCAAGTCAAAGAAGGATTTTAAATGTTTATGCTTAGCAAAGTTGAGAGAAGATAAGAGGAAGGTAATGGAAAAGGTGGATGGACAGATTCAGTTACATTAAAGGACTGTTCTTGTAAGAACTACAATATTAGTAAAATTTGTCTATGAATCAGATTAGTAATCTAACTATTTACAAAGACGGATGAATCTAAAATTAGTTTAATTCACCTGGGAAGGAAAAAGAGAAGCGTGCTGCTTTAGGGAGAGGAATGTGTGTGTGAGAGAGTCATCACTTTCTACCATTCTCATTGGCGCAGTCAAGCTAATAAGAAAAGGGATACTCTGGTTCAAATAATTGGGTTAAAGAAGAACAGTAGTTCAGTTAGGAGTATTTGATTATCTCATCAAATGCACAATCAAACTGGAATATTCCAGGTCACTAGTGGAGAAACACTCATTTTGTTAAATGACAGTCTAATAAATAATGGTGGTGGTGATGGCAATACGTTAGGTACATTACAGAAGGTAAAAAAAGTTTATTTAATATGTGAAATCATTTGAAAATTATCTCATTGGACATAGAAGAGTAGAAAGCATACCAGAGAAGTGTAGATGGTTTTTCAGTTTTATCATTCTGGCACTGTGCATTGGGTTGGTCTTATTTCTTTTTACCATTTCAAACCAAAATGAAAGGCAGATACATGCTGAGTCCCCAATTTTTATAGCCTCAATATGAGGGGAAGTCTCTTTCTCTCTCTCTCTCTCTCTCTCTCTCTCTCTCCCTCCATCCCTCCCTCCCTCCCTCCCTCTCTTTCTCTCTCTCCCTCTCTCTCTCTCTCTCTCAGAATAATGCAATGTTTGCAAGTATTTGGGTTTTTTTTTTACTTAATAGCCCATTATGTTGCTATCATGAACTTATTCAAGACAAAAATAAAATGAAACTAAAGCAAAAAAAGGTTCTTGTGTATTGACAGTAAGCCAAGCATCTGATAAATTCAACTTTAAGCTATGAATAGAAGTATATTTCATATATTTCATTTTTTAAAAAAAATGTCCACCCCTTAGTAACATTTGACTCATGTTTATAACAAAGTGCAAATTGTATATAGTTCTAAAGGCAAGTAGATAATACATCCCTATTTTTCTTTAATAAACCAATTGCCTCACAATTTCTCATTTTTATCCTCTGTGAAAGAGGTTTTTATTTTTCTACTTTATTTTCAAGGTTTGATTGCCTCTTCATAATGCTTTTATGTATTTGAGGCTTTTAGATATTGCTATGATTAAGAAAAGTCACTTATCAAAAATTGCAACTAAACATATAGGATTGCCTTGTAATTAGCAATAAGAATTGTTCCATGAATTAATAATATTAATAATTGTCCCATGAAAGATTAATAATAACTTCCTTTCATATGGAAAATGGTTTGAGCACTGCGCTTGATGGGTGAAATACCATGGTTTGGAAATTCATGTTTCATGTCAGATTTCCTTAGACATCACTATGTTCATCTGGCTTCCAGTATATTGGGTAGAGAAATGCAGTCCCAGTTAAAAACAATGTTTAGTGGCTGGAATTGTTTGCAGCAATTGGAAGAGAATCATTAATTGCAACTTTCAAAAGTTTGTTCCTGGGCTTGCTATCTACAAGTGGTAAATTTACAACTGGTAAAAATATGATCAATAACTTTATAGATCCTTCTTTATTTCAACTTTGTTTTGGAACTCAGCTGGAAATGAGTACAGACTGAACCTCATTCAGCTCACTCAGTATCACATGTATTCAGGACTTATAGAAGTCTTTTTCAGTGCCACTGCTTGACAGGAGATTCTTCTCCAAATTGTTTGCTTCATTAAGATGTCTATTTTTTTCTGGGATGAGTTTATCCTGGTATGAGATATAGTGATAGCTCTAAGAATGGACATTTATGGAATGTCTCAATGATCCAGTCATGGTTGTTCCAAAGGTGCCTTTCCAAAAGGCAACTGGATTTTCTTGCTTTTTTCTTTGAAATGTTTCACTCCTCATCCAAGATGCTTCTTGGATGAAAAGCAAAATGTTTCAAGGAAAAAAACAAGGAAGTCCAGTTGCATTTTGGAAAAGTACATTTGGGTGTCTAAGAATGGGGTTAACATTGTGTCGTGTGGGCAAGTTTATCTACAGTATACAAGGGAAGATGTTTATCACCATCACCACCATTATCCCTTTTATTTTCTTAACCTTAAAACCCTTGTTGGACTATTGAGGTCAGAAGATCCTGGTAAAGGAAAGAGATCCTGGTGAGATTTTCAGATTTAAGGTTTACCAAGCTCAAGTTTGGATATTTTAGGACTTTATTTGGATGGATTATTATGATATTAAGTTGCCTAGAGAAAAGGATGGATAGCTTGAAGGGACAGGGACCTCCCATTATGAATAGAAGAATGTAAGTTATGCAAGAAGAAGCTCAATTAGAAATCATCTTCTCTATCATCTTTGGATTCTTTGCTTAACCAAATGATTCCTGGTAAGCTTACCTTGCTTCCTGAAAGGCTGGCCAAAATAAGATCTATATCATAATTTCATTATGGGTGATGGACTGATCTTGTTTTTATAACTGATTTTATGTAGGAGGGTGAACTTGGGAATAGGGTGATTGTTATTCCACACTCCATCCTTCCCTTTCACTCCTGCATATTCTGCTCCATACATTATTATTATTCAACACATTTCACTTTCCTGAGACTGGTTTAATGGGATTCCTTTGCTTCTGGCTCTCAGTCCCTCAATTAAGAGACCTTCCAAAGTCAAGGAACTTTATACACTAGAGGATTATATCTGCCAAGCAACATCCATATAGTATTTTAACTGAACTGACTTGATAAATACTAAATTGTGTTACTATGGGATTCTGAAATGATAGTTTATATTTATAGGAGAGGATCAATTCAGCTTCTATATTATCATTGGCAATGCAATTGCATTTATAGAAGACACTTAGCTTTATGAACTTCCTAACTTGCCTGAAGCATCAAATATCTGACCAAATCCCAGAAGGAAGCAACTAAAGTAGTGTCACTCACTATCTGCAATCAATCATTGCCTAAAGTGTAAAAATTGACCTCACTGAGGGTCATTCAGCAAGGTAGATCCATGGTTCTCTTGTTCATCAGGGAAAGGATCACTTTATTGCTTGCTATAAAAGAGACTTTGACAAATGCTGGCAATAATTTCCAGACAGGTATATGGAAAGGAGAAGAGGAGTTAGAAGCCTCAGGCAGTACTTGTTCAAGTACTTACAGATTTATTTTGTTTTGAAAAATGGAATATAGCATGGGAGTATACATTAATGCCCATTGAAAGCTGTGGGATAATGTTCATAAAATATCATAAGTAGCTCTATCATTAGAGTGAGTTGCTATACTGAATGTCAAGGCTGTCTGAGTTGCATTTAGGAATTGAAAATGTACGTATTGCACATTTAATCTACTTCTTGCATTCAGATTGTTAGGCCAGATAAGCACTACTGGGGCTATGCAGAGAAGAAAATTGATAAATGTCAAAAGAAAATAAAAGGAAAGTGACAATACGACACCATAAATTCCACCAGTTCAGAATAAATGCATCTCTCATGACAGATTATTTATGACTGTATCATAATAATATATTTTAGACCTCGTAAGCACAGAGGATGTTTTTTTTTTTTTACTTATGCCCAGCAAACCTCTGATTTGCAGGGTTATTTCCTATAAAGTAGTGATAAAAATGGAGGTCATTTAGTCTGACCCTGCTCAGGCAGGAAACCCCATACCATTTCAGACAAATGGCTGTCCAGTCTCTTCTTAAAAACTTCCAGTGTTGGAGCTTTCACAGCTTCTGGAGGCAGGTTGTTCTAACTGTTAGGAAATTTCTCCTTAGTTCTAGGTTGCTTGTCTCTTTGATTAGTTTCCATTCATTGTTTCTTGTCCTGCCTTCAGGTGCTTTGGAAAATAGTTTGACTCCCTCTTCTTTGTGGCAACCCCTGAGATTTTGGAACACTGCTATCATGTCATCTCTAGTCCTTCTCTTCATTAAACTAGACATACTAATTCCAGCAACATGTTTTAGCCTCCAGTCTCCTAATCATCTTTGTTGCTCTTATGTTCTGCTATACATACTACCTTGAAGATTTGGTTTGGCATTAATGTTTGTTCCCGTGAACCTTACTCACTAGTTCTGGCAAGAATTTCCATTGGTGTTCCACACAGTGGCAGCATGGGAAGCGTTACTTGAATTAGTCTTAACTCCTCTGCACTGGGAAGGTAATTGTCTACAGGTAATCCTCAAATTACAACCACAATTGGGTCCAGAATTTCTGTGGCTGGCCAAGGAGGTTGTAAAGCGAGTTGTGTCCAATTTTACAAGCTTTTTTGCCATGGTTGTTAAGTGAATCACTCCAATTGTTAAGTAAATCACACAGTCCTTAAACAAATACAGCTTCCCTTGTTGGCTCTAATTGTTGGAACCTGGCTGAGAAGATCCAAATAGTGATCCCAACCCTGAGACACTGCAATTGTCATTAATACATGCTGATTGCTAAGCATGGTTGCGATGGCTGTAAGTGAGAATGCCAGACATAATCACTTTTTTCAGTGCCACTGTAACTTCAAAAGGTTGTAAGCCGAAAACTACCTGTATAGATTTTTCTGCACTCTCATGAGTAAACTGGTGTAAGAAATCCCTTTTCAGATTTTAAGTGTTTCTTTAACATCATCAGTAATTATAATCTGATGTTTGCTCAGACAAACTGCATTTACCATGATTTTAGATTGGTGGAGTTTCTTTATTCTTGATCTTTTCTGAAAAAGAGGGAATAGGAGTAAAAGGAGAAATAAAATCCCACCAGGTGACCTTTATTTCCTGCAACTTGGCTAGAAGAGGAGGATAGGAGAACTTATTGTACGTAGTTAAAAAACTCCAAAGAAGTTACAAAATCTGATGGAAATTGCCCTCTTGGTGAATTGAGAACAAGTAGGATAGCATCATAAAGTCCTGCCCTTGAGAAATTATCAGTGGCCTGAAGTGATTCTGTGGCAAACCCATCACAAGTCCTGTGGATGAGTCTTATTTCTAGTATCTAAAGCTTCAAAGTCTGATAACGTGTGAACATTAACAGTCTCAATGAGCCTCTGGTGTGGCTTTTGCCAGGAGGGCCTACAGAAATCTGTTCTGTTTACATGTCTAGTTTATCAGTTACTTTCAGTATTATTACTAATGACATCCTTCCAGTTAGACTAGGATGTGGAAGCACTGTATGCCAGTCTCTCTCTTCCTACTTCTATGGTCAGTTCTAGATGATTATTTTTTTGATGGGGGATGGTCAGTTTACTCCAGAGGCCCTATTTTACACCTCCATGCACACATTTTTTTTTAAAAAAAGGAGAGCATGAAGTCAAATGCAAGTGGCTATTTGGTAATATGGACTATATGAGAATATGCAGATGGCATTCTGATCCACCTTGCCAACACAAGGTAAGCCAATTAATATTCTAAACTAGTACTTAGGGCAAGAAGTGGAATACATGAAGCTCAATTCAGGTATATATACATGTATTTGTTCAATTAATTGGTTTGCTTAGATCAGGGGTGTCAAACTGCTGGCCCATGGGCAGGTTGCATCATACAGAGGCCACGCACACCCCAGCTCCAGCAATGTGAAAAAAGTCACGATATGTCACAACATGTTACATGGCAGGGCGAGTTTGATACGCATGGCTTAGATTGTCTATGTATTACATTTATAGATTACTGAAAACAGGATGAACTCATATCCATGGGCAATATATAAAAAAGAACCCCCCACGTGGAATTTTTGTTCCATTTCCCTAAGAATGAGCCAATCTGAGAAAAAGCTGAGGATATTCTGCTGCTTAATCATTCTAGTTGTCTTCCCTACATTCAGTCATGTAACATCCTTTCAGAGATAAGTGAGAAATATTTAGATTGATGTTGGCCTTTGACTATATGGAGAGGAGAGGAGAGGAGAGGAGAGGAGAGGAGAGGAGAGGAGAGAGTTGGTGAGTCCACTTTTCATGTGGGATGTTCAAAACCCAAACCCACTCTATAGTGAAAATATGGGGAGGGCTCTTGTACCTTAATTCATGACCCTAATGAGAGGAGAGCACCAGAGACCAGAGCACCAGTGGCTTTGAAGGAAGTGGTGTCTGCTCTTAGGCCCTACTCAGATCCAGCTGGTTTGACACCCATCACCCAATCTTCATCATTCCTTTATTAGGGAAGACTGTTGTACAGATGCTAAGAATTCAATTGCACAGCACACTAGAAGAAGCAGGTTATCTTGAACATTTTTATTAGGGTTCAGGCTTGAATGTGGATTTAAAATGTACTTGTTTACTTTGCTGATGACTTTTGTTGAGACCTGGATAGAGTTAGTGCACCAACTAACTAGTATTGTTAGAGTTGCTTGCTTGTTTGCCTAATCTCTTGTTATTTTACTTTCCTCTGTATGTTACCTTAGTTTGTCCTTGGAGAGCAGAACTGGGGCATTAGCTCAAGATGTCTCTCTGTTTTTCTCTCTCTTTCTCAGGTGTTTCATTGTATCTGTCTTTGTGAAGCTAATCTTTCATTGGACAACATATTTAGTGGGTTAGAATTTAATTGTCTTCACACTCAGCCACCTGGCAAAATATGGCAAACCTATTTTAGCCCTGTTGTCAAAACATTTCTGATGTAGAGAAGACATCAAGTTCTCAGACAGAATTGTATTCCTAGACTGTGAAATGAAGATTATAGTTTAAGGAGAGGAGAGGAGAGGAGAGGAGAGGAGAAGAAGGGAGGAGAGGAGAGAAAAAGGGAAGGGATTTAACTGTCATGGCTTCCTGAGCATAGTTAAAACAAACCTGGAATAGAATTTCTATAAAGTCAGGGATAGCCGATTTCTTTTTTCAGCCTGAGGTCAGTAAGAGGCATAATTGGTGACATTGTGACCATTGGTAGTGTTAAAAATGCTAATTTTTTATTGAAGGCATTGATGGATTAAGGAGTAATTTTGATGTTTAAACTCTCTTGCCCCTCTTACCAAATAAGCAAGATAAGATCCACTTGTAGATCCTTGTCTACTTGGAAGAGAGGCTATAAAGGGATGCTATGAACTAGAGGTTGCTTCCTCGTCTAGGACACTGCCTTCTTCCTAGGGCTCACACAGAGTGACTGGCCTCAGGTTGTACAGCTGGCTTCAAGGCTCTCAGTCTTCTGATTTCTAGTCTTTAACCACCACACCAAGCTGGCTCATACAGCTCCTTGTGACTTTGACTTACACAAGCTGAATTCACTGTATATTTGCTCTGAATGTAGATGTGGAGCCTTTTAATTACATGCACCACAAAGTTGCATTTCAAATTTCACTGATTCCAAATTATAGACTTTTAAGCTTTATAATGTACTATTTATTCTTCTGTATCCCTTTATTACAACTGCAGCAAAGGTAAAGCATTCAAAATAACAAGAGAGGGAAAAGTGGGAATGGATGGTATATTTGAATTTAGATATAGTTTCATGCAATTTCATTTCTCAGTATTATAAAGATGCCATTAATAAACATAGGTGAGCATAAGAGAAAACCTAGGTGACTTATCTCTCTACCTTCTTTACTGAACATTAATGTCATAAATGATAGGGAAATCATGTATTACATGCATACATATACACAGTATACATTATTCCATGTTCTCCAGAAATAAATGTTCAGTTGCCTATCAAGGATACATAGATCTAAATGCTGTCAGACTGAATATACAATGTAACACACAATTTCATAATTATTGCCAAATAACGAGAGGCAAAAAGTGTTATTATTAGTTTTCTCTTTCAAAAAAATGGAAGAAAAATAGTATCTGATGATCTTTCTATATACAAAGTATATGCATCATACAGTGTATGAAAAGATCTCAGACTTCTTGTGTAGGATTATACCTCAAAAAATATCAGTCCTTATAGTTTCAAATTTCCCTCATCATTTAGGGACTAATTAGCCATATTGCAAACTTGGATATTTCTCTACTGTGCAGTATACAAGATATCTGAAGTTGGATGCAGCTCCTTAATATTTTTTTCTTGTTCACTATAATAGTTTGCTTTGTTTCTTGATTCAGTAATAGACAAGGGAGAAGACACAGGGCCAGAATGGAAAGATTCATTATACAATTTCCATGAATGACTACAAAACAAAATCAATACACCTTAATTGCAAAGATATAGTGCCTGTGTTATTTTCTCCTTAATTAGCAAATCACACTTCAACAGGGTCAGCCTCATCAGAATCACCAGAGAGGATGGAATTTTCAGCGCTGAACTCATATCCAAATTGGACCCCTCAATATTCTGCTGAATCATGTCTAATCTCATTCAAGTTCTCCTGAGTCGCACCTATTAGCATCTTGTTTTTCCATGATAGACAAATATCATTCTAGGCTAGAATGACCAATCCTTTGATAATTTATCTACAGTTATCTTTAACATTTAACACTTTTTCTTTCAGTTTCTATGCCTTTCATTGCTGTGCAGTAGACAAAAATTGTACCATTCTGATTTCTTGAGGCATGGCAATACAGCCACGTGGGCACCTTGAAGTTTTATTAAAACAAAACAACAAAAGGGTATTATGAAGCTGTCAATGGAAAGCAAAGATAGCAATGCTCAAATTACTTGATAAGAATTATTGATCAGTTTGAAAATACAAGTCTATGAAGTATATTTATTTTGGTCTGTTCACAAGCAGAGTGAACTTAACTCCAATTTCTTGCTCTGTTGTTAAATGGAGCAGCTCAAGATCAGTTTCTCCCATTCAGAAATAACATGAATATTGTCTTTGTCCCACTTATCTAGCAGATCAGCCAGAATCCCTGCATTTATTTGCTTAGATTTGCCAGGCTACCTCAGCTTGAAAACACCGAGCAGGTTATAGCACGTCAAAAACCTAAAGTTCATAAATATCACAGCTGTTGGAAGGAGGGGCATCTATCATTGCAGCTGCCTCTCCCCTTCCCTATATTTGCAGTGCAGTCTGCAATAAACAAAAATGTCTTTGCTTTGGCCCAAAGCAGATCAATCCTATAATGCAGAAGTGATCATCAAATATTGTGGAACTCCATTCTCATAAGTTTCCACCAGCAAGATTAATGAACAAGAACAAAAGCAAGTAGTAGTCTAACATACCTGAAAAGTTGCTATCTAACAGCCAGATATAGAGTCTCTTATATGTAGCTTAAACAAAGTTTGCTAACTGATCTAACCATATTTTGCAAGGTTCTTTCATGTTTCATGGTTCCTTCCTTCAGATTTATAAGCATTAAGCTTCTCATTTGTGGGGAAACAAAACTGTAGAGTTTACTGGAAAAGTCTACTTGCTTTTTTAAAAAAATCCTAGATTATGTTTTAGCTGCATTTATTTGCTCAGAAGATACACATGAGAGGGAAAAAAAACCTGAATGGTACATATTCAAAAAGGAAGTTACATTACAAATTATATGTGTTTTGTGTTATGTATTGTTTTGCTTTTTTTTTTTTTTACAAAACTATATTGGAAAAATGTGCAAAACATACAACACTGTGAATATATACATTTGGAAAAATACTGAGAATCTTACTAATTTTTATTGGAGAATTTGTTTTATAGTGATAGTTATATAGATGGACAGAAGACCTGCATCCACACTAACTGAGAAATAGCTAGTTTATCCAACATTTCAACCTAGTGTAGAGGAAACTGCTCTCACAACTTGAGAGAAGCAACCTAGAACTAAAGAGAAACTTCCTGACAGTTAGAACAATTAACCAGTGGAACAACCTGCCTCCAGAAGCGGTGAATGCTCCAATACTGGAAGTTTTTAAGAAGAAACTGGACAGCCATTTTTCCGAAATGGTATAGGGTTGCCTGCCTGAGCAGGGGGTTGGACTTGATGACCTCCAAGGTACCTTCCAACTTTATTATTATTATTATTATTATTATTATTATTATTATTATTATTACTACTGATCATCGCACAGTCAGCCAGATGTTCAGACTGGATTTGGCATTTTGTCTACCTATCGAGTCCTTACCCAGGACCTGGGATAGGCAGATGTGGATGTTTGATGGTATTACAGATATCGTCGCAGGATGGAAGCAGTTCCTAATAAGGCTGCCTTTTGCAATTGACTAATAGCGAATTTGTCAATGCCAATGGTGTTCAAGTGGTGCTCCAGTTGTTTTGGGATTGCACCCAAGGAGCCTATGACTATTGGTACTACCCTTGCTTGCTTTTGCCACAGTCTTTCTATTTCTATTTGTAGGTCTTTGTATTTTGTTATCTTCTCCAGTTCTTTCTCTTCTATTCTGCTATCTCCAGGCACTGCCACGTCCACTATCCAGACTTTTTTGTCTTTCTTATCGACAATTGTTAAGTCTGGGGTGTTATGTTGCAGGTGCTTGTCTGTTTGAATTCTGAAGTCCCAGAGCAGTTTAATTTTATCATTTTCTATGACTTTCTCTATTTTATGATCCCACCAGTTTTTGCTTACAGGCAAATGATATTTTTTGCAGATCTTCCAATGCACCATTGTTGCTACTTTGTCATGCCGCTGCTTGTAATCAGTCTGTGCAATCTTCTTGCAACAGCTTACCAAGTGGTCCACTGTTTCTTCAGCTTCTTTGCATAGGCGGCACTTACTGTCTGTTGCTGTCTTCTCAATTTTGACTTTGTATGCATTTGTCCTTAAGGCTTGGTCTTGTGCAGCCAGAATTAGTCCCTCGGTCTCTTTCTTCAATTTTCCTGCTCTTAGCCATTGCCAGGTTTTATTATTATCTGCTTTCCCAGCTATTTTTTTCATGTATTGGCCATGTAGTGCTTTGTCTTCCCATGCCTCTATTCTGTTCTTCATTTGGTCTTTCTTGTAGGCCAGTTTGGTCTCTCCAGTAGTTAGTAAGCCTTCCTGATATACTAATTTCAGTGCATCTTCATCATTGTTCTTCAGATATTCTTCCAAAGCCATTTTTTCTTCTTCAACCATCTGATGTACTTGTAGCATTCCACGCCCACCTATTTGCCTTGGTAGATAAAGTCTATCAATGTCACTGCGTGGATGAAGGGCATGATTCATTGTCATTATTTTTCTGGTCTGCCTATCCATTGCTTTTAGTTCTGCTTGAGTCCAGTCCACTATTCCAGCTGTGTACCTAATGACTGGGATTGCCCAGGTGTTGATTGCCTTTATGGTATTTCCTCCATTGAGTTTGGATTTTAAGATCTTCTTCACTCTCTTGATGTATTCACCTCTAATCTTTTTCTTGACTTCAGTGTGCTTGATGTTGTCAGCTTGAAGGATACCCAAGTATTTGTAGTACTCTTCCTCATCCAGACTCTTAATGTTATTTTCGTGGGGCATCTTGATTCCTTCAGTTTTCATATTTTTCCTTGTTTGATAGTAAGTGTGGCACATTTGTCCAAGCCAAACTCCATTACAATATCTTGGCTATATATACGGACAGTGTTGAGCAGCGATTCTATTTCAGATGATGTTTTTCCATACAGCTTCAGATCATCCATATAAAGGAGGTGGGATAGTCTGGCAGATGTTTTTGATGTTTGATAGCCATGTCCTGAGTTATTCAGTATTGTTGACAGAGGAAACAGTGCAATAACAAATAGTAATGGTGATAATGAATCTCCTTGAAATATTCCTCTCTTGATATTAACCTCTCCCAGCTTCTCACCATTGATTTGCAACTGTGTCTTCCATTGTGCCATCGATCTTTGCACAAATTTTCTGATGTTTCTACTGACTCCTGTTATTTCTAGGCACTTTATTATCCAATCATGTGGCAGAGAGTCAAATGCCTTTTTGTAGTCAATCCATGCCACATTCAGGTTGGTCTTCCTTCTCTTGCAGTTTTCCAAGATCATTTTGTCTATTAGGAGTTGATCTTTTGTTCCTCTGCTATTGGGGCGGTTTCCTTTCTGCTCAGGTGGAAAGAGATTGTTTTCAACTAGATGCTGTTGTACTGCATCAGCTACCACACCAGTTAGTAATTTGAAAGTTGTTGGTAAGCAGGTAATTGGCCTGTAGTTACCTGGTGTTGCCCCTTTTGCTGGATTTTTCATTATTAGGTAGGTTTTCCCAGTTGTTAGCCACTTTTCAATTTCTCCTCCTTGTAGTATATTGTTGAACTGCTTGGCAATGAGTGGGTGTATAACAGTTAGATGTTTCAACCAAAACCCATGCAGTTCATCTTCACCTGGTGCTGACCAATTTTTGATTTTCTTTGCTCTTTTTTCTACCATTTTTGTTGTTATTACTAGTTCTTTCATTTCAACTTCTGTTTTATTTGCATCCACCTCTTTTAACCAAGCCGCATCCTTGTTGTATTTCTTTGGGTTATCCCATATCTGCTTCCAGAACTGCACTGTTTCTTCCTTGTCAGGTACTGACTGATTCCTTGCAGTTTCTCCATTGATGGTTTGGTAGAAATGTTTCTGATTGGATTGAAATTGGAGGTTCTGCCTATAGTTTGCAATTCGAGCTTCATATCTACTGATTTTCCTGGCTATAGCTGTTATTTGTTGCTTTATTATTTCCAGTGCTTCCTTGATCTTCCTTGTTTCTAAGTGGTATTTCTTGATTAGGTATTCTTTGGTCTTCTTGTTCTTCAGCTTCTTTTCTTTCATCTGTTCTAGCTTGCTTGCATGTGATCTTAACTTGCTGATCTTATTTTCTAGTCTAACCTTCCATTTTTCTGGTGCACTGTTTGTTTGTTTTTCTTTTTTGTTGATTTTGCATCCCAGGTATTCTGTTATAACTGCAGCTGTGCTGTACATTAGTTGGTTTGTTTCTTGCAGTGAATTGGTGCTTATACTTGATATTGCAGTATTTGCATCTTTTAATGCTTGTGCTAGCTGTTTCTTTGGAACAAGCTTCAATGCAGGTAGCCTTATTCTGTTGTTTTTGTGCTGTTCTAGATGCTCAGTTATTCTTTGTTTCAATTCTTTTATTTCTTTAGTTAGAGGGTTTTGTTCTTCCTGAGGAAGAGGTGCCTGGTTTCCAAATGAGAACAGTTGTATATCTCTGCTGGATTCCTTCACTGCCAACTCCCCCTGGTTTGCCTCTACATTCTGAATTACTTCTGGTAAGGCTTTGATTTCTTTGCCCTGGGTAAACCTTTGCAGTTCGTCCAATTCTGTTTCTGTGAATACTTTATTTTGTGTTATAAATCGGCGTTGATCTGCTAGTCTCTGTTCTGTTATTTCTGATTCTGGATGTTGTTCTTTCCAGAACTGGTGCATTCGTTTTAGATATCCTCTTCTTGTTGGACTTGATCTGTAGTAACAGATCATTATTTCTTTGTTTTCCATCACTGTGTATCTGCAACGGGTAAACACCTTTTCTTCCAGTAGTTCTGCAGCTGCTGGCCCTGGTTGCTCAGCCAACAGTCCTGAGTCCTGTAACCCATTTTTCACCAGATATCCAGGAACTCCAATATCTAGCGCGGACCTTGTTAACCCGGGCGATGTCCGAGCCGGTATGGCATTCTGCAATTTATGTCTCACCATATTTTTTATGGGAGAGACACTCTTTGTCTGACTCCTCTGATGAGACCTGTCCAGTATAGTTGAACCTCTGGCATAGCTCTCATCTTCCTCAGAGTACACAAGCCCCACAACCACGTCAAGGTAGTGCCTCACTGGGGGATTATTACTACTATTATTATTATTACATATTACATTCTGGACTCAAGAAGATATCCACTGTCCTGGACGAAAACCACAGCATCCAGAAGTACATCAATAAAATGAGTTGCTAAAATAATGACAGAGAGAACAGCAGATATGGGAGGAAGATCAAGCAGAGGAAATGCCATGGCAAGACAACACTCTAATTGGTGTGTACCATTAGTAGATAAATGAGGTGACTGACATTGGGAAATCCTACCAATAGTTGGAAAGAGCTGAACCAAAAGGTAACTCTGAGGCACTGATTATAATGGGACAAAAACAGGCACTAAGTACCAGATCCACAGAAACAATGGTCTACCATATTAGACATGAGCTGAGGTACAGATTATGCATAGAGACCTTAAAGACAATCCAACACATAGTGGCAGGAATAAGAAGCAGGGAGGAACAGCATACACTGAGTGGTACAATCTAGTAGCTGTCACTGTACACAAGATCATCTGCACAATATATGGGCTAGAGTAGACCCTTCCAAGCCCAGATGAGAGATTCCACAGAAGGTCATGGACAATAACAGAGCTATGTTCCTGTGGGATTTCCAGATCCAGACAGGCAGGTACTGATCAATCTACCTAACATTGTGATACCGGTAATAGACAAGGACTAGAAGATAGCAGTGCTGATAGAAGTGGTGGTGCAAAGTAACAGCAACATCAGGAAGAAAGAGTATGTAAAGCTGGAGAAATACCAGAACTTGAAGGAGAAACCAGAAAGGATTTAGAAAATAAAGACCAAAGTATCCCAATGCTAGGAACAGCTAAGATACCACACAGAACTCTCAAGTGGACCTGTGATTGAAGAAGACATGTACCACCCACAGGGGTGAGGAGGATTTTTTTTTAAAAAAAAATAGATTGGATACAGTGATTCATATACTTCTAGCTTTATAATGTAAAATGCTTCTGATTTGAAAAATAAGCCTTAATAAATTATCTTGGTTTCTCATCATCCCAACATTATGTAATACATTATTTAAAGAAAGTCTACAGAAATTTTCTGTTATAGCATTCCCAGAATCATACTTATATAGTGGAAAAAAAATAATCAGGAGTTAGTAGCAGGATACCAGAGTCTCACCAAAACTGGCAGTGAAAACTATTATATATAAACTGATAACAAATCCCAAAACTCACTCCCACTGATATGTTTTCTGGTTGAGTAATAAAACATCTGGAAGCAAACAACCCAGCTTGGAGATCACCAAGAGTTCCACAGTTCAACCCTGAGCTACAGATACCTTCTTCTATTGGAACCAGCCTTTGATGCTATAGTTTTTAGAGTTAATACAGAAACGTTCGCATTTTTTAAATTTACATTCACAAAAGCTTGAAATCTGTCTCCCTCAGTGCAGCTTATAGGAAAACGTTCTTAAGTGTCATACTATAAGACCTCTATTAAACCTTGGTAGCTTTTCTCTCTGTCTCTTTTTTTAAAAAAGGTAAAGAAATATAACGCATCTGTCCTTTTACCCTTTCAAAGCTGTATCACACCAGCATTTACTACCATACCATCTGATTTTTTTCCCCAAGCACTGTGATATAACCACCCCTTCTCCTCCCTAGTTAATGGGAATTTCTCCAGCAGGAGGGGTTAGAGGCTGTGACCACTTTTCCTGTGTGAAATTAATTGAGCTTCCAGGGTCAACAGGTTACAAGCAGGCTCATTATGACAAATGATTTTTGTTTAAGTAAGACCTTTGAGGTCATTTCAAATTTTTCCCTAAACTTTGTAATTATGTCTGCCCAAGGCCTTAAATAAACAAAAACATATGGAACAGAGATTATGAGTGGTGGGTGAATGCAGATTGGTGAAGGTAAGCAGCCTGGTAAAACAGGTTTCAGGATAAGGCTACATTAAACAATGCATTTTTTTAAACAATATGATGAGAATTACAAACCTGCAGCTGGTTATGAAACTTGGTGGAGAACAATCACTTGCTTATCTCAAAGTATTTAACTTCAATGGAAAAAAAGACAGCAGGGGAGAGAGAGAGAGAGAGAGAGACTCCTGTAGCCCCATTCCTGACAAATCCTTCTGTATGCAGTGCCAAATCAAACATCCTACAAAGCAGAGAAGAGTCTCTTATTATGACATATATGCAGCTTGGCAGAGGAGAAAAGTGTGCTTTAGGAAGACAATAAGGATCAAAAATGAGCCCCTCAAGTGTCTTAAACCTTAGTGAATGTATCATGACACATTATTACATTCTGTTCATGAAGTGGCCTCCAGAAACTTGTGAGACAAACAAGACTCATTTGTCCTAAAGCTGCCACTTGAATCTTGGTTATCAGTACTATGCAGATCAAGAAGGATTGTAATATTCTGTTTAATTGTTACAAATTCACCAAGTGTATTTGGTAGATGACTTGGTGAACTGTCTGCTCAAAAATCTCTTAAAGATTTCACTGTTGGGTATAGTTTCCAAAGATTTTTGGGAGAAGGAACTATTTATTGAAGTAGTTTAAGTTGCACTGGAAATTTGTTTGTTGAAACACCTGATACAGGTAGTCCTTGACTTACAACAGTTCATTTAGGGACCATTCAAAGTTATAACGGTAATGAAAAAAATAACTTATGACCATTTTTAACACTTACAACTTTTGTAGCATCCCCATGATCATGTGATCAATATTCAGATGCTTGGCAACTGGTTCATACTTATCACCATTGCTGTGTCCCAAGGTCATATAATTAATTCAGGCATCCCTGCAAATAAGCTGTTCCTGACAGTTACCAACTGTGTATTTCAGTCAGAAAAAATACAGATAATCCTTGACTTACATCCGCAACTAAGCCCAAAATTTCTGTTGTTAAGTGAGACATTTGTTAAGTTTGTTAGGTTTGCCTACTTTACAACCTTAAGGGTCTACACGTGACTCCCTTAGCCTCAGTTTGTGCATTTCTGTACAAAGATGCAATCATCTTTTGCAAAGATTCACTTAACAATTGTGTTACTAACAATTACAATGATTCAGTTAACAACTGTGGCAACAAAGGTTGTAAAATGGACTAAAACTCACTCCTCTTTTCTGGGCCACTCACAACAATTAAAAAATTACAATAAAACCAACAGAAGACAAAAGATTGCAAGAATGGATGGAATGAAAGGTGTCCCTTGCCAAAGGCCGCAACTGGATGATAATATTAGTATATGTCCAATAATGCTTCTCTTTTAGAAATAATTTCATTGGGTGTGGGTTCAAATCAGTATAAAATGAAAGTGTCTGGCATGGTGAGGCCTCTGTTTTCTCAGAAATAAGCCAAGCAAAACATACAGTAACTTAAGCAGATTTAAGCCTATTCATACTGAAAAAAAAATATGATGTCAGGGTGACCAGTAAATTTTAGAAATCAAGGCACATTCTGGTGTCCTTTATATTATAAATCATTTTCATGATTTTGGGGGTTCTACTCTATGATGTTGAAACATTTGGAGGTTAGCCATCATGGTCTTGTGGCTTTGGATACAATGAATTATTGGACTGGGCAGATTAGTGTGATCAGAACAGCAGTCAATTGCAAAATAAATTCCATAAGAGTAAACACAGAAATCAGTTAGTTTATTATTCTAGTAAAGATAAATTAATTCACTGGACTTCTTGTTTTACTTAGTTAAGTTAGTTACTTAATTGATCATTAATTTGGGATATTGGTAAGATACTAGGATCACCAATAAACCCTGTCAGCCCAAGCAGCGGGCTATGTGAATAGCAACTACAGCATGAACCCTGATTTAACATTTTAAAAAATGATTTAGCCGGCAAGTGGTATTAGTTGCAAGCCTGAAGCAGCAGCCCCCCCAGTCAATTTCCACTGCACACACCCCTGACATGCAGTTACGATGACAGCACTTGATACTTCATCTTTTAGTTTTCACTTTTTAATCATTGGAATAGAGACTCAAAACACTCTCAGAATGACACTTGAAAGTTAAAAATTGCAAAAAGAGGTTACTTCCTTCCACCTATGTTAAATCTCTGTGAACTGCCTCATACACCTCTATATTTATTATCCTGGCAGTAAAATGACTACTTATTCACTGCAAACTGTCATCCTAGAGTTTGCACTAATATTTAGCCTAAGAATAAATTTACAAGCAAATTATATGAACTGGGTTAAGAGTTTATTCTAAACTGAAACTTGATACATTTCTGGGGTGGGAAGGAGGAGTCTTTAGACAATCTTATGTTTGTATTTTATGAAGAGGAGGAAGCCAAAAACAATGATAAGCCATGGTCACTAATCCATCTGATCACTAAGTCATTCAATATGGTCTTTCTCTAAAAATTAGGACTGCTATGAGTTTAAAGAGAGAAATAGATATCAATTTAGGACAGATTCTGATCTAGTTTTGTTTTCTCCAGATTTTTTTTATTTTTGCCAGATTGCTTGAAGGATCTACTTTTTATGTACATAAAGTACTGGGGGGATTACATATTTCTTTTATTGATAAAAATGTTCTGACTGCAGTGCAGGAAGCACTGTGGATGAAGTAAACATTGTAAAGAATGTGATGCTATTGTGGGTACCCATGACATTTTTATAAATAAATATGAAATCTCATTCTCTCTCTCTCTCTCTCTCTCTCTCTGTGTGTGTGTGTGTGTGTGTGTGTGTGTGTGTGTGTGTGTGTACACAAATGTAATATATATAACAAAGATAGTTAGAATTTATCATTCCAGGGATACAACAGCAATGGTTACCATCATTATAGTTTCCTAAATGGTATATTTTGACCTTCATTTCAGTTTGAAAATATTCTTTTCTTGTCCTTTTTATCAAACAACCATTTTCATATTTTCAATGTTTTAAATTGAAGGTGTGGAAACAGTTTGATTGTACCAATATCACCCACTCACCCAATAAAAATGGTGTCAATCAGAATAGAGTTTAGTGGAAAATGTATTATATGTCTACCCTTTCTATAGCTTTCTTTATTATTTAGTGTCATGATTTACATGACACTTAACAAAAACAGTCTTCATTTCAAACTTCTGCTATGCAAAAGAAAGGAAGGAAGGAAGGAAGGAAGGAAGGAAGGAAGGAAGAAAGGAAGGAAGATGAAATTCATTTTATTTATCTTCAATTTGCATATATCCATTTTGCTGTGTAAATCTATATAAAACCATATTTATCTCCTGCAAAAGTATGTTTTCTTCTATGAAATAAATATAGATAGTCATATAATTCCATATATGTTGTTTTCTTATTCAAAACAGTGTAAAGAAGTGATTTTCGGCAGGAAGCCAAATGCATATTTACATAATCCATATCATGATTCTTTGCATAAAAATCAGGATAATATTAACTAATATTACTGCTAATAAATTGAACATCTCAGATTTCCATTTTTAAATATTTTTTCTGTTTTCTATTGTATTATTTTTTATTCCATAAGCCAATTTTTAAACTAATTTAAGAAAATAATATTTTTGACTGAGTGGTAGAATGGAATCAGTGTGAATCCTAAAAGATTAGAAATTTAAATATTGTTTTTTATTTTATAAATATATTATATTATAAATCAATAATATGAAATATTACTATTTATATATTTATGAAGTATTTTCTTTAAAAAACTCACTATTTCTTCACTGATTTGGTATTGTTTCAGAATGTCAGTTTTCTTTTTTCAAAATTCAGGAACTGAAATAAATATTTGAAAATAGAGTGAAAACCAAACAAAGTTGTTTTGACATGAAATATCAACATAGAATTTTTTTTTTCTTTTTAAAGATATTATGAAAAAGCTAGGTTCAATATTTAAGAGTGGAGCTGGACGGGCAGTTATTTTCAATGTATTATCTGCTGTATAATCTGAATCATTCACAAGATAAAAGTATATAATACTTAAAAGGAAATGTAGAAAAATACATAATGAAGCTCTGAAAACAGATAAAATGGAAAACTTCTAGGTTTTAATCTATTGCTGAAAAAAATGTATATAGCAAGTTGAGTAGGAATAAAACTTATTACTTATACTTGGAGATGAAAAGGATTATTGCTACATGTGATTATCAGGTGATTAAAGCAGGATGTTATAAAAATGTGGTGTGCTCAAAGAAACTTTTCTGTTGTTCAATGGTTTGGCTGCTCCCACATTGTGGAACCTCTTGCCAACAGGAGGTCAGGCTAACTTCATCATTATTTTCCCTCTTGCAACGTGCAAAGATGTTTTTGATTTAGATAGGCTTTTGGCTTGAAACTGACTTATGTGCTGAAGCAAGCATTAACTGATGGATAATCTCAATTTATTTATTTATTTATTTATTAAAAGTACGAATAAAAAGAGAAAATATCTTTCCATTTGTGGAATTAGTTCAAACCTTTGGAAATGTCTGTTGTGGTGTATTCCACTTGGGGAATTGACCAATCTTGTGGGGTTCCAGAAAGCTTTGATAAATAACCTGGCTTTGGGCTCAGGCCTGAGGTTGATATTTATTATTTATTTAAGGTCCCTGTTTTGTCTGTTGATTTTGTTGTTTAGTTATATCATTTTAGTCTGGGCTAAGTTTAATGTTTGTGACGTTTAATGTTTTTAGCTACCTTTTTGCCTCCCCCCTTTTTTTTAGTTTTATATGGTTCCCAGAGTCCACAAGAGTTGAGTAGTCAATAAATTTAAATAAATACATAATCTGATTTGAAGTCTGGAAATCTTGAAGAGTCATGATGGTGCAGCGGTTAGAATGCAGTATTGCAGGCTAATTCCGCTGCCTGCCAACTGCCAGCAGTTTGACAGTTCAAGTCTCACCAGCTCAAGGTTGACTCAGCTTTCCATCTTTCCAAGGTTTGTAAAATGAGGACCCAGATTGCTGGGGGCAATAGACTGACTCTGTATACTCCTTAGAGAGGGCTGTAAAGCACTGCCATGCAGTGTATAATTTTAAGTGCTATTGCTATTTGGAGCAAAAATTGAGAATAAAAGGATTTTGCTTTTTAGCCTAATTTTCTCTAAAGATATTGGCCTCCTTCTATCTTGAAGCAATAAAAGCCATATTTCAGTAACAAAGCAATAATTCAGTTATCCAAAATAAATTAATGTCCTTTCTCAAGCGGTTTTCTCTGATTTAATAATGAAATTAGTTGTCACTACTTTCAGGAATGTTATTAGAGAAGTGGCCATCCTAATAGCAATAGCAATAGCATTTAGACTTATATATTACACCATAGTGTTTTACAGTACTCTCTGAGCAGTTTGCAATGTCAGCACATTGCCCCCAACAATCTGGATCCTTATTTTACTGACCTGGGAAGAATAGAAGGTTGAGTCAACCTTGAGCTGGTCAAGATCGAACTCCTGGCTGTGGGAAGAGTTTGCCTGTAATACTGTATTCTAGCCACTGCATCACTATGATTCTTCCTAAGCTAAGGAACACAAGGGGCTATGTGGATGAGGAAATCCAAAAGAAACAGAATGTGGTAAATTTTATTGTAGCATTTTACTGCCATATGCACATTTATGTATATATATAAAAATCTCCAGAAATGTTAATAAAAATATCAGTTAAAAGAAATTAAAAGCATTTGAAACACAATGTAGATGAAAGAAAACTTAAGAGCAAGTAGTTAAAAGATTCACAAAACACACAAGATGAAACAAGACATGTACATTATGAATTGAAAGGAACATTGAATGAACCAAAGTTTGACTACAATATAGTACTGTTTTTAGTACTGATTGAATAATATTAACAAGAGAGATAACTGAGGACTGAAGTTTTTAAAAACTGACTTTAGAAATAGCTGCATCAGGATGGCAAAAGAGGAGAAGGAAGAGAAATGATGGAGTGGTAAAATTTATTATAGACAGGAAGTAAGTGGTGGAGACAGGTAAACAGAGGGGAAGGGATATGACACTGCCTATCTCCTATTTACAGCACAGTCCTTTCAGTAGTCCCAAGAAGATTTCACAACAATTTGTATTCTGATTCAGGTGACCCTGGGGGTACAGGTAAACCCCCCGAGTGGCCTCAATGACTCTGAAAGAACTAACAACTGATCTTCAGAGTGCTAACCAGATGACCACAAAGAATAAAAATCCTTCCATTCCCCACCATTCTGTCAGAACTGAAGAAACGTCTTGGATGAGAAGCATAATGTTTTCAAGGAAAAAATTAAGAAAGTCCAGTTGCCTTTTGAAAAGTACCTTTGGGACAAGTTGTTGTTAGGTTACTGCAACTCCAAAAAGATGACTCAAAAAGGCATATGCAAATTTATTTATTTATTTATTTGAATGTCATCTTATCCTATCCTTTCAGCATAGCTCAGAAAAACAATAAAAGCAACAAAATAAAAACTTCAGAAATTGTTTAAGGCCAGAGCATGAATAAAAATACTATTCTTCTCTGCCCTATACCTCAATCAAGAGGAACTAGAATGGGGAAGAGGAAGCGGGAAGTGAGAAAATAAATTAGAGTTGTATCAAAAAAAATTCAGAAGACAAAATAGTTGAGGCTTGCACCCAGATGGATTAAAACACAGTAAAAACAATCAGAAGATTACCTATTCTAGAATGATTTTTGATACATTAAAAAAAAAGATTCAAAAAGTATACTACATTAAAGTTGTATGTCTACAGTATATCATATTGTTCTGAATCTAAGATTCATGCTGCTTTTGGTCTAACACAACAATTCATTAACAAAATCCCTTTTTCCCTCCCTTCCCCCTTCTCTTCCTTTCTTTCCCATCTACCTATCTTTGTTTTGTACACCTATATTCTTCTTCTAGAAACTCTTTACTAATTAATGCGCTTCTACAGAATCAGAATGGGACTAATTCCACATACTCTGACCTAGCTAATTGGCACCATCTAATCTTATTATTCCTTTTTATTCTACAGTTTTGATCATATTTAGCATAGACATCTTTCATTCAGGGGAAATAAATAAATGAATTTTCAAGTCACAAGTAAAAAGACCCTTAGGAAAGTTTAACATTAATATTAACAACAAGAAAAAAGTCAAGGAAACTGTAGGCCCACTAAAGAGAGAAGATGGCAAGGAAATTACAGGCAATAAGGAGAAAGCTTAGCTGCTTAACTCATACTTTGCATCAGTCTTCACACAAAAAGAAACCATAGCCAACACCCCCCCCTAAAAAAATTGCAAAAGACATACTAGAAACAAACATCAAAATAAGCAAGAAAGTGGTGAGAGAACACCTATCCAATCTTGATGAATACAAATCACCAGGACCCAACAGATTACATCCCAAAGTTCTGAAATAGCTGGCAGATATTATCTCAGAACCACAAATCCTGGAGCATCGGGGAAGTACCCGAGGACTGGGAAAGGGCTGATGTGGTCCCCATCTTCAAGAAAGGGAAAAAAATGGACCCAGGAAACTACAGACCAATCAGTTTAACCAGTGCCTTTTTTAAAAAAAAAAAATGTGCCAGAACTCACACACGTCATACAACCTGCCTTGCCTACCCTACAAGGTTCCATCCAAAAAAGGTGCCGGAACTCCGTTCTGGGCATTCTATGACAAAAAAAAAGCCCTGAGTTTAACATCAATACTGGGAAGATCCTAGCAAAGATAATCAAAAAACAGATCTACGAGCAACTAGAAGCAAACAAAGTCATAACTAGCAGCCAGCACGGGTTTGTTAAAAACAGATCATGCCAGACCAATCTGATCTCATTCTTTGATAAAGTGACTAAACTAGTAGACCAGCAAAATTCAGTGGACATAGTATATCTAGATTTCAGTAAGGCATTTGACAAAGTGAACCAAAACCTATTCCTTGGTAAGCTAGAAAAAAGTGGAATAGACAACATCACCACCAGATGGATCTGTAGCTGGCTGACAAACTATACTCAATGAGTAGTCCTCAATGGCACTACATCCACATGGAGAGAAGTAAGCAGTGGGGTATCACAAGGTTCCATCTTAGTTCCAGTATTCTTCAATATCTTCATAAATGACTTAGACGAAGGAATTGAAGGGGAACTCATCAAATACACAGATGACAGGAGTAGCCAACACCCCAGCAGACAAACTCAGGATCAAAAAAGATCTTGAAAAACTCAAACAATGGGCACTATCCAACAAAATGACTTTCAATGTGGAGAAAAGCAAAGTCCTACACTTAGGCAGGAAAAACCAAAGGAATAAATACAGATTGGGTGAGACCTGGTTTGGAGGCAATAACTGTGAGAGGCACCTTGGAGTCCTGGTGGATGATCATTTAACTATGAGCCAGCAGTGTGCAGCAGCAACCAAAAAAGCTAATACAATCCTGGGTTGTATAAACAGAGGCATAGAATCAAGATCATGCAAAATACTAGTTCCACTTTATAAAGCACTAGTAAGACTACATCTCGAATACTGCAGCCAATTTTGGTCACCATATCACAAAAAAGATGTTGAGAGTCTGGAAAAAAATCAGAGAAGAGCAACTAAGATGATCAAAGACCTGGAGACCAAAATGTATGAAGAATGGCTGTGAAACTTGGATTTAGCCAGTCTAAAGAAAAGAAGAAATAGGGGAGACATAATAGCAGTATTCCAGTATCTGAGGACTGCCACAAAGAAAAGGGGGTCAGGTTATTCACCAGAACACCAGAGGGAAGGATGAGAAACAATGGTTGGAAGCTGATCAAAGAGAGAAGCAACCTGGAATTAAGGAGAAACTTCCTGACAATGAGGACAATCAACCAGTGGAATGGCTTATCCCCAGAAATCATGGGCGCTACATCGCTGGAAGTTTTTAAAAAGAGACTAGACAATCACCTGTCTGAGATGATATAGGTCCTCCTGCTTGAGCAGGGGGCTGGACTAGAAGACTTCCAAGGTCCCTTCCAGCTCTATTCTATTCTATTCTATTCTATTCTATTCTATTCTATTCTATTCTATTCTATTCTATTCTATTCTGTTCTATTCTATTCTATTTGCAAAGTGACAGTGTGGAACAAAAATTAAAGAAAATAAAAGATGATCAGAGACCAAATGTGGATATATGCAATGAATTACATTTTTTCATTTTTTATCTAGCAAATAATGAACTCTCTCTCTCTTTTTGTGTGTGTGTGTGTGTGTGTGTGTGTGTGAAGGAGAAAGGGGGGGAAGAGGAGAGGGAGAGAGGGGGGGGAGTGTTTTACCAGCAACTTCCCTTCCTTTAGTGGGTTTTTGATAGCAGTTTATCTTTTCATATTTCCCATGTATTATTGCCTCTTTGATTAAAGTTCATAGAAGTGCTATACAGTAGAAGGGATGGGGAAGACCCAGAACGTTCTTTTACTTGCCATTAAAAAGAAAAAAGAAAGAAAGAAAGAAAGAAAGAAAGAAAGAAAGAAAGAAAGAAAGAAAGAAAGAAAGAAAGAAAGAAGAAAACTACAGTAAATTTTCTTTCCATTCCACATTTTAAAAATTGGGATTCCTCATCTCCACCTCCATTTTAGCATCCAACTGCCCCAGCTGGAAACCTTCTAGGCTTTTTAAAAACAGGATTAAAAAGGGAATTTTCTGCATTAGTACAACTCAAAAGAATAACCTCAGCTTTTTATTCTGCCAGGCAGCCTTTTAATCCTGAATCACATGTCACTTCAAATTATAAATATGATTTTCACATCTCCCTTGGGCCTACATTTCACCCAAGTAAATCCTCTCATTCGGCAGCTGGAGAAGTGTGTCAAAACCAGTGAACTTCAAGTATCGGACAGCTCTGGGAGAGATCAAACTGTCCCAGCCTGAACTCTCTTTAAGAAGGCATCCCTTTCCTTCTTGGTTATCGCTGTTGACACCCCTTCAGTTCAAAAGGCTGAGAGGGCAAGACTGATGGGAGCTGCTCTCTGCTGCCCAGAATTTCTGGCCTTGACTGTATCCCTTTTTTTCCCTTTCCTTCTTTGAAAAGGACAGGACAGGTCAGTGCTTTGAATGAGATGGGAATCCAACCCCCTGACAGACTTTGGCACTGTTTCTTCTGTTTTTACAGGGGGCTAAATGTGTGCAGCCATTCAAAGAGCTAAGCCCAGTTTGAGAAGCAGTCAGAAGTCCCCTGTTCTGAGAAAAGGGCTTTGACACAGCACAGAACACTTTAGTGTGGGCCAAGAAATCAAAAGCTTTGTCTTCACACATAAAAAGTGTCTTGGAAAGGTTTTAAAACTAGTAGCACCCAGAAGTGTAGCATGTGTTATTGATTGATTGATTGATTGATTGATTAACTCTGTTTCTGAAATGCATTCTGATAAAATAGTTCTTGGAGCTGGGGGTAGAGATGGGGACATTTTTTTAAAAAAAAAGAACAAATATGACATTAGCTTAATTAGATTTTGCATTTACATTACAGTCCCCAAATACAATCTTCCTACAATACAAGAAAGAGAACAACCAAGTTCAGAGAGCACCAAGCACTCTCATACTTATTTTTTTAAAAAAAAATACTAATATTTTTTGTCCAGGCCAAACATATTTGATATGTAGCCATTCATGTATATTACACATACACTATTCACATGCATTCACCATCTCTCTTTCTCTTTCCCCCCCCTCCCCTTTTCGCTTCTCTTTCTTAAAACCCACTGCAGATTACCAACATTTTCCTTATATTATCAAAGGGAAATAGTACACTGGTTTTTACTAGTCAGTTGGCTGCTAAGAACCAAAGTGCTTGATTTTTGCTACTTAGGCAATGTGTAACATTTTTTCTTGCAGTTTCTCTGAAGCACATATGAATCATCTTAGTACCAATTGCCAGCTAGACTATATTACAAAGCTTTAGTTGCTGAGGCTCCAGGACTCAGGATTCAGGCATCTCATAATTGGGGGCTTTTATGACTATAACAGTGTCCCATGGTCAGCCTCACAGCTGGCCTCCAACAAGCAGAGTTAACGGAGAAGCTGGCAGTAAAATTTCAAGTCATGATCACATGATGTCTCACTTAACTCCAACAGCAGAAGTAAGGTTGTAAGGCCACTGTGGTCATGTAATGTCCCACTTAATTATCATGTCACTTAGCGATGAAATTCTGATCTTAATTGTGGTTATTAAGCAAGGAGTACCTGTAAATATGTACATACAATCAGTACATATCAGGTATTAGGTTGAGGGAAAACTATGCAACATTTTGAATGGATGTAATCCAAGAGGAAAAGCTACTCTGTTGGGTGACATGAATGGATGAATGACAATGAAATTGACAGATTCATTTCAATACCCAAGAATGAATGAAAATGATATTTGGTAAGTAGATGCTAAGAAAAAGATCTGTTTGTTCTGCACACATGGTTTAAACATGTATATATGGCAAAATAATATAAATCTAAAAATGTGATTGCTTAAGATGAAGGATGGAGAAAATTAATGAAGAGTATGAGGTAATAAATGTCAGACACATTTTTTGTAGTATCAAGAATTAAATGATATAAAAAAGGAAAAGAATGGAAGAAATGAAAGCAAAAGTAGAAGGCCTGCAAGAAAAAGAAATCTGAATCCTGTATGAAAAAATCAGTCATCTCCCAAGAGAATCAAAAGTTTTAGAAAACATATTAATCTCCCAAGAGAAAGTGGACATAATTAATGAGGATGGAGAAGCTACTTGGAACAGAATGAAAATGATTATATTAATGTAGCTTGGAAATATATGGACTTACTCCAATTGGAAATATGAAAAAAAGCTTGTTAGGATGATAAAATGGAAGAGGTTTAATGATCAGCATCTCCTTTCAATAAGATAATTCATCAAAAAAAATCCACCATAGAATAACAGAGTTGAATGGGATAGTAGAGAACTTCTAATCCAACCTCTGCCCAGACCAGGAATCCTTAGATCGTCCCAGTCTAAGAGTGGTCCAGTCTTTGCTTGAAAACTTCCAGTGATGACTCCAAGAGGAGAAAAAGATACTATATATTAAGAAAAAAACTATAAAATCTGCAAGATCCAATCTGGGTCAGTCACCAAGACCAGAGGTTTAGTCTTCCAAGCTTTTGGACTCATGCTGGAGTCCATCCTCAGGGAACTTCTCTTTACCAGAATCTGTGCTTTGGACTAATTCTGTGCATCTATTTATGTGGCGCCTTCCTATTGGTTGTTTGGTGTGTTGATGGCCAGCAATTGGCTGTTGTTTCCTTGTGCTGCCAAGCCCTCGGCTCCTAAGTACCTGATAAACTGGTGGTAAATCAGCACTCCTGTTGACTACAATCATTCCCTGGCTATTTTTGTACTATAAAATCTGTATATAGAGAAAAATATAGCTATAAAAAATCAAAGAGCAAAAGAGATTAAGATTAAAAAGAGATTGGCAAAATTTGTCATGATTTAAATGGAAATCGTAAATTATTTAGAAAGTGGATAAATAATAATTTAGGAAAAAACTGAAATGACAGAGCATTTGAGAGATTCGTATGAGAATGATAGTGATGTGTCAAAGAGGAGAACTGAAACAAATCCTATACGTATTGGTGTCCCCCCCCAAAAAAAATGATGAAAAAAAGTCATAAATGTGGAAACATTGCAAACAAGGGCGAGGATGGTTTAAGTGGAGATATTTTAAATTTGGATTTGGAGTGACTGTGTGACTTGTTGAATGTGTGTGTGAAGACTGCATCTCTGCTTTACAGTTGGAAGAATGCTCTTATTGTTCCCTATACAAAAGAAAAGATAGGAGAATGAACACAAAAGCCTCAGGGGATTAGTTGATTAGGTGTGCCTGAGAAGTTTGGCAAAATTCTGTTAGAAAGAATATGAGAAGTGACACTGGGTAAAATATAGGAAGTACCACACACAACAGATTTATGCTGGGCAGAGGGTGTGCAGATCAAATGTTTGTTAATTTAACGGCCAATGAGAAATACATGGATGTCACAAGTTTATTGTACATTTGTTGATTTAGAGAAAGTTTATGATGAACTGAACAAACTTGAATTATGTAAGCACGGAATTAAAAGGTTAAATCTGAATTTTAATAAAAACGGTGTAAGATGAAAGCAAATAGATGTGAAAGTGAATGGAATGCTTTGGGAATTATTCAGTGTTGAAGACACAGAAAATAAGATGTGTGATGTTCATTTGGTTATTTAATTTATTATTAGAAAAATAGAAAGAATGCTTATGCTCATTAGTGGTATGTTGTCTGATGACATGAACTGATGTGTATTTTTGTGTGCCCAGATGCTATATTGTTGGCTGAGGACCTGGTTGATTTGCAGAGAATGTTAGATAGATTGTATAATGCAAAGATAAGTACAGTATGGATTTGACAATACAGCTGATGTCAGAGTTATATTATTGGCAGGAAAATAAAGCAATTACAACTTGGATTTTGGTTAATCATTTATTAAAGATGGGAATACATAACAAGAAATTTTAAGACACACAAATATTGGTAGAGAAATTATAAAATGAAATGAAATAAAAAAACATGTGCTGCTTTTTGGAAAATGAATATTGGGCAAGAAATGTGTAACAGGTAAGACATTTACCTGTTAATCTGTCCTTTAGAAATAACAGGTTGTGTCATTCTTTTTCTGCATTTTTATTATATTAATTGTTTATAATTTTATAGTTTCAGTTAGTTATGAGAGGCAATTCAAAAAATGTAATTCTGTAGTTTCCTGTGACTTTAGGACCTTGAGTTGTCAATCGTGCTATAAATGTTCACTTGACCACATTTCTGATTAGTTACACACTGGAAAGGTACCAATATTACATTTTATTATTACACTAAAACAGGTTAGATTTTTTGATGCTGGATATTTATTTATCATCATTTTTAATGTATTTAACTCTTTGTTTGTTTGCCTAGCAATTCTTTGCTGGCTGTTATATATTTTGTTGCAAAATTATGAACTGATATTTAAAAACATGTGCTTCAGTTAAAGGGTAAACTAGTAAACATTTTTAGTTACTAGTAGTGCAGCCTACACTTTTTATTTTCCATTACTGTAATGCAATCACATTCCTCTAAGCTCCAGACACAACTTAGGTTATATTTATTATGATGTGCTTTTCTGTTTACCCAGTTGCTATTTGCAAACTTGGCTGAGGAAATATATGCAAACTGGGGAAATGAATAAGTGTTTTTTTAAACATTCACATATACACAGAAAAATGTGGTTACCAAAGTTATTTGATTTTCATGCATTTACAGTAAAACAACTGGTAGCATAGAATAGTTATAAAGAGATGGTGCTGACGTCTGTTTACTGCTCAGAAGGAATGTTTATAATGGATGCCAAAGCTATCTGAAATTGTGTGGGTAATATATAGACCCTATTAGAAAAGGAGAGTTAAGACTAAGGTGCAGATGTTACATTTTACATTAAGGTGTTTCCATATTTTGTCCCTCGAATTCTGAGTAGAAGGGGACTCCACAGGGTAGTCAAAAAAGAAGATGGTGGTCATGATGGTGCAATCATGATGATGTGATTCTTTTAATATACATGTAAACAAGGGATGGAGCTTCAGTTGGATGATCACAAACCACCTTCTCAAATGTTTCATCCCTCCATAGAATCCCTTGAGTATGATTGTGTATTTATTTTACAATGAATGATTATGAACTATAAATGGAAATAAAATATGGGTAAGAAATGTTTTCATTGTCTTATTCTCTCATTAATCTGTTCTTCAGACAAAAAAGGCCTATCTTTCTTCAGCAGGAATAATAGATGATTCTGGTGGCTGTTTCCAGAGTAAATATTCACCAGAAAAACGCTATGAAGGAAAATGAAGGTAGCCGATATGGAGTCAGTAATGGTAAGCCCTATTTGTTTTTCTCCCAGATTGTTCCAGGTGAGGAAAGATCAGATCAGAATTGCAGTTACCTCAATGAGCACAAGAATTCAGAAACAAAATTAAATTCTCTTGCTAATATTTAATGGCCACTCAGATTTGCACAAGCCAGATTTGGTTGCCTGAATGCAACATCTGAGAAATGCTGTGAGAATAAAATAAGCAATATAAAACCCACAAAACAAATAAATATGTGAAAAAAGGACATTGATGTTGGTGGAGCTGTGGGGAAAACAGATACAGCTGAAGAAGGAAGTTTTTGTGCCCCAAGTAAAAAAAAAAAGAAAGAAAGAACAAACCACTTTTTTATTAATTGATTTATTTCTTCTTTTAACCTCTGATTATATGGTATTTTACCAAAAAGCAACAAAGGGGCTAGGAACATGAAAAAAAAAAAAGATCTGGAGGACAATACATGGTCCCTAGGCTCCACATTATGTATACCTGCTTTAAATAGATAAATAATGAAATCAGTCTACTGTTTAATAATAAATACAATAGAATAATGAAATCACTGCAATTAGGAAAAATTCATTGCTCATTGCATCAAAAGTATTCCTCACTGAGAGAAATGACTTTCCATAGTTTAGGAAGGGGCCATTTCAACTCCGGTGGTTGGAGACCTGAGTTCCAATCTGGGAACAGTTTTTCTAGTGCTTTGAGTTAGGGATTTTTAATCATCTACAGATTTCATTCATCTATATAGTCTTCTGCTGCAAAAAAAGGAAATAGGAAGAGGGCATAAGTGCATTTACTGAGGGTCCCATCAAATGACCTCAAGTACACAGCAAAAGTTCACAATTTGTTTTATTGTGCAAAAAGGATAGTGACAGTTGGAAGAGAGTGAATGGAGCTAAAGATAGTAAAATATGACCTTGGTTCAACCCTAAACAGAGAAATTGATATAGCTTCTTTATAAGGACAATTGAAATAAGTCCTGAAAGAGTTTGTCATGACAAATGGCTTCCATTATAAGAAAAGATCCACAGAAGTGCCAAATAACTATTCAGACATTGACTCTGAAGCAAATGAAGGTTTTAGTAATCTGGATCCAGATTATCTAAGCATTTGTAAAGTCCCATTTAAAAAAAAAAAGAATGATATATCATTTTCTATTACCTTATTTCCCCATGCCACAAAAGTACAAACACACACACACACACACACACACACACACACACACACACATATATATTCCTGTTTTAATATTCAAATAGGAATAGTTAGTAACAACATTGACATAGCTAGCAACAAATATTATTAGGAAGTACCTAATTATTTTACTGGTATGGAATATCAGCAAAAGTTTCTGTCACCCGCAAGAAGGGAAGAGTCTGGCTTTGTGTTTGTTTTAGAATTATTTTAAGTAAAATAATACTAATAAAAGAAAGTGTTACACGGATCCTAATTATTTTATACTCAAGGGAAATATAAACAACATCGATGTTATATTGGTCCCCAATAAACAGATGGCAAAGGAATTATGACATCTGAAAAAAAATGCTATCCTTCAGTCTTAGCTGAAGGATAAGTAAGGCAGGTTGTACCATGAAAAAGAATGAGATTTTGGCACAGTTCTGGGCATTACATTTGTATTCCATGGGGTCCAATTCATTGTCTGATCACATTTTCCCCTTCTTCCTTACCATGTGGACATCTGGTACCATTAAAAGCCACTAAAAGAATTGTTTTCTAAGCCCCCTTGTCATTGCTACAGCTATAGCCATATGGATAAATTTGCATAGCATATAGAGGAAAAAACACTAGCCTCTTTATTGGTAATCTCCTATTTTTTCTCAAGATAATTTGTCTGTTCGTGTAATGGTTAATGGTCCTCTGAACTGCTCATGTATTCCAGGTTTATATTCCTAAATGCTCTAAGTAGATACAATGACCTATAATTAGATTACTATCTGATGGTAATATTGACAAATCGATCATGGATTTAAAAATGCTATTGTATAGCAACTTTGAGGCAGGACTTTTATATCTTGGATCTCATGGTAGATATGCCATTTCTTCTGTCACCATAATTCTATGGTGATATTAGATCATCTAGTCTAGTGATACACAGTGATGTCAATTCTAATTTATGATTCTGTTTAGTAATTGAGGAATAAATGATTTCATGAAGTAGTGTTTTCCTCAATGTTCATAATTTCATTGATCCTTCAGTTTGTTTGCCTGAGAGGAGGAAGGTCCATGGGGCTTGTTAGACATGCATAATCTCACTGCTAAATCTTGCATAGAGTTTATTTTAAATGCCTGATTATATTTGGTAGAATATATTTAGTAAAAATATATTTGGCATCTATTTGCCATTTTGTTGAATTGGCAGCAAAATCTATACAATGCATATATTTGTTCCTTAGATGTTTATGGAAGTTCAGCACAGAGTGCACATTATGCTTAGTTGTCCATTAAGAAAATAGAAGAAATCTCTCTTTTATTATAGGCAGTCTTCAACTTACAATAGTTCATTTAGTGACCATTCAAAATTACAATAGCACTAAAAATGTGTATTATGACCATTTTTCACACATACAATTGTTGCAGCATCCTCATGGTAACATGGTCAAAATTCAGATGCTTGGCACTAATTCATATTTATGACGGTTGCAGTGTCCCAAGGCCATTTTGTCATCCTTTGAGACCTTCTGACAAGGAAAATCAATAGGGAAGACAGATTCACTTAATAACCATGTTACTAACTTAACAACTGCAGTGATTCACTTAACAACTGTGGCAAGAAAGGTTGTAAAATGGGACAAAATTCACTTAACAAATGTCCTGCTTAGTAACAAAAATTTTGGGCTCAGAAATGGCAACAATGAATGGAATCCACTGCTACCTGTCCCTTTTTGCTAATAAAGTTTCATAACAGCATCATTTTAACTGCATCAAAATCACTACATTATCTACCTGTAATACAGCTTCTAATTAGTGTAATAAAATTAATAGAAAATTGCACAGGAAAAAGTATATATCAAAAAATTGTTTAGAGTTAGTTGTAGGTATAAATATGGAAGGATAAACATAGAATCAGTACCTCAATTCTGGATTTAAGATGGGGCATTTTTACTGTTGTGGATTTTGATGCAGCTTTGTGTGTGTCTGTTTGTGTGTGTGTAAAAAATGTATTTTGAAATGCTATATGAATACATCCTATATTCACATAAACCAGATACAAACTAAGTAGAACATGAGTCAGAGGAGGGCTGGGAGTTATTTTATTTTTGTTGGTTAATTGGTTGATATTTATAATCCACTCCAACCCTGGAGGACTCTGGCCAGCATCCAAAACATTCAAAAGCAAAAATAAAAAATATCCAAAAAACAACGTAATCCATCATAATAAAAATATCAGAAATCACACACAGAGAGAGTGAGAGAGATAGTAAACAAACAAAACAAAACAAAAAAAAAAACCCTCCAAAAACCAAGAAACCAAAAACCCAATCCTCAAGACAGCATTCCCCAGCCAGTAAACTGGAGCCAAAGTAGAACTACTTTTAACTGTTTCTGAAAAAAATCAGCAATTGCTATAGCCTAGAAGGGCTATAGCCTAACCCAAAGGTGTCAAACTGCCAGCCCGCAGGCTAGTTGCAGTGGAGGCTGTACCCACCCCAGCTCCGGCAATGCGAAAAAAGTCACTATACGTCGCAACATGTCATGTGACGAGTTTGACACCCATGATCTAACTGATACTCATGTACCTCATGGAGAAGGAGGACTTCAGCAGGCCCTCTGTCAACGCTGCAAATACGGTATATTCTTGCTTTGACAATATGCAGAACTGTCTGTATTTTTAGAGTTAATGCAGAGCAGGTTAAAGGGAAAGAGAGAGGAAGGAAACCTTTGATCTTCATACTAATTGGATAACGTGATATATGATAGCTAATTTGGGGGAGGGAACATGCTGATAATTTAATTGTTCACGGGAAGAGAATTTAGATCTTGGCATACCTCCGTTATGCCTGTGCTGACATTTTGTAACAATAAATGACTTTTAGGAAAATATGCCTGGAAGTTCTTTGAATGTTTCATTAGCCGGAACCATAACACCCTCTCTGAAGGAGCAGAACAGATAAGCAGATTTGGTTCTTCCAAGGCATTGCTTAATGTATTCCAATGAAGCAACTGTGATGTTTATTTTGGAGAAAAAAAGACTGAGGGGAGACACAAAAAGGAGCCATAGCAAAGATGGTAAGAAATATTTTTCATGGCCAGAGAAACTATGACTAGAAATGACTGTTTTTAACTTGCATTAAAGGAGAGATTTTATTTAAATATAAGAAAAAATGTTCTCACACTAAGTTCTCTGCAACAGTGAAACAATTAACTTACAAAAGTTATGTGAACATTGAGTCCTGGCAACTAGACTTCTTTTCTTTTTGGTTTGAAATGTTTTGCTGCTTATCCAAGTAGCTTCTTCAGTCTAAGCAAGTTGGCTGGAGAGACCCTATATACTGTATGTCCTCCAGGGTAGTTTCATTTCTCACTAATCTGAATAGGCTTCTTAGGTGAGTAGGCTCAGACTAATGGAGTTACTTGGATAAGCAGCAAAATGTTTCAAACCAAAAAGAAAAGAAGTCCAGTTGCCACATATTAACTTCCAGACAACTTTACCTGGATGGTTCAGCATCTTCATCAACACCAAAAAGTTGTGGGTTCTTAGTCTTTGTAGATTTTAAAAGAGACTGTATTGTTACCTCTCAAAGATGCTGCAATTGGTTTTTCTGTACTTTGTAAAGAGTTGAACTACATAACCTTTGTGGTCCCTTTCAACTTCCCAGTTTTTTTAAAAAAAAAAATATTATTTTTTGAATAGCATGATTAAAACTCATTTTGTGTGGAGAAAACATACAAATGCATTGGAATTCTCTGCTGACTTTACATTAAAATATATGGTTCAGGGTAAAAGCTTGATATTCTAAAGTCAGTCTCTCTTCCCCCATTTATTTTAGTTCCAATAACCATTTAATAAGATCATTTAATTTCCTGCTAATATTATAATATGGAGTGAGCTTCAAATCCAATGACACTAGGTAAATAGCTGATAAATCATATTCTTTAGGGCATCTATAATTTGTTAACTGGATTATCTTAAACGTTGATATTATATTAAAAAGAGATAGTCTAGGAATAAATCTGTAATTACCTCATCCCTGACTTTACTTCTCAACATTGAGAATTGGAAAGAGAAGGCCTTGCCAGATCTTTCCCTTGATAAAACTTATACCGTCATTCAGTCCTGTTGAACATTTGCTGTGTGTCCATTATCAAAATATCATTTTCAGCTTCACTGAACACATACAGGAAATGTTGTGTTATAAAGGGAAGTGGAGAGGGATAAGATAATAAGCCCAGATTGTTTTGGTGTAATTATCCTCTCTAGAACAGGGTTCAGTAAACAGATAGATCTAATTTTTGTGAAGTCATAAATCTAAAAACATAAGTTGTTGTTGATTAGATTAGTAACTAAAGAACTGAAATTTCACATTCAGAAATTTTCCTTGTCACTCTTTAACAAAGATATAAACTGGCTAAACAAGGAAGGAAAGGGTCATTTTCTGGCCTGTTGTTTAGAATATCTAATGATCCTTAAAAACAAATGGGAAATAGAAGATTACAGAATTGCTTATTGACATAGATGTGATGTTACAGGTTGGAAATATCCCATTTTTTGAAAGATAACCAAGTCTGACATCTTATTTGATTCTTTCTTCTCATGGAAGATAATGCATTGGAATAAATTAAAAGTTTTTCTTTGTAGCTGAAAAGAGTAGCCTGGAGGTTGAATAGGCAAGCGTTCTAGTCTTATCTTTTTCTATTCTGTTAGCATTGAGACAACAACCCTTTTGTTTCAGAAAATGTTAAGGCTAATGGATAGTCCTTTTGAGTTTTGTGGATTATGCTTTTTCTTCCTCCTTTTCCTCCTCCTTTAGTTGCTTGTGATATCTTTCTATTTATCTTAGATAAATTTATTTTAGATCACAAGATGGCTCTTGGCAGATTAGTGGGAGTTCTAGTGGTTAAAACACCAGGTTAGAAATCAGGAGACTCTGAATTCTAGTCTGGCCTTAGGCATGAAAACCTGCTGGTTGACTTTGGGCCGATCACTCTCTCTTAGCCCAACCTATTTTACAGATTGTTGTTGTTGTTGAGAGACTAGGAAGAGGAAAAAATATTAGGTATATTAGGTATGTTCACCACCTTGAGTTACTTACAAAATAATAAAAGTAGCAAATAAATAAAAACTAAGATAAAGTAAAATAATAAAATAAATAAAAACTGGAAGAAAATATTTTTAAAGTATAGGTTAGTTGTGCTGTTGTATTTGGATTCTTTTATTCTCCATTCTACGATAATACTACATTGTCAGCCAAAGCATGAACATTGTAACAGAATACTGATCCCAACAAGGATAATATAATTACCAGGTCCTTGATAACAACTTTATCTTTACTTGCCAATCTCCCCCATTTAAGCTCTCCACATGTTCAGTCAAATACCTGAATGGGGGTTGAAATGATGCACAATCCACCCTTCCCCTAGCTGATGCTTAATGGCCCAGAATTCCCAATGCAACCAGAGAGCCACAGGTTAAGGTACATTACCCCAAATGTTTTGAGATTACAACAGCTGTTTCTGGAAAGTATTTTGGGATAGAAACAACTGTTTCAGATAACAACCTTTCAAAAAGAGAAATCAATCAAAGAAAGAGGAAACACTGTTTTCATGTTAAAGAAGCTTTTTTAAAAATTCTAATATAAACCATGTCAGTTTCACTGATTATCATTAGTATTATTTCTTAAGATGCTTTCATTGCAATTGAGATATATTATCTCATATCATATCATATGCAATTAAAAGCCACTTAATTCCAATGGACTATATTACAACAAATGAGCATATCCAGGCTTAATTTTCATTTATTTATCACATCAAATTTGTTTTTAAGTCTATACTAAAAGCTTCTGAACTTTTCACACAATTTGTCTAGCCAAGCCGGAAACAAATGTTACTTGAATGCCAGTATTTGGTAAGCCAAACCCGTCACCACCATGTTTTCTCTAAACAGTGCTGGTTTGGAGATTGGACTCTGCTGTGGCTTTACATCATTTATGGTCTTTCTGAGTCATTGCCTTGTTAACAAAGACCTATATGTATGAGATTTCAGAGTGTGATGGGAAGAACAGCGGATGTCCTGCATACAGCCACATCTCCAGAGGCAGTTGAGATGGGAACCCTCACTGTGAGGTTTGTATGTTTCCCATGCCATTTGTTTATTTGCACTATTTCATTCTTTTCCCCTGAGGCCTTTGTGTGTTGGAGTCTAATTTTAGCCATGCTAGTTTTTATAGTGGATTTTGTTGCATTTACACAGGGCCAGCTAAACTGAAAAGTGGTTTTGGTTTGAGACATTTCTGTGCATATTCCAAAGTCTTAAAAAAATTTTTTTTTTTAAAGCTTGGTGAGCGTCATTTTAAGCTTTGGTTCCCCAATCCTCTTGGTTATTCTTCCATATACTCTACATCTGAAAAAAACTTCATAAGTATTTGGAGCAAAGGACAATATAAAGAGAAAAGATGATTCTTGTATTCCATTGCCATCATCTTCTACATATCACAGGCATAAAATATCTGAAAACGATTTAGTAATGATTTTGGGGGAGTGAAGAAAATCCCAGTAGACTTGGCACTCCTCAGAATTTCTGTTCCACAACTTGAACCTTAAAGTCCTTAGCTATATTACACTGAGACATTCTTCCTTGTTTTGGTTAGAAACTGGGCTGCACAAGTGGCAGATAGACAAGCAAAGCTTCATCTGCGCATGAGTGGGAGTTAGATTGCATGTGAAACCATCTCCCACAAGTCCGTGGTGGACAATTTTTCTTCTGAAACTGGTCCCTGGTGTCAGAAAGGTTGAGGACAGCTGATTTACATGATGACATGATGGCATTGTTTGACCACTCCTTACACTCTCCCTTCCATTCTTTTTTGCTCACTTTCCTCTAATGAAGGAATAATTCAAGCCATTTCTATGGGCCAAAGGGAAATCACACATTTGATATCTTCTTCCACCTGGAATGGTATTACATGTGGGTAAGGGATATAAGGGAAAAATAATTCCAGCTTCCTCCCTTTTTTTATATCTGGCCAGTCACAAAGCAGCAGTAATAGCTTATAATGAATGAGAAAGAAGGCAGAGTTTTGCCAGATTGTGGGATAAGAGAGAATATATATATTTTATTTAGATTTTATTTATATATCCTAAGCAACAAGCAAGTAAAGTGTGGCCTTAATTTTGTATCCACCTTTCTCCAAATTTTGCAATATAAGATTCTACTTTTTCAATGCATGCAAACATGTTTACCGTGCATCCCCCGCTGATATCCTTTTCCCACCCAGACCCCTTTCAAATTTGAAGGGCGAAATGAAAGATGTTTAGAGAAAAAAAATACTGAAATAAAATTGAAATGAATATGCTAAATTTCATGAAGCAAAATGCATCAATTTTCCCCATATGAAAAAAGTAATCTAAAAAGAAGTCTAAATGTTTTGATTCCCTTTAGTCAGAGAGGAAAAGGTAAAATGTGTTCTCTAGGCAAAAATAATTATTCATCCTGATCAGTAGTTAATAATCATTATCTCAATTTCCAACTGAAATTTGAAATGATTTTTAATAGAAAGATAGTCACCTTCTTGAATCTAATTACTTTTTATTACTTTTATACTAATATATATTATTAGACAAATTGCCTTGGAAATCAGTATCATTTTGCCATAATGGCCCCTAAAATATGGAGCTTTTTATCACATGGAGCTCCAATTAATGCAAAATGCTTGTTCTCCAAATTTTCAGAACGAAGAATGTACAATGTTCAACTGTTTTCAATCAATTTTTTTACCTCTTTTTTTTTTATACTTACTTAAAAATACATTATCTCTGATCTTCTGCCCTTGCTGCAAAAGGCCACAGTTTTCTGTAACAAAGCTGCACATATTGCAGTTTTCTTGTCAATGTCCAAGTAGCTCAGAGCTGCAATTTATTTAAAGTTAGCCTGAAGTGAACCAGTTAGAAGGTGCTGGTTTCCTGTCACACCTCATTCGGCCTTCTGCCTTTGAAGCCCACTTAGCACAGCTCTTGTGTCCTGCAGGAATTCCAGTGGATTAAAGCAGGTCTCAAGACAACATACTGACTGTTTGATGACTAGTGCATTCAATCTGGGTTGCACACAGGAAAAGTAAGTTGAAATTAATGGAGAGAAAGATGGTGATTTATTGTGCAGTTTCAAGATAAAGAAATGCCTGTGTCTAGAAATCAAGTATGTCCTATATGTTTCTTTCTGCTGTGGATTTGGATGGATATTGTGCATTGTAAAATGAATAATTCTTCCCTCTGTTTTCAATTCTCAGACTGTGAATGCCATAAATTATATAGCCAAAATGGTACTGTGTAAGAGGGAAGTATTATAAAACACAGGGGAATTCCATAGCTTGCAGAAACACAAAACAAATATTAAAAGAACTATAACCGGGAAGACCTGAAAACTGCTTAATGGGAACTGAACAAGTTTACTGGCCACAGAATGATGACTGATTCTGGCTACATGAGAATAGAAGGGGGGGAAAAAAAACTGCTTTGCTTCCTTTTACAAATGATGGGGTCAATTTATTTTTCATTGCACCAGAAGGCAAGACAAGAAATAATGGCTGGAAACTACTGTTAATACTGTTAATACCACTTTATAATGCCTTGATAAGGTCACATTTGGAATACTGCATCCATTTTTGGTCACCATGATGTAAAAAAGATGTTGAGACTCTAGAAAGAGTACAGAGAAAAGCAACAAAGATGATTAGGGGACTGGAGGCTAAAACATATAAAGAACAGTTGTTGGAATTGGGTATGTCTAATTTAATGAAGAGAAGGACTAGGGGTGACATGATAGCAGTGTTCCAAATTTAAGGGGTTGCCATGAAGAAGAGGGAGTCACGATATTCTCCAAAGCACCTGAAGGCAGGAGAAGAAGCGATGGATGGAAACTAATCAAAGAGAGAAGCAACCTAGAACTAAGGAGAAAATTCCTGACAGAACAATTAATCAGTGGAGCAACCTGGGTCCAGAAGTTGTGAATGCTCCAAAACTGGAAGTTTTTAAGAAGAGACTGGACAACCATTTTTCTGAAATGTTATTGGGTTTCCTGCCTGAGCAGGGGGTTGGACTAGATGACCTGAAAGGTCCCTTCCAACTCTATTGTTGTTATTGTTATTAACTAGTCAAGGAAAGAAGCAACCTAGAATTAAGGAGAAACTTCCTAATAGTGAGGACAATTAACCAATGGAACAGCTTGCCGTCAAAAGTTGTAGGTGCTCCATCACTGGAGATTTTTAAGAAAAGACTGAACAGCCACTTGTCTGAAATGGTATTGGGTCTCCTGCTAGAGCAGGGGGTTGGATTAAAACACAGGTCGGCAACCTGAGGCTCCGGAGCCGCATGCGGCTCTTTGAGCCTTCCCCTCTGACTCCCAGCCTCCTCTGCCATTTGCAGAGAAAGACAGAGACAGAGAGAGGCAATTGCGCTTCCCTGCTTCTCTCTCTCTCTCTCTCTCTCTCTCTCTCCCTGTGTGTGTAAAAGAGAGTGCACTCACAGTGTTCTCTGAGGAGCTGAAAAACTTATTGGGTGGAGAAACTTAAATAAGAAAAACTTATTTCTCTGCAGGAAGCAGGAAGGGCAGGAGAGAGCTAGCTAGCCCAGATGTGCTGATTTAGGAATTCTAGGAGTTGAAGTCTATGAGTCATAAAAGAGCCAAGGTTGCCTACCCCTGAGCTTGTTGGAGAACAGCTTGAAGCCAGCTTGCCAGGTGAGCAGCAGATAGGAGAGAGGGAGAGGGGGGAGAGAAAGAGAGAGAGAGAGAGAGAGAGAGAGAGAGAGAGAGAGAGAGAGAGAGAGGGAGGGAGAGAGAGAGAGAGAGAGAGAGAGAGAGGAAAGAGAGAGAGAAAGAAAGAGAGTGGGGGAAGAGGACTGGCAGACCAAGGGCAGATAGAGAGAGAGGGAGGGAGAGAGAAAGACACAGAGAGAGAGAGAGAGACCCTTTTGACATCTAAAATGAAGATAACACTGCATATATCCTTTTTTACCTGCATATATCCTTTTTTACACACACACACAAACACACAAACACACACACAGACATAATAAAGGTAAAAAAGGATATATGCAGTGTTATCTTCGTTTTAGATATCAAAAGGGTTTTGCGGCTCCCTGTGTTTTGTTTTCGGTGGGAAGTGGGTCTAAATGGCTCTTTGAGTGTTTTGGATTGCCTACCCCTGGACTAGAAGATCTCCTTCCAACTCTATTCCATAACAAACAATGATAAGACAACGTATCTTTACAATGGTGATACATCAGCTGCAATTGCTGTTTCCAATGGGGTAAAACAGATTGTGTGCTAGACCCAGTCCTATTCAATCTGTTCTTCACATGTTGTATAGGGTCTGAAGATGAAAGTGTACATCAAGTAATGTTTGGTTGGCTCTCTGTTTGACCATCACTGCTTGAATGCCCAGACGAAGTGCTTCCATATGGTTATTCAAGAAACCTTCTTTGCTTATGATAATGTACTCCAGACATCCTTCTGCCATATGCCTCACCAGTTGCTCTATAGTCCTCCAGACTGAAGACTGCAAAGCCACTCTCATGTCCACAGATGAACTGCACAACAGCATGTCATCTTTGAACTGGAAGAAATACCATATCTATAGTTCTTTATATAGCATGAATTCCCAAATATTCAAATGTTTCTGTCACTTAATATTTCAAGTAAAATATATTTGTTTCAGCCTTAACTTAATACTTAAAAATGTATTAAGTTTGAATATTGTAATATTTCTGTCATTATGACAAACGAAATGTATTTGGTTTAACCATTACTTAATGCTTTTCGGTTAAGAAATGTAAATTTGAATCCTTTATTTAACCATATTTTTGGAATTGAATTAGATGTACCATCCCAATCTTATCCCTCCTGATAGCTTCCAGTGAAGGAAAATATAATCTTTTCTAGGCTGGCGTATCCTGAATTTTTTGAATTTGAACAGTGTGAGTAAATAAGAATTTTGCATTCTTCCTCCTCCTTCTCCTTCTCCAACTCCTCCTTCTCTTTCTTCTTCCTGATTGTGTTTTTATAACTACTTAGAGAAGAAAATAAAACAGATGGTTCATCCATCCTTGGGGATTATTGGGTGGTCAAGAGCAAAATTTAAAGTCCAGATGGTGTTAAATTAAGTGTGTTTGTGTTTGTGTGTGTGTGTATGTGAAGCACATATATAACATATACATTCTTTTTGTGATGTCAATTATTGGTATGTACTTACAGATTGACTGGTGTATTTTACAATAACAACAGTCCCTTTCTAGATGACCAGAACAGATGAGTAAATTCAAGATTTAATAGGATATTCAGGAATGCACTAAAACTATTAGTTTGAATAAGCAGGAATAATTCTTCTCATTCAATAGAATGCACTAGAATATTTCTAGTTCCAAATTATTATGTGTATAAGAGAAGAAACTAAAATAATGAGCATATACAATGCTAATATTTCCCTACAAAGTTGGTATAGATAACCCCATAATCCAGCTAAACTGCAGCACACTAGTCTGTTTCTGGTATTCAGTTCTCAGGTAAAAAATGAACCCTTTCAAATGTCAGTCTCCCAGTGAGGGTGTCTTTGTTTTGTTTTATTAGTTTGTTTTGGTTTCTTCACTTTTGGCAACTACGTTGATATATCCAGCCAGTTTTCCTGACAACATGGTGGTTCATAGTTGTCTTCTTAAATCTGAAAGAGAATAGCCAATCCAGAAATACACCACTGGCTTCCATGCCTAAAATAGGACTAAAATCCAGATTTCCTTGCTACTAATCTAGCATTTTGATCAATGTGGCTTCACAGTGTATGGCTAATTTTTAAAGTTACAATTTTATTTAGAAGAATATAAACTTATACGATGCAGTTTTAATGATCTCAAAGAAATAAAGATCACTGAAAGCTGGGGGCTACCTTCAGAGTAAACATGAAGCAATCACTTTTTAGTGTCATCTGTGAAATGTTTTTGAGTATGGTTTTGGGGAAATGGCTGAAAAAAACTCAGTTGAGCATTTCTGCTTCTTAGTTCTATACTTTGACCCACACCCTACAGGTCCCTGAGGCCAAAAGCTAATGAAATCACTAAAAGATGCAAGTCTTGCTCTTGACAAACTTCTGTTTCATGTTGAAAAATTAGAGTAATTGCTCTTGAAGTTTCTTCCCATGTTCAGTGTTCATCTTCTTGTTCTAAGTCATAATTTACAGTAAATTATCCCATGATGTAGCAGTATGCTTACTACATTATGAAGAAAAGAAAGTTCACAGAGGACATCTCTGAAAGAGAAAATAAATTCATACTGGGAAAGTGATTATAACTATACTGCCGAGATATGTGCATTTTCTTTCATACCAGTACTGCTAAAGTCAATCAGGAGATGTGGACATCTAGTTTACCTGTACATAGATGACTCCTTATTGGACTAAAACACATTCAGTGTTTAGAACTGTAAAAACAAAAAGACTATAACCACACAAAATAAGCTTATGGATCATTCAGTACCTGGTGAATCAAACCTAGAAGCTCTCTAAGAGTATAGTTGCAGATATTCATACCAAATATGCAATTAATTAGAGGTTTGTTGGATATGTAGGAAAATGGGAAATTTGGGCTTACAGACAATCCCATATCTTTTCTCTGGTTAATTTCTTGTATAAATATACATTTTATTAACTTTTACTCCACTTCACTAAAATATTCAGATGAGTCAAATAGTCAAATTATTTCTTCAGTTCTCTGAATATAGAAATCAGGATCATTTTTTTCATTGTTTTAACCCAGAAGGGCAATCCACCTCCAAGGGAATTTGTTTTATGAAAGATATTTTGTTCTCTCATTTTTTTCCTTCCAAAAACTGTTGTATTTCATGATGATACCAATTCAATTTTAGCTAAATTGCATTTTTTGCAGAACAGATCCCTGAGAACAGTCAATCCTATTTGAAATTTTAAAATCAAAAAGTTTGATAACTGTTTTGTTATTGTAGTGTTGTGATTCACTGTTTCCTTAAACAAATCTTTGCTGAAATTATATTCATTTTTTTCTTCTTAAAAAACTTTTTTTACATTTTTTTTTCTTTTGTTCAACCATGTCTAATTCTCAGACACCCTGGACAAATTCCTGCAATTTTCTTGGCAACATTTTTCAAAAGTTGTTTGCCATTGCCTGATTCGTAGGGCTGAGTGAAAATGACTGGCTCAAGTCACTCAGCTAGCTTTGTGCCCAAGGCAGGACTAGAACTCACAGTCTCCTATTTGTAGTCTGTTGCCTTAATCATTATACTAAACTGTCTCTAAAGATGTATCAGTAAGTCCTAATTATTAACTACTTTGATAGTTTTCATATTTAAAGGGTAACCCAATTAATTATGTGTTCCTGGAATCTATTGCTGCCTGATTTACATGAAATTATGAAAGTAAATGTTCGTCTTCCAAGCTTGTGGGTTGATTTCTGAACATTTCATTACCAGGCTAGGTTAAACCTTCAGCAGAGTTTAGGCGGGCAGTGTTTCTCAACCTTGATAATTTTAAGGCATGTGGACTTCAACTCCCAGAATTCCACAGCCAGCAATGCTGGCTGTGGAATTCTGGGAGTTGAAGTCCACATGCCTTAAAATTGTCAAAGTTGAGAAAGACTGGTTTAGGGGATGTCAGTGTCAGCCCTTCTATTTATAAGGTCTTCAGGTGTGGGTGTGTCAAGTGAGTATCTGTGATGGATCTTAGATGAAGTTAGTTAGACTAAGTTCTGTCCTGGATGCTGGAAAGTATGACTTTGTAGTGCTTCAGATTAAATGATACAAAACATGCTTTGGTCTTGTGGGGAGAGTGCATGCATACAACACCTGTCTGTAACTCTTTAAAACAAACTATTTTTTTTCCTGTGTTGTCCTGAGAAAAGACACTGGGGGTCTAGGACAACTCGCCATGGCCAACTCACCAGGAGACAACTCATTGTGGGACAATTCAATGATATATTTATTGTTTCCTTCAGTTATTTTTATAATTGGTGACCATATTTTCATTGAAATTATTGTAACTCTTGTATTTCTGGATTGACTTTCTTTATGTTATTATTATATGATTCCACTGAAATTAATTTAACTTTTGTATTTGTTGAATTGTCCTGTGGCAAGTTGGCCATGGCAAATTGTCCCATGGCCAGTTGGCTGTGGCAAGTTGGCTGTGGCAAGTTGTTCCATTCTGGTTTTAAAGAGCTACAAGCAGACACTACATGCATATTTTATGTACTGCAAAGCACATTTTGTTTCAAATCCGAAGAGTGACACAATCCCAAAGCAGAACTTTTTTTTCTTAGGACCTGTGGACAGACAATTAGAAAAGAGCAATGGGAGATTGATTTTGTATATGGTCATTGCAGCAAGGCTATTATATGCACAAAGATAGAAAAATACTGAAATACACACAATGGAGGAATTGATCATGAAGATAATAAAATTAGCAGAAATGGCATAATTGGCCTGTCTGATTATGAACAAGACAGGTACTTATTAAAGACTGGAGACCTTTGTATCAATTTTTTGCTGAAAATGAAGAAAAACAGTGATTATTGGAGTCATTGATTAAAAAGTCTTGAATAATGAAGAGAAATATGAAGCAATTCTAAAGTGGGAGTATGAAGATTTTTAACTGCTGTAAAGAAAATTGAAATTGCTTCTTTATACACTTTTCATTCCTGCTTTCTAAATGCTTTTTTCATATATTTTTTCAGTTTAGTTTTTTCTTTCTTTTCTTTATCTTCACTTTATATTACTTTGTTTATCTTTTATATCTGAGAATTTTTAAAAAACTAAAAAAAATATTAAAAATCAACTGAGAATTACAGAGCCCTAGCAGAAAAAAAAGCCTCTGATATTGTCCTCAATAGTGTCCTTTTTGTCAATCTTAAAAATTATAGGTTCAAAATAGGAGATGCAGTCTTCAGATACTTTAAGGTTTAAAGGTCACTATCAGCATGTTACACTGTGCCTGGATGATAATTTGCAACTACTGCAGATTTATCAATGCAGGCACCAATAATGTCATTTTCCCACTAACCAAAATTTCTAATATAGCCTCATGTGCATAAATAAATATGAGAAAGTATTACCATTTCACATTTTTCTTGTAGGGATGCCATCTGTATAAAATCAAAGTAGCTGGAGTTGTAACATGCAAAGATAAAAAAAATATTAGAGATGTGCATAAACTGCAAGGAAAGCAGTTATAAGATATATGAGGGTACTGTATATGTTTGAGAGATTTTTCACAGAAAGTGTTTACATCTCCCATTTCCCCCCCCCCCTCCAATATCCTGAGTGCTCATATAAACCTTGTGGGCAATTGAGAGATAGGATGGCATATATATAACCAACTCAAGCTGTTTCTCCCTCTGGGAGATTTCAGTGATTTGATTCAGCTCTCTAACATTGTTCAAGGTAGACTTCATCTCCCCTAGCACTCATCAAAGCTGCTAATAGGTACTTGAGAACTCATAAAGAGATGACCAAATCTTGGACATTTGGGATTCTACCTCATTTATCTTCCACAGGCAGAATCAGATCTGATTTTTTACACTGCCTCCTTGAATTGCAATGCACTGAATAGCCTCTGCCATTTCACAGCTGCTTCTATTGCATTCACAATCAACTGAAAGTGCACCGAAGTGAAAGCAGAAGAAGCAGATTGCTTATGTTCTTGGCTGTATCTTTACTCCATATCATTTATTCCTATCTTGTGTGCTAAACCTTTGAGAAGCTTGAAGGGGAAACAAACAGTCATCAGTGATTTGTGTAATTTCTCAAAGTTCACTTTCAAATTCCTGAATCTGGATTGCAAAAACTAAGCATCATCCCCAATGTATGCTTAATAATTTCCTCTTTTGATATTCTGACAGTCAGAGCCATTGCTTATAATGAAAAATGATAGCATTGTAACAAGAATTTGGCATACGATTAAAGTATAAAATATCTTTAAATAAATGACCCTAAAAGAAGAAAGAATCCCTGAAATAAGAGTAATAAAGGCTGAGTTGAGCAGACTCAGTGGCCACAGTCAGTTGACTGGCTGTTAGAGAAGTAATGAAAACCAGGATCAGCGAGATAGAAAGCAATAGCTAAAATCCTTAAAAGAAGTACTCAGAATTGCAGCATATCTTCATCTTGATTAATTGGCAGGAGGTCTTCAACTAAATGCTTAATCTGTAATCTAGTTATAATATATTTCAGTATAAAATAAACAGACCAAATAATATCTATTGAGGTATGACATTTTCAATCTGACTGCCAAAATCTGGATACCACCAGATGGCAAGAAAATGCTTTCTACATTGCTTTGCTGTCTGTTGAATTTATCTTGGTCCAGTAGCCTTAATTGGATGCAGTCTTATACTGACAGAATTGAAATTAACTGCAACAAACTCATTGGTTTCATTGACATGCATAGGTTTGTATGAGAAATGAGGGTTTATGAAGTGAAATGGAATCCTGCTCAGAAGAAACAACCAAAACCTTATATGGCAAAGAATAATCAGGAAAAAAAGAAGCAGGAATTAATCTGGGGAACAAACCTTTCCTGTAAGCAGCATAGAGGTTTTTCCTGTTTTGAATAAAATGGACATCACTATTTAGCTAAAAATCTCAGGCCATTCCTAAAGAATAAAGATGATGGCAAAAATCCACTGTATTGTAGCTTGATAAATTCCTGAAGATGGGTAGAATTTCCTTTTAAAGCTTCTTGATCATTCTTATTTATCATATGTTGAAGAGCCATGGTGGCGCAGTGGTTCAAATACAGTACTGCAGGCTAATTCTGCTGACTGCCAGAGTTCAAGGTTGACTCAACCTTCCATCCTTCTGAGGTCGGTAAAATGAGGACCCATATTGTTAGGGGCAATATGTTGACTCTGTAAACCACTTAGAATGAAATGGTATATAAGTGCTATTGCTAGTACTATCATTGTTCTGTTTCCAAGGCATGGAGACGAAGCTGAGTAACAAAAAACAGTCTTCCTTTATTGCAATTCACCAACAGAACAGAGAACAAAAATGTCTCAGGCCCTTTTATAGTCCCCTGGCAGGGACAGCGTCAGCCAATCATTCCACGGCATTCTCCCACCTTGCGCATGCGCGCAAAGCTGGAGACAGCCTGTCTGGTCCCGGGCATCCACGTGGTCTGCCCGGGCCTTTCTGCAGCTTTCTTGAGCCTGCTGAGTCATTCAGTAGGCCCAGGACACAACAATCATGATAGTCAAAAATGTAGGTTTTTATATTGTAGCTCTGTCACTAGCAAACTGAAGGATACCTTCCCCCCCCCTCAACTATTTGAAAATATTTTCTCTACTTTTTGATAGAAGCTCTGAGAAAATCATTCAGCATAACTTGGTTAGAATGGCCATCAGGAGCCAGAGGAAATGGTCATAAATTCATCCAGTGAGATTTCATCTCATTCCCATTGAATTAGCATTGGATAGACAGTCATATTTATAGAAGAGAAAAATGACAAAGATTTAATGGAGCCAGCTAAATTGCTAGTAGACATGTAACATATTGTGCAGTAGTCAGAAACCTCCATTTAAGAAAAGAGGAGATCATCCTTAACAAATATGCTTAACATCTCGGAGAAGAAGTGACAATGAAAACTGACAAGGTAATGCAGAAGATTTAATATATGTGGACCTCTAGATGCCTATTTATGATAGTGTCTGCTGCTCAAAAAACAACAGCTGAAAAGCTTAACTTTGACAATGAAAGTCCTCTTTGATACTCAAAGGAACAACCTGGCAACAAAGAGTCAAGAAATGGAACAGACAAGATTTACAAGAAAAAGGTATTGCTCTCGCACAGTGGCCATATCTGCAAATTCAAACGAGATATGAAAAATACGTTAAAACAATGGGATTTTATAAAGAACAGATAGAATTTGATCAGATACTGCTAAAACAGATGAAAAATTGATTAAGAAACTCTATAGATTTCTGATAAATGTAAAGATGGAGGAAGAACAAGTAAAAGAAGCAATGATAACATGGACAAAGAACTTTGGATATAATATAGAATTAGAAGACTGGCAAAAGTTATGGGAAAGAAATATTAAATTAACTAAAGCAATGGCACATAAAGAAAACTTATATAAAATGTTTTACAGATGGCAGATGACACCAGTGAGATTAGCAAAAATGTTTAAAAATACTTCAAACAACTGTGGGAAATGCAAACAAAGATCAGGTACTTTTTTTTTTTTTTTTATTGAAATTTTTCAAAAATTTTACAAATAAAAATCCACCCCCCCTCCCAAACCACCCCACCCTCCCCCCCCCCGACTTCCCAGAACTGAATATAGGATTATTTAACAAATTTTAAAAATAACATTTACAATTTATAAAATAATTAATAATAATAATAAAAGTCACAGTAATAATATATATAATAATAATATGCGTAACATAAGCTTTAAAATGAATAATATATACTAAGAAAGAAAAAAAAATGGAAAAAAAAGAGAGAGAGAAAGAAAGAAGAAAAAAGTAGACGAGAAATAAAACATATATATATAAAAAATATATGAATAATAATACGTAAAAAGTATATATATAAAAAAAAGGGGAGAAGAAAAAGAAGAAAGAAAGAAAGAAAAAACAATCATTACAAATTATAAAAAGGCTAGATAATATTTTTCCATATCCAAATTATATTGTATGAAATTTATCCATTTTTCCCATACCGCAAAAAATTTTTCTTGAGATTGCTCCTTTAAAAAAGCCGAAATCTTTGCCATTTCTGCCAAATACGAAACTTTATGAAACCATTCTTGTAAAGTAGGCAAGGATTCCTTCTTCCAATATTGTCCTATTAACAGCCTAGCGGCTGTAATCAAATTTAACATCAATATAACCTCCTTAGCATCACAATCAATAACAATACCTAATAAAAATAATTGCGGAGTAAATTTTACCCTCCTTTTAAAAATTCTTTGAATATTCCACCATATCTTAATCCAAAAAGCTTTTATATGCTTACACGTCCACCAAATATGGTAATAGGTAGCATCCAAATGTCCACATCTCCAGCATTTCGGCTGTAGGTTAGGGTACATAATGGACATTTTCTTTGGATCAAGGTGCCATCTATAAAACATCTTATAAAAATTCTCTCTTAAATTTTGCGCTTGTGTGAATTTAACATTTCTTATCCAAATAAGTTCCCAAGTATCCATTGAAATCGTTTCACCAATATTCTGTGCCCATTTAATCATACAATCTTTAACTAGTTCAGGTTCTGAATCCAATTCCACTAAGACCCCATAAACTCTCTTAATGTGGGTTGGCCTTTGATCTCTTACTTGTTTTAGAAGAATTTCATCTTCTCTGAGCCAGCCCATTTTACAATCCATCTTCCATCTATCCACTATTTGTCTATATTGGAACCATGAATAGGTTAAATTTTCATGTGTTAATTCTTCCAAAGATTTTAACTGCCAGTCTTGGCCATCCCATCTAAGTAGCTGTGCATAAGAGACCATATCCATATTAACCCCTTTCCTTATGCCTTCTATGGCATGCCGAGGTATAGCCCATAATGGTATTTTGAAGTCACTTTTATAGTACTTTCTCCACACTCTTAGCAAAGAAATTCTTATAATATGAGACTTAAAAACCCAATCCACTTTTTTATTAAATATTAAATAGGCATGCCATCCAAAAAGTAGGTCCCAGCCTTCCAAATGAAGTATTTCTGTATTTGTTAAATTCACCCAGTCGCTAATCAATGTCAATACTACAGCATCATAATACAATTTCATATTTGGTACCTTGAGTCCACCTCTCTCACGAAAATCTTGCATTATTTTAAGTTTCACCCTTGGTTTTTTCCCTGCCCAAACAAATTTATTAATACCTTTTTGCCATTCATCTAAATTACGTTCATTCTTTAAAATAGGTAACATTTGAAACAAAAAAATAAACTTTGGCAGGACATTCATTTTAATAACTGCAATTCTACCCATAAGGGATAACTGTAAATTGTTCCAGTTTTTTAAATCCTTCTGTACCTCCATCCACAGCTTTTCATAATTATTTTTATACAGTTTTGCATTGGAAGCAGATAATGTAACCCCCAAATATTTTACCTTATCAACAATTTCAAAGTCTGTTAAGTTAACTAGAACCTGTTTATCACCATTAGTCATATTTTTAGCTAATATTTTGGTCTTATTATTATTGATTTTAAAACCAGAAACACGTCCATATTGTTGAATCAATTGTAATAATTTTACCACCGAAGAAGTAGGTTGAGACAAAGTAACAACCAAGTCATCTGCAAAGGCTCTTAATTTATATTCTTTTTTATTAATTTCTATTCCTTTTATTTCTTGAGACTCCCGAATTTTAATCAACAAAATTTCCAATGTTAAAACAAACAATAACGGAGATAACGGGCATCCCTGTCTTGTTCCTTTTTCTATTACAAAAGCCTCTGACAAACCCCCATTTACAATAATTTGAGCAGTCTGTTTTTGATATATGTTAGATAATACTTGTAATATATTTTGTCCAAAATTCATCTCCTTAATTAAACACAACATAAACTGCCAATTCACTTGGTCAAAGGCTTTTTCAGCATCCAAAAATATCAGGCCTGCAGAGACTTGATTATTCTTTTCTAAATACTCTAATAAGTTAATAATTTGTCTAACATTGTTTTTCATATACCTTCCAGTTATAAAACCCGATTGATCCCTATGTATAAACTGCTGCAAGATCCCCATAAGCCTGTTGGCTAAAATTTTTGCAAAAATTTTATAATCCACATTTAAAAGAGATATAGGCCTGTAATTTTTAGGCAAAGTAAGATCTTGATTGTCTTTTGGAATCAATGATATAAATGCATTACGCCAAGATGGAGGGATCTCTAACCCCTGTAATAAGTTATTAAACAATTCACACAACGGTTGAGTCATCTCTTCTACTAAAGTTTTATAATAAATGGATGTCAACCCATCCGTACCCGGCGCTTTGCCCAATTTCAATTGTTTAATAGCTATAACAATTTCTTCCTTAGTAATTAAACCGTTAATCTCTTTTTCCTGATCTTCTGTTAATTTAGGAAAGTTAACTTTACCTAAATAATTGTTTATATCTGTAGTTTGAATATTAGTCCTCTTGTATAATTTTTGGTAGTATTCTAAAAAAGATTTCTTAATCAATTCTTTCTGATAAACCAATTTACCATTATAATTTATTTTATCTATATTCCTCTGTTTCTGTTTCTTTCTTAACTGATAAGCCAACCATCTCCCTGGTTTATTAGCATTACAAAATGTATTTTGTTTCATAAATAGTAAATTAGTTGCAGCTTGATCAGCCATCAGCATGTTAAATTGTGTTTTTAACAGTTTTAAAGCTCCTTTGACCTTTTCATCTAAGGGATTTGAAATTAAGAGTTTCTCTTTTAATTTAATCTCCTCTTCTAAATCTTTACGTTTCTGAGTCTGTTTCTGTCTATGCAAGTTATTCATTTTTATCAAAATACCACGCATAAAAGCTTTACTTGCATCCCACACCATTGACATTGATGTTCCCTTGTTCATATTTAAAACAAAATATTCCTTTAAACATTCCTTTAGTTTGTGAACATTTTTTTCTTGTTTAAATAAATTCTCATTCACCCTCCAGGATCTCCTGTCTTCTTTCTCTGCAAACAGTTCCATCCAAACTGGACTATGATCGGACAATGTCCTAGGAAAGATTTTTACATTCTTCACCCTGTTGTATAAATCTGTTGTGATAAAAAAAAAATCAATTCTTGAGAGAGATTGGTGTCTATCTGAGAAAAAAGTAAAATCCCTTTCTTCTTGATTACGTTCACGCCAATAGTCTCTCAATTCCCAATCTTCTTTCATGTCAAAGAAGGCTTTAGGTAGTTTAGCCTGTTTAAAAAAGGTAGAAGAGCCTTTTTTGTCCATTTGTATGTCTAAGACGCCATTCCAGTCTCCCATTAAAATCACAGATCTATAGTCCAACAAAAGGTACTTATTATCATATCTGGTGGACATGGTCTAAAGCAAAAAGATTTTGGGTTAAAATACATTTATGATTGGAGAAAATAACTAAAAAACAAATAGACTTTAAACCTGAATTATTTTTGCTAGGAATAATAGGAGCAAATTATGAGAAAGATTGCAGATATTTAATGTACCAATGGCAGCAAGAATTGTATTATCCAACATTGGAAAAATGAAAATTTACCAGCTGAAGAAGTACTAATTAAGAAAATTTTAGAGTGTGCAGAAATGGATAGATTGACTTTAAAGATAAAAAAGAAAGAAGACTCAGTGTATTTTAGAACATGGGATAATTTCTATCAATGGCTAGAAAAATGAGTTAGAGAGAAAGGAATGTGATATGTAATTTTGAATATGTATCAGCAAGAAGAAGGCTATTGAGCGATTAATTAACATATTGTTTATGATAATTAACTATTATCTATTATTGTTTGTTAAATACATGTACCCAGACATTATGCTGTTTGTTAAATATTGAGAATGTTATTTGGAAAAACCCCAACCCTAATCCTAACCCTAATCCAAATCCCAACCCCAACCTCACCTTATTCCTAACCCTATAAAAATGAATAAAATCTATATAAAAAAGGAAATGGAACATACAACTGTGATAATTTCAGTAAAAGATTTTGGAAGAAAGCACCATCTTATTCATGCACCCATTAAAAGAAACAGAAAATAAAGATAAATAAAGTGTAACATAGTCTTTGGGTCACTACAAACAAAATTAATGACAAGAATGAGTCCCTGCTAGACCTTAATCTCAAAGATTTTTCCATTAATGCATGAATTGAGTATTTCTCTGTGCTGCAAAATCTACCACTGGAACTCAACTTTTCAAGTCTATCTAATCTTGATCTTTCTATATCTTTGGCATAGTTTTTATAACTAATAAAGCCCATCTTTGCCAACTGTATTTGCCTTCAATGTCACCTTCATGACAGGGATGTCTATATAAATTTGTTTAATAAATAAATAAAATAAATACTGCTTTTTGGATGCCACAATTTCCAGTAAGGATACACAACTGCTAATTTTAGCATAGTTTTTTTTTCCCCCAGATTCACTTTTAAACTTTTCACAACCAATTTTACATACATTCAAACAGATGAAGAGCTAGAGAAATTTAATATGTATGCTGTCACTTAGTCAGTAAGTCATTACAGGGACACACAGACACACACAGAGACACAGACAATTATGTTATTACAAGTATGTTTCAACTACACTGGACACTTTTTTTTCCAAAAAAATTGCTTCCTAATTTTTTTGGGTGATTATAATAGACCCTTTCAAATTGAACACAAATATAATTTTAGAATAATTGTATCATATAGGAATCTTGAGAAATATAAAATTAATTTTAATGATTATAATGTATTAATTGCATAATACTTCTGACATACTGCATGAGTTCAACAAGGGCAAAATTGTTTTTCTTTTGATTTTCATTTGTACTCAGTGTCTGGTGCATATTGCTGCAGTGTCCAATAATAGCCCGCCATCATTTATAAATTCCTGTTATCCTGTTACAATTTTTTTCATTCTGGCAATGTTCTAGTGAAACCTTCTCCTGTTCATCATTGATTGCACCTAGATTTTCAAAAGAAGTCCAGGTGTGAATGCAGAAAATAAATCTTCAACTGCATGTTGCACTTCATGGTATTTTATGTTATAAAAAATTTGTCAATCTGCTGAATGTAGTTTGGTGCTCTATAGTTGCCAAGCAAATTCTTAATAACATCCTTGAATCCTTTGCAGATGATTTCCTCTGGCCCCATTAACAGGTCTTTGAACCTCTTGTCATTTATGACAAATCTGATCTGTGGATCAACAAAAATGTCTTCCTTAATCTTGGCACCAGTTTTTCTTGGAAACATCTGTCTCAAATAACCAAAACCTTTACCTTCCTTTTTCATAACTTTCACACATTTTTTCATCAGACCGAGTTTTATGTTAAGCAGGGGCAAAAATATCTTTGTTGGGTCCTGAAGTGGTTCATGTGCCACCTTTTCAGTCCTGGAACCAAATTCTTTCAGAGTGGCCATTTCTTTTTTTTAATATAATGTGATTCTCTTGCACAGCTGCCCCATTTACATATGCAATGTAAAATGTACAGTATTTGATATATCCCAGCTGCATTCCAAGCAGCAGAATCACTACTTTTATATCTCTATAGATAACCCAGTTGTACTTGTGTACTGAATGTGCTTCAACCACAGTTCCATGTTTTCATATATTTCTTTCAAGTGTGCAACATAGCCAACAAGTACTGAGAGGTGTGCATTATCACCATGTAAAAACAGAAAATTTCTATAAAACTTTCCTCAGAAAAAAAGTGGAGAATTATTTACCATTCCTATTCTTGGAGAATTGTGTTAAATATATGCAGCCTGATGAAACAATGGGGTAAGAAGTATTTTTTGCATTATTCTGGAGCTGAAAAAAATAGTTTAATGGGGAAAAAAAGATGGAAATGGATTTGCAGCCTTTCTCAGCTCTTGTTGTCCTCCACAACAAAAAGAGCCCTTTTACCTATGTTATGTCTCACTTTTAATTACCTATTGTCTGATTTTTTTTATGACATTCCTTTCCTCCTTCTGATCCTGAGCATCATTATTGGAGACTAAGCAATGGTAACTCACCTCTCTCTCCTACTGCATATTTTGACACTGAAAACATTTTTCCCATTTTTTTTCCCCATGATCCCTGTTTTAAAAGGCCTCCTTGAACTCTTGTTTTATGGGCACAAAGAGCATCATTTTCTCTATGTAACTTGACACATCCCAGCGGCAGGACAGCACTCAATTTTCTGATGAGGCAAGCTTTGAGCTCCAGCCCTGGAGTAAAATACACCCTCCCAAGCCTCAGCCAGCTCTTCTTTGATGAGGAGATAGTTATTATGGAGAATATTATGCAGACATTCAGGTCAGATTCCTCCTAATTAAGTCTTTTCCTTTTTTATCTTTCCTCAGCTCTTTCTCTGTTGTGCAGAGTAAAGCATCTATCATGCCTAGTTTTCTAGTCCACCCTTACTCCCAACAGTCAGCATCCTATGTCCACTTATAAGAACCATCTTCATTGTGACTGTCAAAAGTTTTTTGGGGGGGAGGGGATGGATACTTTTTTTAAAGCCTTGGGCTTCCCCCAACTCTGATAATATCTTTGTATATTTCCCATTTTGAATCCTTTGCTACATATAGAATAGGCATGTCAAACTGCCGGCCTGTGGGCCGGATGCGTCATGCCGAAACCGCACCCACCCCATTGCCGGCAATGGGGAAAAAGATGCGATACGTCATGGGATGTCAAGTGATGTCGCAAGTTTGGCATGCCTGATATAGAAGAACAGAAAATTCTAAAATTTGGAAATATTCTTATTATCAGATACATGCACAAAGGCATATTAAACCATTCCCTTTTTGGATAAGCAATATTATGCCAGGTGTGAAAAAGGAGTAAGCGGTAAGCAAAAGAAATTAAAAGCAGGAGATTTGATTGCAGTGAGCCAGTTCTCTGGCTTTCAAAGAGCAGAACTCTGCTTTTTGTGGGCTGTTTTTAAAGGATGCAGATAGTTAAAAAAAAAAAAAGCAGCTGAACATTTATGGTGGAAGAGAATTTGAACTCAGTTGACAAATACCCTTAGTAAATGTGCTGTTTTCTCAGTCATTCAGGGACGCAGAAAATTATTTTAACACTTTTTCAACAAGACAAATCTTTTTACATCTAATTTAAAGGGAAAAAAAGCTGGGCAGAAACTAGATTGGGCTCTCTATCAAAATGTCATTCAACCCATCCTATACCAAATATAATATGAGAAAATGTTTCATATATATGTAAAATCTGTCATACAAACATACAAACACATCACAAATAACCCTAGATTAGACCCTAACCTAAAATTATTTTTTAACTCCCTTAAAATAATAATTGGATAATTTTCCTATTCTCTGACATGCTGGGTAATCCATAGTGCTTAATGTTAACAACTATAGTACTGAACCAATCCTAATATTGATACAGTGAAACTGCCTGTATTCATTTTTAACCAAAATTGCCCTGCCAGGTAATGTATTTGAGAATTCAAACATCCACAACATAGAATATCAGCTTTAATTTAAAAGAATTTTTTTTCAAAATAAAATGTTATGAAACAATGTCATTTTCTGCCTTAGGGAGAAACTGAGTCAAAATTGAACTGTGTATGACATATGTTCATCACCTTCTAGAAGGTTTTCTGTATATGACAGCAGCTGTCAACTCTATAAAAACTTTTAGAGTATAAAACCAGGGAAATTTGAACATGTGAGAACATATTGAATGTCAAAGCTGTGAGTCAGTCAGCTGCTGAAATCATTGAGTTGTAAAGTTTATTTTTCTTTGTCTGGAAGAGAAAAGAAGTATTGGTGCATGATCCAACAAACATAGTTGACAATAATGTCACCCCCCTTCCATGGTCTTCAAAGGAGACCTTAGCTTATTAAAGTCCATTAAAGTTTTACTGGATTAGATCCAGGTCTAGGGACATAAAGTAGGGCTGGCAGGAATAGCTACATCAACCTTCCTTATCTAATGTCTTCATACACTTCTAAACACATTTATATTAATGCCAAGGTTGAAACTAGGCTTTAGAAAAGTGTATAATATTCTTTTTCTTTTCTTTTCTTTCTATAATATTTTATTATATTTAGCATATGTGTATACCTCTATGAATGAGTGTCTCTGTGTGTCAATATGAATAATACGGATATACTGTATAAGCTTATAATTAGAATGCTAAAAATGTGAAATACAAGTTCAACATCCTGCTCAATTTTATGCAATATTCTTAAGAAATATTTTCATAATAAGTTTCATTATTTCAATAATAGCTTTTCCCAGTATTTGATAAAGAGACAGATAATGTATTGGACTATGGAGGATAGTAGAATTCCAGTACTCTTATTGTTGTTTATGATGTTTATGAGTTAGTTATCAAGCATAAACAATAAGATGAAACATTGTCTTCGGAATAATTTTAGGTAGGTCTACCAACAAATATTTTCCTGAACATACAATATTTCAAGGCAAATATAGGACCTGGAATAAGTCTCTCTATGAGGAAGATGGGTGGATTCTAAATTTGATAAATTAAATAAAATAAAGGAGATGATGATCAAAGCCAGAAATGCTCAGAAAAATAAAAGATTTTCAAGTAAAATCCAAGTTACAGATCCATAATTAATTGCTGAATGCTTAATCATTCACACACTCCTTGTTATTGAAAAGCCTAAATATAAGTGTATTTTAGATTCCTTATTAGTTAAATTTTATGCAATAATTACTAATTAATGGAATTATATTTCTAGACTATTTGAGATTAATTATTTTTAATTTATATACTATATAAAATACTTTCACTTGTTTGTCATTTTTTGAAATGTAAGGTTATAAATGCAAAGTTACAAATGTGAGGTTCTGTGGTGCCAAGAAGACTAAATCATTCCTTCTATGGGCAGATTAACTTCAGATGGAAAATACCATGGATGTTGCATTCCCGTTTTTGTGGAAAGTTCTGTCTCTGTTGTAAAGACTGCTATATTTTCCTGGCAGTACATCGTAGACATAGTCACTGCAGGGGGCCAGTTTTAATTGATTCTCAAAAGAAAAGAAGTGGAAGATACCTATAAAATAAATTTCTCCTATATAAAACCAATAGAAGACTTTCTGCTTTGATGAAAGAACTGCATTATCTTTGGATGGATTTCCAGATATAGTACTAACCATCAGAGCTGGCCTTTCCTACTGAAGGACTATCTCTCTTCTCCCATATGAGCTTGAAGATATAATCAGAGGATCTCTTGCATGTACGAGCAATTCCAGAGATACACTTAGGACTAAGAAAATGCTACTTATGTGTTCATCCACCTCTCATATATCTGCCAAGCTAATTCCCACAGTATTTGTTAAAAAGATTTTGGCATTCCTTTGATTCATAGGACAAGGACATCTGTTATGCTTTCTTCAGCTTGGGACACCCACCTTCAATTTCTTATTTCATATGCAGCTTGAATCCATCCTAAGATCTTGGCAGCATGTTTAAGAATCGAAAGTATGTGGTGATGGTCTGCATAAATCTAGATAATTTAATTACTCCTGGAAGACTGATAACTTGTACTGCTGGGCCACATTATTATTACTAATGTCAGTCCCTCCTGCTTCACATACAAATCCAGACAAAGGACCCATGGAAACATATCACTTGAGGTCAGGAATGTATTATAAGAAGGACATGGCAGTATAAATGTACGACTGTAAATTTTGCATTAATCTTATTCCATTAAGATTTTGATTGCAACAAAGAATTCCTTTGTTAAATATTCATCAGTTATATGGCTGTGAAAAAAAAAAAGAAATACAATTTTAGACAGTGTCAATAGAAATATAATTTCCAAATCGTAGAAAGTAATTATTTCACTGTGTTCTGCTTGGTCAGGTCCCTTTTTGAGAAATGAAAATAAGATGCATACTGAGCCATTTGCTGATTTTTCTGGAAGATTAGATGTTAGCATGGCTGCAGGTCTGTTGGAGATATCTAGGGCAGGTTCTTTCCTGGTAATCTGGAAACAGTTTGATTCTGTTGTTCTCAAGGAAGTAGATAAGTTCCTAGGGAATATGAATGCAATTTCTTGTGTCTTAGATCTCCCTCATGGCTTGTGAAAGCTTCCTGGGGGTGACATGTAAGTGGCTTCTAGCAGTGATTTATACTTCTCTAGTAGAAATGGGTGGTGGCCCAGCCTTTTAAGGAACATGTGATCCACCCTCTTCTTAAGAGGCCATTGCCAGATTCTATTCTATTGGATAATTTTCACCCTGTTTCCAGCTTTCCCTTTCTGGGGAAGATGGTTAAGAAGGTGGTTGTGCTACAGCTCCAGAGGTTCCTGGGTGAAATGGATTGTTTGGATCCTTTCAGTTGGGTTTTAGGCCTGAATATGGCACAGAAGCAGCATTGGTTGGGCTTTTTGATGATCTTTGGTGGGATCGAGGTACTGTATTCATCCTCATTCTACATGTCCTCTCGACAGCTTTCCATGGTGTCCATTCATAACCTGACTAGGCAAGTTTGTAATAAATGAATAAGAGAGAGACAGGCTAAGAAAGATTCAAGAACATTTCCAAACATCAATTAAAATGTGAGAAACGAAATCTACCTTTAATAAGCATGATTTTTATGAAATTTTCCACTGCATTCAGAATTTAATAAGATAATCTCATTAATATTCTAAAAAAATGGAAGTTGGTTACATGTGTGCATATAACATATATAATGATACATATATAACTTTCCTGCTATATTTTGTGAATGAGAGAATGAGATGGGTGGTGTGTTTTAGCCCACACAAATCTATGTTTTGCTTCTGTGAATGTTTTATTTTTTAAGAATTTCAAGGTAACTTCCTGCAACAATTTTCAGTGGGTCACCAGCAATGAAATAATTAATAGACAGAATTGCTTTCTCCTGCTCTAGGAAAAGGACATTTCCTTTCCTGCATTGTGATGGCGAACAGTATTCCACCAAGTCTTGGCAGCCTTCTTGAATTGTTAATAATGGCCTTCCCTCTCTGGAAGTCTTCAGGAACGCTCTGACAATCTAACTTTTCTTTTGACATTTTCTTGATTTCAGTTTCTGACTGCTAATTTTGCTTTCAGCGGCAGACTTCTTATTCAATAATTTTTTCTTCTTCTCATGTTTCTCTTCTTTCTTCTAATATAGGAGGATACCACATTTAAGACTGGGCTAAAAATATTTAAAACACATTTTGAAATATAGCTTCAACAAAAAAGAAAATTTATACATGTTACCATATTAGAGAAAACTATGATAAAAAACTGCAAATGTATTTATTTTTGTTCTATTATTTTGCTAAGTTTATGCACCAAGCAATAGTGATTCTGAGAGGTCCACATACCTCACAGATTCAGTGTTCGAATTAAACATTAAAAACTGTAGGAACAACTACAAAATAGCAGTAATAATCACTCCAACAGCAACAGAGAAAAATATATATAGTATATGAAAAAACTTCCAGTATTTTCCTAGAGAAAAGAATCATCTCATCCTTCAGGGTCTGAAAAGTGTGATCTTTACAGGTTTACTGGACTCTGAACATGGGAAGGGAAATGTCACTCAGTTATCTTGGGATCTGAATCCAGGTCTCAGCAGGTGTATGAGCTGGAGAAGATTAACCTTTAAAAGACTCGAGTTAATTATATAATATAATTATATAAAATATAAAAAGAAACATTCTAAATATCTTCAGGTACCAAGTAGCCATGGATCACTGAATTCTAACCTTGAAAGCAATTAAATTAAAAATATGACACTCATGCATCAATTAATTTTCAAAGCCTAAATATGATAATACAGATGACAGATAAGGGACCTGCAAACCTGAACAATGGATTGCAAGTCCCGTACATCCCTACTCACTAAAACTGAGTTCATAGCACTGGCGATGCCATTAGTTGGGGTCCTGGCATTTGACATGAGCAATTCCAGGAATATCAACAGCCTAGCCTGTGCTCTGGTCAAAAGCCTAAACTCAACTTCCCAAGCTCCAGTTGCTCTAACCAGAGGTCCCCAACTTTTTGGGCACCAGGGACCAGTTCCATGGAGAAAGGTTTTTCCATGGACTGGAGAGTGCATGGTTTTGTGTGCTGACTGCATCCCACAAATAGGGCTTTGCTTGTTTGTGCGGACTGGTTGCTGGCATGCCTCAGCCTGGTACTGGTCCACGGACTGGAGGTTGGGGACCTGCTCTAAACAGAGAACTGAGAAAGGTCAGGGAACCCACACTGGAAAACTGAGCAGCCATTGATTACCTGTTGCTAAGACACAACCATGACTGTGAAGAGTTTTGTGGCATGTACTGTTTTAACCTGACTGAAAGCTCAGAACTCATAGAGAGTGACATTAGGCATTTAAAGTAACAAACATGAGACATTGGCTACAGTAAATTCCCCTTCAACTTGTCTGGACTCTTTTCATGGCTACCGGACTTTCATCGGCTAAAAGTTCTCATTTTAAAGGCTGCCACTATGACCATTGTAGATCTTCTCCTTTATGGCCTCTGTCAGTATATTCCCTCATGCCTCAGCTGCTAAAGAACCTGCCTCTCGACCATCCCAAAACTTAATGAGAAGGCAAACCAAACTAATGATCAGCCAAATAGACAATAGGTACCAATTTTATTCAGACAGGACCTGAGTTGTGCAAAATACATATATTTGAGAAAAATATATGTCTTAGCACAAAATGGGGGAATTGTAGAAAGAATCATGAGACCCTCGCTTTTTTTCATAGCCCCAGGAAAAGAAAAAAGGACCATTCACCAAGGTTAGGAGGGAAAAAAACCCATCTGCCTCCCAGCCAAGCAGAATAGTCTAAGGCAATGGTTCTCAACCTTTTTAATGCCGCGACCCCAACCGGTCGTAAGTCGAGGATTACTTAACCGGTCATAAGTCGAGAACTACTCAACTGGTGCAGCACCATTTGCAGAATGGGACTTTTGCCGGGCTCAGCAGGGCAGAGACAGCCTGGACAATTCCTATTGGCTTTTGAAAGCCAATAGAATTAGACTCTATTCAAGAGAGTCTATTCTATTGGCTTTCAAAAGCCAACAGAATAAAAGGGAGTAGTACAGCTAAGGAAAAGGGGAAAAAATGGCAGACTGCGTTGTTTGGCGACCCCCGTGAAATGGTCCTTCAAACCCAAATGGGGTCCTGACCCACAGGTTGAGAACCACTGGTCCAAGGCAACCCAATTAGAGCATTCCTCAAATGGATAATACATTATATCCATTGACAGAAAACAAAAACCGTTAGGCTGAGGCAAACTGAATTGATAGAATTAAACCAGATAAACACAAAAATACATCAGATTTACATTCTCCTCCCTTCCCCCAGGCTAGACTTGACCCCATTCACCATCAGAAAATGGAATAAGGGCAATCAGAATACAAAAAAACATTATTAATAATAATCTACCAGGCATCTCAAACAGAATGGTCCAGGAGGATATAAAAAACATTTTACTCAGACTGCTAAGTTGCCGGCTGATCTGCAACCAAATGCTGTTGTCACTACAGTTTTTTGGCTTCTGAAATAAAACCTCCTTTCCAGCGGCCTACTTCCCAGTTTTTTCATTTTATTCATCAGCACCAATCTCAGTTTCCCGGCTGGAAGGAATGAACTGGAGGTTTTTTTCCCTCCAACATACTAAAGCAAATCTGTCCCTCTATTAGTGTTGCAGCTGTATTTTTGGAAACCGCAATCCTTTATATTTCTATTTTCTTCTGGCTCATTAATTTCCATAACATTTTCAAAAGAACAATTGTCCTACTTCCATCTGGTTAAAGTTTGAAAAATTTTAAATGTTCTTTTTCTTATTTTTCTTTTGTTTTTTTCTTTCTGCTATTATTTGGGGGCATCAGCAGAAATGGGATGATTGATACTTAGAAATATCTGTGTGCCATTGCATAGACCTTATGCTACTGCGGATGGATATTTCTTGATATTACACCATCAAAATTGGAATCTTAAAAAAAAGTGTCTACAGAAGAAAGAGAAAGAGAAGGAGTGGGGGAGGGGACTCCATCTCTATTTCATGGACTGACTTATTTTCTTTCATGATAAATATATTAAAAGACTTTTTGGGAACTAGAAAGAAATAATATATGTAGCTGCCTGAAGACATAGATTAGAAATGAAAGGGTAATGATGAAACAAACCTTCTTGTGATGGACACCTTGTCAGTCAATTATTTAAAATAAGTCAAAAGTCAAGTGCAATGTTCATGTCACTGAAAGTTGAAGAAACTAATTTGAATTTAGACATTTTCTAATTCTTCTATTCATATGGAATCAGGGTGGCTATGTGTCCTAGCTATTCTAGAGTAATCCCCTATTTAAATTGTCAAATGCAGACCAATTCCTGTTCAAAAGTCAGAAACTTTAGAAAGGAAAAGCAGAACTTTTAAAGCTGCTCTCAGACCAAGCAGTTAATGAGCAGTGTTTAAACTTTTCTTTAAAGATGTCAGAGTGTGCACAGTCTTATTGCACAAGATAACCCAGGAGTAAACATAGTAAACAGTGGGCTATAGTAAATGGTAGTTTATCTTACACTATCTACAATATCATACACCAGGAACAATATACATACACGAGCTAATACAGCAGGATCCAACAAACCACAGTTACAGCAGGAAACAGAAGAGAGAGAACACATCAGCAGAGCCTTTCCTTTATACAAATGCTCTTAAAGAGACACAGACCCTGCTAAGTCATTCCCATCATTACTTTATATTTTATATCTTACATTACATAAGCTGGTTAGCTGATAAATCAATACCTTGACACTCCTCTCATTTAAAACTAAACAGCTGTTCTTCCTGAGCAGCTAACCGTGCATTATACTGCAGTTCATTATTGTGTAAGACCTTCTTTTTATATACCCATTTATATCCCATGGCCTTTTGTCCTTTTGGTAATCTCATAAGGGTAAATACCTGATGCACATTCATAGACTCCATTTCTCTGTCCATAATCTCCTTCCATTTATCCTGTTCTACCTTAGGAAATGATAACATCTCTTAATAATTACAGGGTTCATACTTTACATTATACACTCTAACCCCATTTGCTGAGAGCCGATCAGGAGGTACGCCTTTATTGCTATGTTCAGACCTCCTCAGTATCCTCTGTTCCTGTGTTTCTGTTACTTCTCTCTTTACCTCAGGTCTATACTCTTCTATTCTTACTGATTCCGACCTGCAATTCTGTTCTGTTCATTGGGCTTTGTGTAACTTCTCCTTCCTGAGAACTAGCGCTATGTGTTGACATGCATCCTGTCCCAATTGTTTTGTTCTGCAAAACTAGCAGACCTTGAAATCACAACCTTCTTTGTTCCATCTGTGAATCTATACTTTTTTGGAACTTGGCTCATTTCCAAGAAACCTAAGTTTCCTGTCTTTTTTCTGTCCTTTCCTTCTGGTGCTTTTGGGAATATGCACCCAGGCATAACTGCCAAATGTCCTTAGGTGAGCCAATGAAGGTTTCCTTTTCATATAATAGGAAATATGGAGTTTCTTTTATAGCAATGCTCCATACCCTGTTTACTAAATAGTTAGCTGTTTTCATGGCTTCCCCCAGTACATTTTACTCATTCCTGCATCTGCCAACATTGAGTCTTTCATAGTTTGTAACACACCATTCCTATGTTCAGCCACCCCATTTTCTGCTGGCGAGTACGGATTCTATACCTTATGCTAAGTTCCTCAGCCACTTTTGGAAATTGTCAGATATAAACTCTATTTCCCTGTCTGTTTGCAGCTGGCATATGTTATGGCCATATCTTCATTCTACAAAGTTCACCCATTGCCTGAACTGCTGAAGAATTTCTATTTTGCTTTTTAATAAACAACAAAACCCATAGCTGGTGTAGTCATCTATTAAGACTAGTACGTATCTCACTGGCCATCAACACCCAGATGAGCATAGATTAACATCAAGATTAACATTTAACCAACAATCTAGAAACAAACAATACCCCAATCAAAGAACTGTCAAACAAGCTAACTGCCCAATAAAGAAATGATCAGGGACCACTTTCACCAACACTGATAGGGCAAGCCACTAGTATATAAAATGAAAGCAAACCCTATTCAGCTCCAGTCATCTATCATCCCTGGTGATGTTACCTGGTTATAAATCAGTGCTTTGCAGATTTTTTCTTTTTTGGTGCCTTTAAATCAATTTTGTCTTCTGGTGACATAGATAAGTTCCCACAGTTCTCTTAGCAACATTTTCAGAAGCTATTTGCCATTGCTTTCTACCTAGAGATGAGAGAAAGTGACTGATATGAAGTCATCCAGTTGATCTGACACTGTGTGAGTTTCTGCAAAGTTTGCTAGTATTTAGGTTTTATGTCTAACTTTGAAAAGTGCCATTTATACTAAAAATCCTGATTAAGAATCTCATCATTTATTTCTGCTAGTAAAAAATAGTCTATGGTTAAAAAGGACAAGGCACTAGATCATTTTCCCATCCTGAGAGTCCTGAAGAGGAGTACCTTCCAATGCACAGTCTGAAGCATTTGTTTGTATCATAAAAGTATTTTTGAAATCATAGGGGTAGAGAACTAAAAACCAGTTTTAAACTCTGGAAGTCATCTTGAATCTCTGAATCCATTTACAAGACACCTTTCCTTGTGAGCTGAATCAAACCTCCTGAACAGTCTGCAAAGGTAAGAAAAACCAAATGTACAGGTATAGTATAGGGGGTACCTTGCTCAATAGTAGTAACTGTGAGAGGGACCTCAGAGTCCTAGTGGACAATCACTTAAATATGAGCCAGCAGTGTGCTGCAGCTACCAAAAAGGCCAACACAGTGCTAGGCTGCATTAAAAGAGGGATAGAATCAAGATCACGTGAATTGTTAATACCACTTTACAATGCCTTGGTAACGCCACACTTGGAATACTGTATCCAGTTTTGGTCACCATGATTTAAAAAAGATGTTGAGACTCTAGAAAGAGTACAGAGAAGAGCTAAGCATATAAGGAACAGCTGCTAGGCTAAGCATATAAGGAACAGCTGCTAGAATTGGGTATGCCTAGTTTAATGAAGAGAAGGACAAAGGGGGACATGATAGCAGTGTTCCAATATCTCAGGGGCTGCCACAAAGAAGAGGGAGTAAAGCTATTTTCCAAAGCGCCTGAAGGCAGGACAAGAAGCAACAGATGGAAACTAATCAAGGAGAGAAGCAACCTAGAACTAAGGAGAAACTTCCTGACAGTTAGAACAATTAACCAGTGGAACAACCTGCCTCCAGAAGCGGTGAATGCTCCAATACTGGAAGTTTTTAAGAAGAGACTGGACAGCCATTTGTCTGAAATGGTATTGGGTTTCCTGCCTGAGCAGGGGGTTGGACTAGATGACCTCCAAGGTCCCTTCCAACTTTATTATTATTATTATTATGGATCATCGCACAGTCAGCCAGATGTTCAGACTGGATTTGGCATTTTGTCTACCTATCGAGTCCTTACCCAGGACCTGGATAGGCAGATGTGGATGTTTGATGGTATTACAGATATCGTCGCAGGATGGAAGCAGTTCCTAATAAGGCTGCCTTTTGCAATTGACTAATAGCGAATTTGTCAATGCCAATGGTGTTCAAGTGGTGCTCCAGTTGTTTTGGGATTGCACCCAAGGAGCCCATTACTATTGGTACTACCCTTGCTTGCTTTTGCCACAGTCTTTCTATTTCTATTTGTAGGTCTTTGTATTTTGTTATCTTCTCCAGTTCTTTCTCTTCTATTCTGCTATCTCCAGGCACTGCCACGTCCAATATCCAGACTTTTTTGTCTTTCTTATCGACAATTGTTAAGTCTGGGGTGTTATGTTGCAAGTGCTTGTCTTTTTGAATTCTGAAGTCCCAGAGCAGTTTAATTTTATCATTTTCTATGACTTTCTCTATTTTATGATCCCACCAGTTTTTGCTTACAGGCAAATGATATTTTTTGCAGATCTTCCAATGCATCATTGTTGCTACTTTATCATGCCGCTGCTTGTAGTCAGTCTGCAATCTTCTTGCAACAGCTTACTAGGTGGTCCACTGTTTCTTCAGCTTCTTTGCATAGGCGGCACTTACTGTCTGTTGCTGTCTTCTCAATTTTGACTTTATATGCCTTTGTCCTTAAGGCTTGGTCTTGTGCAGCCAGAATTAGTCCCTCGGTCTCTTTCTTCAATTTTCCTGCTCTTAGCCATTGCCAGATCTTGTTATTATCTGCTTTCCCAGCTATTTTTTTAATGTATTGGCCATGTAGTGCTTTGTCTTCCCATGCCTCTATTCTGTTCTTCATTTGGTCTTTCTTGTAGGCCAGTTTGGTCTCTCCAGTAGTTAGTAAGCCTTCCTGATATACTAATTTCAGTGCATCTTCCTCATTGTTCTTCAGATATTCTTCCAAAGCCATTTTTTCTTCTTCAACCATCTGATGTACTTGTAGCATTCCACGCCCACCTATTTGCCTTGGTAGATAAAGTCTATCAATGTCACTGCGTGGATGAAGGGCATGATTCATTGTCATTAATTTTCTGGTCTGCCTATCCATTGCTTTTAGTTCTGCTTGAGTCCAGTCCACTATTCCAGCTGTGTACCTAATGACTGGGATTGCCCAGGTGTTGATTGCCTTTAGGGTATTTCCTCCATTGAGTTTGGACTTTAAGATCTTCTTCACTCTCTTGATGTATTCACTTCTAATCTTTTTCTTGACTTCAGTGTGCTTGATGTTGTCAACTTGAAGGATACCCAAGTATTTGTAGTACTCTTCCTCATCCAGACTCTTAATGTTATTTTCTTGGGGCATCTTGATTCCTTCAGTTTTCATTATTTTTCCTTGTTTGATAGTAAGTGTGGCACATTTGTCCAAGCCAAACTCCATTACAATATCTTGGCTATATATATGGACAGTGTTGAGCAGCAATTCTATTTCAGATGATGTTTTTCCATACAGCTTCAGATCATCCATGTAAAGGAGATGGGATAGTCTGGCAGATGTTTTTGATGTTTGATAGTCCTGAGTTATTCAGTATCGTTGACAGATTTATTATTATTATTATTATTATTATTATTATTATTATTATTATTATTATTATTATTATTTCAGATATAAAATATTAGTTAAAAGTGACAAAATTCCCCAAATATTGTATATATCTGACATTCTTTGGGGATTGACAGAATAGAATGGAATCCACCTTAAAAGGCTCTATCAGAATGCTCTCTAAATAAATTCTACAACCTAAAAGCAAGTGCAGTAAAATCAAAAGGCACATTTCTGTATCTTAGCATACAGCTTGTGTTTGCACAGGATTTTCAGAACCTTTCTGAAATGTTCAGTATGAGTAGCTGGATTTTCAGAGAAAATCAAAATGTCATATAAATGCATCATGACATAAGAGTCCAAAATGTCCAAAAATATTTTGTTCATGAATCTCACAAAGACTGGAGGGCAATTGCATAGGCCAAAGGGCATTGCAATATATTTAAACTTTCCATAGCACATGTCAAAGGTAGTTAGATATTCATGTCCCCCCTTCCTATAAATCACATTTTAAGACCTTCTCAAGTCCAATTCAGTAAAAAGATACTTGCTTTTTGCTCTAAAAGTTGAGGAGCAAGTGAGAAGGGATAGTGATTGTAATGGTTCCTGAGTTTAAAATTCTGAACACAGGAAACATTCCCAGAGAACTGTCTTTTTGACAAAAAAAGTTGGGATGATAGCCCAAGTTGGATCCTTTTTGCAAATTGTCATCAATAAATGTCTTTTAAAAGATTTTTAAAAAGACACAGAATTCTGGTGTTTAGCAGGAATCTGAGCTCCAGAAATTATAGCAAAATCATAGACAAGGGGATGGGTGGGTGTTGTCAACATATATGCCTCCTTTTCCCCCAAAAACACCAGTCAAAATGTTGTTGTAAAACAGGAGCAGTGACTTGTTGAATAGTTCCATGGAAACAGTTATCAATGATGAATGTCTATGGATATTTCCAATCATCCAGTTCATGGTTGTCCCAATGGTGCTTTTCAAAAGGCAACTGGACTTTCTTGGTTTTCCCCCCCAAAATATTTAGCTTCTTATCCAAAAAGCTTCTTAGTTCAACTGAAGAAGCTTCTTGTATGAGAAGTGAAATGTTTTCAAAGAAAAAACAAGAAAATCCAATTGCCTTTTGAAAAGCACCTTTGGGAATACCAGTGATGAAGTGGGTTGTTAAATGATTCAGCCAGAGCATAAACATCTTCCAAAATCCAATAAGGCAGAAAAATGTATATCTGAAACAGTTTGAAAGTGTAGAACAGTGATCAAGTTAGGGTCTGAATTTCCCTTAAGGTTTGATGCCATACCTTCTAAACTTCTGAAAGGAAGCTTCATTTATTAACTTTCCTATTTAGGATGATTAGGGCACTTATAGTACCAAATGGTCTTTGAATCTACATTTATCACATGAAACTCAGGATGAGAGAGCTTAGCAAGGCAAGGCAGGTGAGTGGAAATGTCTTGAATGGCCACAATAAAGATATAAAACTAGTATATGTTTGCAATGTTTTTTCACACTTAATTCCAGCAGCAAGTTATGTGACTATGATAACAGCTGGGAGTAAAGTACATGCTAGAAATATGGAGAAGGGCATATATTGACCTCATAAGGCAGAGGTGAACACATTTTTAGAGGGACTAGATCAGGGATCTTCAAACTTGGACCTGGCTAAGGAATTCTGGGAGTTGAAGTCCACAAGTCATAAAAGGGCCAAGTTTGAAAACCCCTGGGCTAGATCATAGGTGATATGGTGAGAATTTTCATTGGACACATGGTGAAATCCTGAATTTGCGAAGTAGCCAATGCATTTAACATGATTGCAATCAAGAAAACTCTTTCTATTGACTGATTTCAGGTGATACCTTTGTTAACTTTGTGGCATGTGAAGCAGCAGAAATGAAGAGTGGCATGCCAGTGAAGACAGATGAAAAGTGAACCTGATTGAATACAGATATGAGATCATTTTTAAGTCTATACTCTGGCAGTAAGAACTGCAAAGCTCTTAGGCACGAGTAGCCTGGGAAGCTCCAATACTACCTTTGAGATAAATCTCAAGAAACTTAAAGAGGGATACTGCTAGGAGCTAGAGGGACAGTATGCCAACAAAATTATCCCTGAAGCCAAGACTCAGCTATAGACATTTTCATCCAGTTATCTCTAGAGCAAAGCCTCTGGAAACCATCAAGTTGTCGAAGATCATCATCAATTTGTCTCCCTGCCTTTAGCATTGTCATTGTTGCACCACCTGAAAATATGGAAGGGAGATCATATAGAAAAAACACTTCCCTCTTTGCCCAGCAATGCTTCAGCAGTAATTGACTGCAAACAAAATGTGATGAATCAGTAATGTGAAGATGCTGCAAAAACACAAATGCAATTTTAGACTGCACCAAGAAAATTATATTTTTCCAAATTGTAAGAATAGTTCCAGTATATTCTGCTTTGATCAGACCAACCCCAAACACTGTCCAGAAACCTCATATTTTAAGGATTCAGAGAAAGGCAATGAGGATAATCAAAGAACCAGAAGGGAATCCTATGAAAATGAATTGAAGGAGCTGGCATGTTTGGGGATAAGATAATGCTTTCCAGTTACCTGAAGGGATTTCACAAATAAGACCTGTTCTCTATCATTCCAGAATGCAGGACATAGAAGAAAGGATTTAAAGTACAGGAAAGAAAATTCAGACTGGATAGTAGAAAAAAAATCCCAATGGTAAGTGTAGATTTAACAATAGAATCAATCACTGAGAGAAATGGTAAGCTTTCTTTTATGTGATGGGGTTAAACAGGGTTATACTGACAACTATTTAACGTGGATTCCTGAATACAAGAATACAGGGTTAGACTTAGTAACCTAAATGGCTTCTCCCAGCTCTTATTCTTTGCTTCTAGAGTTAATATATGTAGGAGAGAATGTGGTACTATTTCTAAGACTGCATTAAAATACGTAGGGCTAAAAGAATCTATTTCCTGCCCTAAATGCTGAAATCTAGCATTTATAGCATCTTATGGTATGGTGGTGCAGTGATTAGAATGCAGTATTGCAGGCTAATTCTGCTGACTGATGACTGCCAGCAATTCAGTCCTGACTGGTTCAAAGTTGACTCAACCTTACATCCTTCTGAGGTTAGTAAAATAAGGACCCAGATTGTTGTGGGCAATATGATGACTCTGTAAATCACTTAGAGAAGGCTGTAAAGCACTATGAAGCAATATATAAATTTAAGTGCTATTCTTATTGCTATTGTTATCTACCATATTTCCCCGAAAATAAGACCCAGTCTTATATTTGCATTAGGGCTTATTTTTGGGAAAACATAGTATCAGCCCAGACAGGGCTGGGGATGAATGTATCTATAAACAGCCCCAGCCTTCTGGTCAGCGCACTTTGGGGTTGCACAGCTCATGCAGGTGAGCTGTGCAGGTGAGTTGATTATCTCTCCAAGCAGCAGGTGGATGGGAGGTACACAATCCAGAGAAGCTGTGTGGCTGCCTGCCCCGCCATGGGCAAGCTGAGAGATGGTGCAACAGAATGGGCGGCCAATCATGGGAAGCTCATCCTCCCACGGCAGCACTGGCAGCAGGCAGAGGCCTGGGGGGCAGACAGGTGATGCTGAAATTCATGCAGCTGTCTGTCCTGCTGTGGGCAAACTAAGAGATGGTGGGACGGAGTGGGCAGACAGCTATGGGATCTCCTGCCTCTCCCCATGCCTCTGCCCCTGCCTGCTGCTGATACCACCATGCAAGGATGAGCCTCCTGCAGCTGCTTCCCACTCCCACTATCCCACCATCTCTTGGCTTGCCCACAGTGGGGCAGGTGGCTGCACGGCTCATCAGGATTGCCTGCCTCTCCCCCATGCCTCTGCCTCCACCTGCTGCTGGTGCTGCTCTGCATCAGGATTGCCTGTCTTCTCCCCAGTGGTTGCAGCACTCAGACTTACCTGTGTTGCATGGACAGTGGCTGCTGCCAGACACCATCAGCCCCCACATGCTCACCACCTCCTGTGCTGGCCAAGCCCACCCACCCCCATGGCTGATGACGATTCTAACTGAGGCCTATTTGAGGGTAGGGCTTATATTAGGAGCATGCTAAAAGTCAGGCTAGGGCTTACTTTCTGGTTGGGTCTTATTTTCGGGAAAACATGGTAGGAACAAATATAAGCCTACTAAAATTCTAGATGGAATCTATGCTAAGTAAAGAAGGATTAAGAAAATATTATTATGTCCTAACACACACACACACACACACACACACACACACACACACACACACATCAAAACATTAAGTTAGTCTGAAAATTATATTCCTAAATCCATGAATAGGATAAGATTTAGTTGGTAATGTTATCCTATTTGGTAACTAAACGTTATCCTATTCATGGATTTAGGAATATAATTTTCAGACTAACTTAATGTTTTGAAGCTAGTATTAAAAATCTAGGAGCTACACTGGAATAATTCTGTCTTCAGATCATGCACTTAATGTGACATTTACTTGTGCAATACACTTAGTAAATAATATCATGTTGCTATCTTCCCTAGGGTATAGTGAGAAAAAGGGATTCAGGCTGAAAACTCACATATGCAAATGTAATGTTAAAAAATTCAATTAGTTTTATGTATCAGATGTAGAGATGAGTAAAGGTTTGATTAAAATTGCATCTTCTATAAACCATCTATGTCTGGCATTTTAGTTCTTTTAAATTGCTAAAGATAAATAGGAAAAAATATTCCATAATTCAGTTGAAATATCATCTTCTCTCCTTTCCCCCCCCTTTATATTTACTGTTCAGTTTTCGAATGCATGAATGGCTAGATGGGAAGTCCTCATAGATTAATTGGAATAAAGGTTATACAATAAACTACTGAAAAGGTGATTTTCCCTAAGTTTTGACCTTTGCTTTCTCCATTGTTATCTCTATCTTTGAATGATCACACTTTTATATTATGAGGAGTTGAAGGTTCTGCCATTTGCTATCCCAGTTTCAAGGTTAAGTCGGGTCAAAGTAACAGCCACTGAGTAAATTTATAGAAGATTATCTATTGAATGATGAATGTCTCTATTTTTTAAAAAATAATAATATTCATGATTTTGAAAAAAAAATTCTACAAACAAGTCTGAAAAGATTTCCTATCAAATAAGGAAACTTCATAATTTACAAAAAGGTCTGAATCAAATTTATAAAAGAACATTTAATTATACATTTAAAATGCAAAAACAGCCCAGGTATTGTGGATGTTGAGTAAGAGATCAATAACAAATGAACTTTATCTTAAGTTAGTGTCATGGGGGAATGGCAGTACTGGCAGTGAGTCCATTCCTCTTCTTATAGATGACTGATCATGGAAATAGTATGTGGATGGCTATGAACCTGGAATGGAATAAGAAAAATGATACCATCCAAATGATGAAACTGAAAAAGACACCACTGGTACTTTGTTGGCACCATAACTGGTGACTGAACAAGTATCATATATGTGGAACTGGATCTCTTTCCCAGTTTTAATCAGCTTCCTGTTAATTAAAGCTTGTTTGAAACTTTCTTGAGACAACAATTAGTCCTGTTTTTTCAATAGTGTTTAATACTCTTTTAAATGTGAGTTAGAGTTGGTATTCACAATGTTGATAAAGCATATGCATTGTATCCAAGGCAACATTTTGTCAAGAGAAGAAGAAAAACACCATTTTTAATCTGAAACAATTGAAGATGACTTTCAACTGCCCAAGCTATGGGATAAAGGAAAATAGGAGGACATAGCATAAAAATAATTAGTGGGGAATTTTTCATGGGGAATGCGAGGATAAATTTTAAATCTTTTAGTTACTTAACCTTGAATAGTTCTAAATTAATTTAAATGTACTTAATTAAGTTTATTTATCCCTGACACTAATTGTCTGAACTCTACTCAGTTAAAAAACAACAACCCTAAAGTAGCTATACTAAAGGAAGAGTAAAAGAAAATTCATTTAACCCCAAACTATTCACAGTCCCGTCACTCTAAAGCAGTAAAGCAATGTTTTTAATTAAATATATTTTTGTGGCATTAAAAGCCACAAGTAATAAAGCAAACTGCTCCAACATTCATTTTGACATTATCATCTAATTGAAGAATCAAGATTCTGCAAATAGCCGACTATTTACTAAGACTCTGGGTAATACAAAGGAGATATATGAATTCAAAACAGGAGACACCCCTGCCCTATATATATAAAGAAGGATGGAGATAGTCTTGGAAAAACTATGCAGCAGCTGCAAAAAGATGATTTAGGTCCAGGACAAGAAGAAACCATTAGAAAGGAACTTAAACTGACCTCACCTTAACTCTCTGGTGTGTGAAAGGATGGAAACCATTGTCAGGTTTTCAGATTTATATCAACCCTTTGAGATGGGTCAGGTCAGAAACAGACTCCTCAAAACAATTACAATTTTACTTTATTGATATGGGTAATAGTAACAGATTTTCAAAAGTCTGACAGCCCTTTGTCTCCCTCCTTCTTACCTAAGAAAGTTAAAGTGGATTACATTTAAATTTCTCTCTAAGGTGTTCTGCTTGTCCTGGGTTTGAATCATATTTTTGTAACTGGTGCTTCATGGTTTCTTCAAGGTCATCTCCATGGTTCTTTATGCCATTATGGGTGGCATAATTTATTCAGTCAACTTTGTTGAATTATCAGCTTTCCTGAACCAAGTTTCTACTCTAAGATTATGGATTCTTTTCTTTTTCTTTAGTGTGAATAAGGGAGAACGTGAGCTGAAATAAAAGAGGAGAGTTCTCCTTCAACAAAGGATTTAACATCCCCTTCTCCCAGTCACCCATTTCTGCATGCTTGCAATTGTGCCTAATGATCTCCACAGATTGTACACCAAATTCAAAAGTAGGACAAAGATTAGGTTAAGTGGAAGATCTGAGTTCAAACAATTTCAGAATGACAAGAATGGTGACTAATTCTGAAACTCAGCTGGGACATAGAACATCTGCCTATGCAGAAGTGAAAATCCAAAGCTTGGGGAAGATCAGTTTTCATGTTAATTTCTACCGTTTGAGCACTGCTCGTGAACAAAGTGATGATGCAGCATCTGAAGGGAAATGGTGACTCTGCAATTGCTTGTCCTTCCTTTCTGTAGAAGGAGGGGGCATTTCCTCCCTCCAATGCAGAAGTAAAGAGTCATCATACATGAATCCTTTTGCAATTATTAATATTACTTGCTTCCATTATGCAAATGTTCCATTGTTACTCTTGCCACACATAGATTACAATTCTCTAGGCATACATACTGAGAAATAATGAAAGATGTATGGAAGACTACCCATTCAGAAGAAGACATTAAATGAAATCATCATATGAAAAAATCAGAAGTTAAAAAATGGGAATAGTGGATGTAACATCATAGTACATATAAAGCAATTCCAAATATTCTACTGATTTTCTGCTTTGCTTTTTATTTTGTTTAGAGTCAGTTGCCTTTAAAAAAAAACATGCCTATAAAGGTTTAAAATAGTATCTAACTGCTTTTAGTATTTTTTCTTCAGATTTATTTATTTTTATTTATTTATACAGGTAGTTATCAACTTACAATGTCAATTGGGGCCATAATTTCCATCACTAAGCAATGTGGTTGAAAAAGACCATATTGCTTAGTGACAGCAATCCCTCAATCCCAGTTGCTCTTGTTAACCATATCCCATGGTTGTTAGGTGAGGCAACTTCCTGCTGGCTTCCCATAATCAAGTCAGTGAGGAACCTGGCAGGAATTGAAAGTCCTAGGTGGGTCACAGGCAGGCCGGCAGGCAGATAAGTGGCATAGGGATCATGAAAATGGGGAGGTGCCATGAAAGTTGGTGAGGGTGGAGGGGTGCACAAGAGTGTAAGAGAGGTTTGGGGGTGGTAGGGGTACAGAAAAGTGAAGGAACAGCAAGGGTCCAGGAGGAGGATGTGGGGGTATGCAAGTGGCCAGCCAGTATTAGCATAAAAGATATGCAGGTGGGGAGACTTACCCCAGTGACTTGCCAGCTTCCCTGCCAGCTTCCCACTGACATTTTGGGATAGCTGGCATGGAAGTTCATAAATGGTGTTAGAGAATTTTAATTTCTCTATTGGTGAAAAAATAAATCAGAAGCTCTCACAGTTGACTGCATTTAGCTGATTCAAAATAACTTCTTTATATTTATATCAAAATATTTACAATACCATACATTCTTCTTTACAGCAACATAGCTCAATTGAAGACTTCTTACAGAGAGATACAGAGACAAACCTGACACTGAAAATTCAGCTTCTAACTCAATACCCTTTTGCACAGACTCAGTAGCACTTTCTTCACATTGGATGACTGAGTTACCACATGACTCTTCCTGCTCATGAATATTCCAACAAATGGCAATCATGTGATCCATCTGACACAGCAACCAGTTGTAGGTATGAGGCAGTTGCTAAGGACCCAGATCATAATCACATAACCATGATGGTGGTGGAGTGGCTGAAACTTTGAGGATAAGTCGTAACCACCATTTGTTCAATGTTGTCATAATTTCGAACAGTCACTGAACAAATAGTCATAACTTGAGGACAACCACTTGAATTGTGTACATTGCTATATGATTAACTCTTCTGTTTTGCACTTATAAGTATTTAAAATATTGTTTACTTCCACACAGATTTCTCTGGTATTTAAAAACTAATAGAGGCTTTCTACCAAGTTTCTATTTCTTCTGAAGCCAAAGTAGAATCCACTCCTATTCTCTCCAATCTATCATTAATTATATCAGTTTTTGAGAATAATGTGCAGATGTAACTCTGGCCGAATTTAGTCTAACTAGTTCTTTTCTGTTGTAATTTAATATTCTGTAAGCTGACTTTAGGGAGTGGTGTTCATCTCTGTTTCAAGGCCATTGAGCCAGTACGGAGGATATTTGTGTGGCCATGGGGCCAGCATGATATCACAGAGCACTGTTACCTTCCCAGCATAGTGGTACCTAAATACTTGCATTTGCATGCTTTCAAACTGCTTGGTTGGCAAGAGCTGGGGTGAGAATAGCAGCTCACCCCATCAAGTGGCACTCGGGTGTCAAACCTGGGCTGCTGACTTTTCAGCTGACAAGCCCAGCCACATCACCCCTAAGTAGGATATGGGAGACAAATATTATTTTTATCATATACTTTCACAACATTAAACAATTCAAATAAGCTCATTTGTTTTCACTGTCTCTGAATATGATTTCATAGTAGCTTTTTTGAATTTGACAAATTCTGTTCATGATTGCTTGATACTTGGAGTTATGAGAAAAGCTCGTGATATTTGCTTTCAGAGTTCATTGGTAAGTACAAGCATTGGTGCCTAAGCATTAGAAATGACATTTTGTACATGAGTAGAATATTTCCCAACATTTTTTATGTGAACAGATTTTAAAGTATGAAGAATGGGTTAGAATTACATGATTATGACTAGGAAGAACTAGATAAAACAAGATAAAATTATTTTAAATACACTTACCTGTATGGAGGGAAAAAGAAGTACACTGATTTGTTTGAAACATGAAGAACTGAACACTTGAAAGTTTTTCATTTTGTCTACACTCTTTGTCAAGTATAACTAACAAATGAATAAAAACATACATGTACTATATAAATAGCATAGGTGTAGAAAGAAGGAGAATGACATAATCCATTAAGAAATATTTCTACACCGTGCAATTATTACAGCTGTGTAATTGAACGGGGAAACCATTGATCTGCAGTAGAAAGGAAATTGCTCTTTCTTCATTGTGTTCCCATGAATATGTGAACATTAATCTCAATCTATAATCAACATTCATTTCAAATCTGATTGCATGCCACTAAACACCCATAGCTATGCTAACATTATGTTAATATGGTTCAACATCATAGCTCCCAGGTTCACAGCACAAATATTTTTCTTTGGCAATCAATAGTAATTTCAGTGGAGTGGTTGGAAGTCACGTTTTAATGGTAATCTTTCCACCAACTTCCAACTGGAAACTCAGTAGGTACCTTAACATGGCTGCTGCAGAACATTGCATGTAATCAGATAAATTAACTAAAAGAGAAAAAGGAAGGGGGGGGGGAAGAGTGCTCAAAGGACAAAAAGAAGCAGTGCCAAGATGTTCAACACATCATGATAGATTAAAGTGTTCATTATGATGAAAAAGAGATTAGATTTCAAGACTGGAATTTGGATTCCATTGGCTTTGAGCCAAAGTAGCATTGAAAGGCGGATTGCCCAGGGTTGTGCAAATAGCTTATAGCAGAAAGTTGAAAATGCATTAAACTGATGTTATTCTTAATTTGCGTTCCCAGAGAGTAAATGCTGGTGTTGTTTTAGGTCTGTTATTTCATCAAGCAGGAATCTTTAAAAATAAATATAAATTTGTGGCTTTGAAAACATCAGATATTTGGAGAATGGTTCCCATCAAAATCTGCAGAGGAAAATTGGTGGTAGGGAGATTCTGTTTTCCCTACAGGCAGAAGACAGAAGTTTTGTTAAAAGTGCATCCTGGTTTTCTCAAATGACCCTTCAAAATCTATGACACAAAACACCAATGTGCTTCTCAAAATAAACTACCTAAAACTATATAAAATGTGCCAATTAGTATCAGATCATATAAAGTGTTCCTGTAAATTCCATTCCAAATTAATGTTCTGAACTTGCCACTGTATCTAGAAATGTTTCCTACTGCTGTTTTTGTATATCTTGAAACTTTTATGAAACATGCTGAGATTAAAGAGAATTGGAAGGTCTTTGCAGAGGTGGGAGAACAAGATGGGCAAGCTGGGTTGGGTGTGTTGAGCTCAACTTATAATTCACAGGAAACATCACTTGTTTCCTTGAACCAGTAATGTCTTCTAGCCATTAGGCTTATGAATCAGTACTTTCCAAGCAAGAAGAATAAAGGGAACCTGACTTTTGCAGTTAACTGGAACCATATTAATGTTTTCTACAAAGACAGATTGCCTACCATTCTCCCCATTATTATTTAATATTAAGCCAAATAGTGTCACAGACTGCTGTCAATAGGGTTACCTGCCTGAGCATGGGGTTGGGCTTGATGACCTCCAAAGTCCCTTCCAACTTTATTATTATTATAACAAATATTAATTATAAATTGGAACCTCAACTATTCTTTCAGATTTTAAAAGGGGCTCCATGTAGTTAAAGGAATGATGAGGCTGCTGACCTTAGAACAATAACGCTTCTCACCCAAGATCTATCACTGATATCCACATGTTAGGTTAGACCTTTACATGCCTATTCTAGGGGATTATCAGCAGAGTATAAAGAATGTGCAAGGTTACAACTGCCATGAAAAGTTTACTGAAGTACATTCCAATCCATGTAATCATTCCTGCTGGAAATATCTTCACTCAGAATACGAACATTGAGGTCGCAAGAATGAAAGCTGTACAATATTAGGAAAAGGTCAACACCACAACCTTGCTGATAGTTAAATCTTCTAAAGGGATTTTCAATAACTCCAAAGAGTTTTATAAAGGGAAAGATTAGAGGGAAATGAACTATAGAAGGATTCCTCCCCTTCTCCCTAGTCATAGGTCCTCCCTCAGGATAAATCTCCATGGATCTGATATTTTTAGTGAAGAAATGTCCTTAATCTGCAAATAGTGGTTTTTCTTGTTTTTTGCTGCAAAACAATGGACATGGCTTCCTTTTGCATTTCATAGTCTTTTGTTACTGTTAAAGCATACCTTTTGTTGTGAGGAACAGGAGTGTTCTCAAAGTGAGATGAAGAAATGAGATGAATCAGATAAAGTGAGGAGGAGAAATAGTTAAGAGTTTGTGGTGGAATTGTATTAGTCAAATTGGGAAATTGTCATAGATGAAAGAACTACAGATGTGTAATTGTTCTCAGAGTTGTATGTTTTGTTTTGTCCCATTTCTTTGAACCATATATATGCTACAGTATCTGAAATACACTGCAGAATGGAATGTGGAGGATAGCTTTCTCGTCCTAATTGTACTGATTAAGGTCTCATTCTGCCTAAAAATAGGTTCACCTTAGCTAGTTTTTGGCAAGTCATGTTTCTTCAAGATCTGGCACAAATTCTAATTTCTACAGCAATGAAGAGATGACTACAACATTTTTTTTCTAAAAAGAAGCTTTGTTTGAACATTTCTGGCAGCCTTTCATGGGGAATTTTAGTGTATTTCAACCACTGTACACTATATCTGCCCCAGTTCACATGCACCAATTAATATAATTAAGCCAACTTAATTTAGCATACTGTAGCAAGTAGAATTTGGAACACAAATCTATGTAAACAAAAATTTCAATGCAACAAACTTGGCATAATCAGAATACTGCTATCTTTGCCAGGAGAAACCCATCAGACTGAATGTCTTTGTAATAAGGTTGCAAATATGTGGTTTACCAACAATTCTTGACTATTCAGGGAGCCATATTTTTCTCTGTGTAAAGACCTCTATAGTTGATAGACTTAAGCATCACAGTGTGGGAGGGAAATTTGGATAACTCAGTGTCCTAAAAAAGAATATTACAAAATGTGGCTAGTCTTATTCATTTAAAATGTTGCTTGCCATTATGGATAGCCAATAAGAAAATATTCATGGAAGACTGATTTTATATGGTAACTGCAGCAAGATAATTATGTGCAAAATGATGGAGAAATATTGAAACTCCCACAGAGGAATGGATTGTGAAGATGGAGGAAAGAGCAGAAATGGAATATCTGATCTGTTTGGTCAGGGGTAAAACAATAAGTACTTTTTTAAAAGATGGAAATTGTTTATAGACATTTTTACTGAAAATTGAAAATATTGAAATTATTATTTCTGAATTTGATGACTAAAATGATTGAATAAGGGGCTGAAGGGATTTTTGTAATGTTAAAGAGGGGAGATGGATAATGAGCTGAAAAGAAGGTCAGAAGTCACTTTTTGTTTGTTTAATTATTTCTTCTTTCTTTTATTGCCTTCTTTTATATCTTTTTTATATTTGCCTTTATCTTTGCAAAAGTTCTTAATAAAATTACTTTAAAAATGTGACTTGCCTGAATTAAGTTCTGAGTATATCAATCCAGTTGTAATATATAAAGACAACTTTTTAATATTGGGTACATGGCAATGTTCCATAACAGCCAAATTACTCTCATTTCAATCTAACAAGTATTATATATAATTCTTTCTTTATATAGTTTATGTGCTTTGGCAACACAGTCTTTTATATTGGCAGTACTGCTAGAATGGAATTCCCCTTTTTTCTCCCTGTGGGGAAAACCATGTTTATCTGCTTTGAACAAACACAACAAAGGGTTTTATAACACTTTAAAGTCTAACACATTTATTGTAGTATAAACCTTTGCAGATCAGAGTAATTTTGCTGCTGTTTTCAGTTAGAGATGATTCTGAAATTCTACTTATTTCTGAGTTTCTTAGTTGGTCTTAAATCTCAGTTGAATTATTTGGTCTTATAATGCACCACCTAGCATTTTTTTATATTTTTTGTAGAAAACATTAGAGTAAATTTGTTACTGCTTTCATTTACTTTAACTCCTTTGAAGATAATTCATGGGCACTTAAATACACATACAATTTAAGAGTGAATAAACAAAGACTATAAAATTAATGTTCATGATGCAACACATGAATTAAGATTCTGTTTTACGCAATATTTATAGTATATTGAGCTATACCATAACATAGAACAGCAAACAAAAACAATCATTTCTCTGTGAGATTTCTACACTAAATGATATCCATAAAACACTTCAAACAAAGCAAACTGCTGGAAATACATGTACAATATCTTCAAAATTATTTTGTCAGTGTTTTATCTATTTGCATAAATAATATGCAAGGAGGAAAATAAAAGATGAACTAATTTATCTATTGTATTGGTTACTCTGGTTTATGGCCTTTGTTGAGACTTGGATCAAATAGTATACCTATCTTTAGAATGATCTCAATTTGAATCCAAGGCAAACCATTCAATATCACAATAATCCAAATCTATGCCCCAACCACTGGTGCTGAAGAGGATGAAATTGACCGGTTCTATGAAGCCCTACAGCACCTTATAGAATTAACACCAAAAAATGATGTCCTTATCATCATGGGGGATTGGAATGCTAAGGTAGGAAGCCAAAAGATAACCGGAATAACAGGCAAGTTTGGCCTTGGAGTACAAAATAAAGCAGGGCACAGGCTGATAGAATGTTGTCAAGAGAATACGATGGTCATAACAAACACTCTTTTCCAACAACCCAAGAGACGGCTCTACACATGGACATCACCAGACGGTCAACATAGAAATCAGATTGACTATGTACTCTGCAGCCAAAGATGGAGAAGCTCTATACAGTCAGTAAAAACAAGACCAGGAGCTGACTGTGGCTCAGATCATGAGCTTCTCGTTGCAAAATTTAGGCTTAAATTGAAAAAAGTAGGGAAAAGCACTAGGCCACTCAGGTATGAACTAAATCATATTCCTGATGAATATACAGTAGAGGTGACAAATAGATTTAAGGAATTAGATCTGATAGACAGAGTGCCTGAAGAACTATGGATGGAAGTTCACAACATTGTACAAGAGGTAGCAACTAAAACCATCCCAAAGAAAAAGAAATGCAAGAAAGCAAAATGGCTGTCTGAGGAAGTTTTGCAAATAGCTGAGGAAAGAAGGGAAGCAAAAGGCAAAGGAGAAAGAGAAAGATACACCCAATTGAATGCAGAATTCCAGAGAATAGCTAGAAGAGATAAGAATGCCTTCTTAAATGAACAGTGCAAAGAAATAGAAGAAAACAACAGAATAGGGAGGAGCAGAGATCTCTTCAAGAAAATTGGAGATATGAAGGGAATGTTTCATGCAAAGATGGGCATGATAAAGGACCAAAATGCTAAGGTGGGTTTTCTTAGAGAAGATGAAAATCTTATTAAGCAACTGAAGGATCAAAGACAAACCCACATTAAGAGAATTTATGGGGTTTTAGTTGAATTGGACTCAGAAACGGAACTAATTAAAGATTGTATGATTAGATGGGCGCAGAACTTTGGTGAGCCAGTTTCATTGGACACCTGGGAAATTATTTGGGTGAGAAATGTCAAATTTACTCAAGCACAGAATCTAAGGGAGAATTTTTATAAAATGTTTTATAGATGGCACCTTGATCCACAAAAAATGTCTTACATGTACCCTGACGTGCAACCTAAATGTTGGAGATGTGGTTATAAGGAGGCTTCCTATTATCATATTTGGTGGTCATGTAGAGAGATAAAAGCATTTTGGATCAAAATATGGTGGAATATCCAGAGAATTTTTAGAAGGAGGGTAAAATTTACTCCGCAATTATTTTTGTTAGGTATTGTTACAGATTGTGATACAAAGGAGGTTGTATTGATGTTAAATTTGATCACAGCCGCGAGGCTGTTAGTTGGACAATATTGGAAGAAGGAATCTTTGCCTACATTGCAGGAATGGTTTTTTAAAGTAGCTTATCTGGCAGAAATGGCAAAGATTTCGGCTTTCTTAAAGCAACAAACGCAAGAGAAGTTTTTTGCTATCTGGGACAAATGGATAAAATTTATACAATTTAGATTGGGTATACAAAAATATCATATAGCTTTTTCATAAGTTTTATTTTTATATATATTATAGATATCTTTTTTATATATATAAACATAAAGTTTTTAATTTAATTTTTATTTTTATTTTTTTATTTTTCAAGCCTATATTCTGCTCTGGGAAGCTCAGGGGGGGGGAAGGGAGGGTTTTTGGGAGGGGTGTGGGGTGGGGGTTTTTTTTTATATGTATTGTTTAATTTTTTTTTTCTTCTGTATATGTTGTTTTTTGTTCTGTATTGTTCTTGTTTTTCTTGTAAAATTTACAAAACTTTTAATAAAAAAAAAAAAAAAAAGGACCAAAATGGCAGGGACCTAACAGAGGCAGAAGAGATTAAGAAGAGATGGCAAAACTACACAGAAGAACTATACAAGAATGAGCTTAACATCCCTGATAACCACAATGAAATGGTCACTGACCTCGAACCAGATATCCTAGAATGTGAAGTGAAATGGGCCTTAGAAAATCTGAGCAACAACAAAGCTAGTGGAGGTGACAGTATTCCAGCTGAGCTATTCAAAATCCTAAAAGACGATGCAGTAAAAGTGCTACACTCAATTTGCCAGCAAATTTGGAAAACTCAACAGTGGCCACAGGATTGGAAAAGGTCAGTTTACATTCCAATTCCAAAGAAAGGCAATGCCAAAGAATGTTCAAACTATCGCACCATTGCACTCATTTCACATGCTAGTAAAGTTATGCTTAAAATCCTACAAGCTAGACTCCAGCGGTATGTGGATCAAGAACTACCAGAAGTACAGGCAGGATTTCGAAGAGGCAGAGGAACTAGAGATCAAATTGCCAACATACGCTGGATCATGGAAAAAGCTAGGGAGTTCCAGAAAAACATCTACTTCTGCTTCATTGACTATGCTAAAGCATTTAATTGTGTGGATCACAACAAATTGTGGCAAGTTCTTAAAGAGATGGGAATACCAGACCATCTTATTTGTCTCTTGAGAAACCTATATGTGGGTCAAGAAGCAACAGTGAGAACTGGACGCGGAACCACTGATTGGTTCAAAATTGGAAAAGGAGTCCAGCAAGGCTGTATACTGTCGCCCTGCCTATTTAACTTATATGCAGAGCACATCATGAGAAAGGCCGGGCTAGATGAAACAAAAGTTGGAATTAAGATTGCCGGGAGAAATATCAACAACCTAAGATATGCAGATGATACTACGCTAATGGCAGAAAGTGAAGAGGAACTAAAGAGCCTCTTGATGCGGGTGAAGAAGGAGAGTGCAAAGGTTGGCTTGAAACTCAACATTAAGAAAACCAAAATCATGGCATCCGGCCCTCTCAATTCCTGGCAAATAGATGGGGAAGAAATAGAGGTGGTGACCGATTTTATTTTTCTGGGCTCCAAGATCACCTCAGATGGGGACTGCAGCCAAGAAATTAAAAGACGCTTGCTCCTGGGGAGGAAAACTATGGCAAATCTAGACAGCATACTAAAAAGCAGAGACATCACCCTGCCAACAAAAATGCGTATAGTCCAGGCCATGGTTTTCCCAGTTGCAATGTATGGCTGTGAAAGTTGGACCATAAGAAAGGCTGAGCGCCAAAGAATTGAGACCTTTAAACTATGGTGCTGGAGAAGACTCCTGTGAGTCCCTTGGACTGCAAGGCGTTCAAACCGGTCAGTCCTAGAGGAAATCAACCCCGACTGCTCTTTAGAAGGCCAGATCCTGAAGTTGAAACTCAAATACTTTGGCCACCTAATGAGAAGGAAGGACTCACCGGAGAAGGGCCTAATGCTGGGAAAGATTGAGGGCAATAGAAGAAGGGGACGACAGAGAATGAGATGGCTGGATGGAGTCACTGAAGCAGTAGGTGTGAACTTAAATGGACTCCAGAAGATGGTAGAGGACAGGAAGACCTGGAGGAACGTTGTCCATGGGGTCACGATGGGTCGGACACGACTTCGCAATTAACAACAACAACAAGAACAAATCTTTAGATCTTTCAGTAGTTTCTGATAGCATTTTCTATGGCTTCCTATGGATATTGGTTTTAAAATATTTCTGCTCTTTCCTTAATGGGTTATTTCAGTTGATGATTCTACGGGAAGAAAGGTTGATTTGGTGACATTTTGTTATGGAGTACTCTTGGGTTTCAGCATTTTTCCCTTGCTTCTTAATAAGAAGCTGCCTGGAGACATCATCTGCCAGAAGCCATAATGCCATGGTTGGATAGGAGAGGTTGCCATAATCATATGAGGACTCTTGCAATGACAAGGTGTCCTGCCTGAATGTAACCAGTTATGAGTATCAGCGAACAGACAAGTTACTGTTGCTGCTCATACACCAAATGTGTATTCAGCAACTATATACACAGTGGTTCATGGAGCACATCTTATAGCTAGTTGGAGTTCTTCCTGCTTCCCACCTTGGGTGACTATAATCACCATGTTCTAGAAGTGAGATCTAGTGTAATACGTGAATTCAGGGCCTCCATGATAGCCCTGTTCTTATTGCAAAAAATTATGGCAGTGATTCATAAGGAAGGGCACACATAGATTTCATTTCATTATTGGAGCTACTGAGAGATGACCTATATATAGAGGATATTGACATAAATCTTTTTAGATAGACTATCATGAGGAAGCAGCAAAATATCTCCAGCGAATTCATTTCTTGGTAGAATTGGACAAAACCTTAGGATAGTAAGCCCTAATCTTGCCAAGTTTCAACTTGAATGGATTCACCACAATATAGTTCTGAAATATTCTCCATAAGTTTAAGACAGAAGTAGCAGGAATGAAGAAAGCAAAGCACAACAGACTGTATGAGTCTGGAAACTGACATAACCAGAGGAAGAGACAATATTTTCAACACTTTGGATTGGTGCTTGTGAGATTTGTGTACACATTAAAATAGATCCCTTAGCAGAAACTTAATAATCCTAACTTGCTTCTGGTTTTAGTTAAAACCATTGTGCTACAAATTTTGGTAAGGGCCCTGGGGAAGAGTTATTTGTGCAAGCAAAGAATTAGCCTATTCATAGGACAGGGTTGAGGAAGAAGACAATTTTCCAGATTGTGCTTCTTCTCCTTGGTGAGTCTTATGAAAGTACAGCCTCTACATTTGGGAGTGCTAGCAACTGGAAGTGCTTAAACGTCACAGCACATTGAGTTATGCAAACAGTTTTCACCTCAGCTCAGCAAGTTTCTGGCATTAATCACAGTCATCTCCTTTTGTACCTGAAGGGGTTTATGCACAACTGTCTATAATTCACACTTCTCCAAGGTCAGTTACTCAGTGAACCACACTGAACCAATCCCACATGTTTTTGAATAATTCAAAACATAATTCGAAATAATTTCTAATCCTGGCCAACCATGCAGATGATAAAAAATGAAGAAGCAACCTCTGAATTTTCCTTTCCTTTTCCTTTTTTTTTTTCAACACATCCACTACTAACTCAGATAATAATAGGAAAAGGGACACATAGAGGTATTTCTTGAATATCAAGATGTTGTTCATACTAGAATAAAATTTTCTTTTGGGTTGGGGGGGGGTTTCCTGTCATGTGCAATTTATGCTTGAATAAATATTTAGTCTCTCTCTCTCTCTCTCTCTCTCTCCCTCCCTCCCTCCCTCCCTCTCTCTCTCATCTATTTATCTGTCTATCTCTCTCTTCTCTACCTACCTACCTACCTACCTATGTACCTATCATATATTTGCCCAAGAACAAATAACTATAACAGATGAGAGTTGTTTGAGCTCTTTGAAAATATTAATCAACACTCATACTTAACATATAAAGCTGCCAAGAGGTTTTATGGAAGACTTTGTGCTTGGGCCTTTGACATTTCATCTCCCCACCCCCCACCCCCAAATTTTATTTTTTCAGTCCAAAAAAGCAAACACACCTTCTTTCCAAAAAATGAAATTTCCCATTTTGCTAGTGGTAATGGATTTCTCAGATGGAAGATATCATGCTGAGCAGGAATCATCATAATAAAAGTAATTTTAAAATGCTGCACAAAATAAACAAAACACAGGCAGGATTCATTGTTTTTTAATACATCCTGATATTTTGGCTTTCAGATTTGCAAGTCACTGGGAAATCCAAGGTTTGGGCCATGCATATAGAGAATATACACAAGCTGAACCAAAAGCAACACATTTTTTTTATTTTTCTTTGATGAAGCAAGTTTATAATATAGATCACAAGTCAGTATTATGTGTGGTTTCAATGCTGATGGTTTCCAGCCTGGGCTCCAAATAACACTTTGTAATGTTTTAGCTGTGTAAACAAAAAAGACCACAATATTTCCCACTGATAAAAGTAAAACCTCTATGAACCTCTAGTCAGTTATAGTGTGGGTGGGATAAGCTCTTCAGACCTAAATGTGCAGCTGTGTGACTACCAAGTCCCTTTGGGGTCCAAAGCAAAATTGTGGCAAAGGAATTTTGTTATCTTAATTTAATTTGGCAAGTCTTTCTCTTGAATGTACATTCTTTCCACCATAACCTGGTAGGGGAAAAAAAAAACACTTTACCAAAATAATATTCCAAAAGTTTTATTTTGGTATAGAGAAGAACCTTCTTTGGAACAAGAAACTTAATTTAGATGCACGTGGCACATTCAAGGTTGCATTAAAAATATTTGGAAACAATGCTGGCTTAATTTAACAAATAAAAATATACTTCTTCTTGAGAGGTGGGATTTATTATATGGATGGCATGCATACTTAATTTATAATAGAAAAGTAGATCAGGTTTTTAAAATCTCATATTTTAAGAAATGCTTTATTACGTGTCTGGAAGAAGTATTATTATAGATTAAATTATAAAATTCCAATTTGGGGGATTCCCAGACACGTTACAGAGGAGGTATCTAGAGGAGTGAATTTGGATAGGATTTCTTATAAGGAACTACTTAGTTTGGAAGGGAGGGATTGGCAATTAAAATCTCTAGCTGAGTTGAAGCAAGAAAATATTGTACACTCTTGGTTTCAATATAATCAATTGTTAGCTAGGTAGAGTTTAGATCAAAAGATTGGTATTACTTTAGAGGATGTGAATTTGATAAAACAGATAAAAGATCAAACTCGAGCTCATACAAAGAGAATTTATAATGTCTTAATAGAATTGGATTCTGAAACGGAACTAATTAAAGATTGTATGGTAAAATGGGCACAAAATATTCAAGAGCCGATTCTATTGGACACATGGGAGATAATTTGGATTAGAAATGTAAAATTTACTCAAGCTCAAAGTTTGAGAGAAAATTTTTATAAAATGTTTTATAGGTGGCATTTGGATCCCCAAAAGTTCTCTTGTATGTATCCTAACTTGCAGCCCAAATGTTGGATATATGGTAGTTTGGATGCAACTTATTTTCATATTTGGTGGACTTGTAGAAATGTAAAAGCTTTTTGGATTAAAATGTGGTGGAACATTCAAAATATTTTTAAAAGAAATATAAAGTTTACTCCTCAACTATTTTTGTTGAGTATTATAGTAGATGTTGATGCTAAAGAAATTAATTTGATGTTGAATTTAATAATAGCAGCAAGGCTGCTGGTAGGGTAATATTGGAAGAAGGAAAGTTTCCTACTATAGAAGAATGGATGCTTATTCACAAGAAAGATACATTTCGGTTTGGAGAAAATAGATAGATTATATTCAGAATAAATATGGGACTAAAAAGTTCCATTTATTTTATGAATAAATTCTAGAATATTATTATTGTTATTATTACTATTATTAATAATTTAGTATAGTGGAAATTTTATGTAAAAGAGAGTTAAAGTGCATTATATTTGTTGGTTAATGTTAGCTAGATTATGTTATATAGTTGGTTAATGTTAGCTAGATTATGATTATTATATTTATTACCCTGTATTCAGCTCTGGGAAGTGGGGGAGGGGGGAGGGTGGGTAGGTTTGGGATATATTTTGTAATTTTTTGTAAAACTTTTCAATAATAAAAAAAATATTTGGAAACAATGCTGGACCTAGACAGGATTAGAAGGATAATTGGACAAAGTATTTTACAATATTTAAAACATTAAACATAGGCAGTCTTCAAATTAGGACCACAATTAAGTTCCAAATTTCTGTTGCTAAGTGAGACATTTGTTAACTGAGTTTCACTCCATTTTATGATCTTCCTTGCAGTAATTGTTAAGTGAATCAATGCAGTTATTTAATTAATAACATGCTTGTTAAGTGAATCTGATTTCTCCATTGACATATAAACACACAAACATTTGCATAAAATGGGTTCTTCAGTCATAAACTAGCTGCTCAAAGGGCAAGAAAAATATATCCAAAAGAGCAAGAGATCATTACATTAGCACACATGTCCATTTCTTCTCTTAAATTGCTAGCACACCTTTCTGAACCAAGTGTAAAGTTTAGAAAAACCAACTTGTTTCATTAAGTGGAAAAGACCTAATTTAATAATAAACTGATGACATAGACTACATCCATGCCTTGTGGGCCACAATTTACTTTAGCAAGATTTAGCAAAATATGTTTTTTTAAAAAGTTGCCTCTCCTTTGAAAATGGTTTTTGCAATAACTAAAGAGGTTATGAAATTTAATCCCGAAGAGTATCAATTCATTTAACTGATTATTATTTCCCCTTCATTCTTCATCTGGATATGTAGCAGATTATAAATGGTTGCTGTCTTCAACTGGACTAATATGGACTAATGGACTGAAATTTACATTGAATTATAATTTGAAAGAAAATTTTTATAAGCTGATGCACCATTGGTATTTAATGCTTGGGACATTGCCAAAAATGTATAAAAGTATTTCAAATGTATGTTGAAATGCAAGTACAAAAGGTAGTTTTTATCATCTCTGGTGAATTTGTGAAAAAGGTTTGATGAACAAAGATGAAAGAAAATTTGGAACTTTTTTCTTATATATGGTGGGAGCCAAAAGAATCTTATGTGCACAAGGATGGAAAGATACACAAATTCCCACAATAGAAGAATGGATGGTAAAGTAGAGAGGGAGAAAATGACAGTTTTAGTTAAAGACAAGAATTTACCCATTTCTTTTCTGTTTGGAAACCACTTCTGAACTTTTTGCTCAAAACTGAAAAAAAAGCTTTGATTTTAGTTTTTGATGATTATAATGATTTTGCCATTATAAAAATGGCTTGAAATGTTGTGGAATGCAAACCAAAAGGCTGAGGTTTTATTTTTGTTTGACTTTTGCTGCACTGAAAACATCAGAAGTCACCACTTTCCCCCCCTCTTTTTGCACTTTTTTTTCTCTTAGTTTTTTTAACTTTTGTGGTTTTTTCCCTATATTTTTATCTTATAATGAAACTTAATAAAATTTACAAAGAAACAAAAAATGGTTGCTGTCTGTAAATGGTAATCAAAAGAACGAAAGAATCCTATCTCTTTTACCAGCATTATCTGTAAGTTTCTGAGACAGAGTTAACCAGAGCATAGCAGAGCAGAGCATCCAACAATAAGGATATGAGATCTGTCTCTGTGCTGACTGATCCATTATTTTGTTGTTTGCTGTCATGTTCAGAAGGAACTCCATAAATATGATGCACCAATTTTGCAAGAATTACCATTCTTTAATGCACATTAAAGTGCATTGAATCTTCCAACATCACTTCAGTAACCACTATCTTCCATTTACAGTACTAACAGGGCTATACCATTTTATAGATTATCATGTTGATTTCTACTATGCTGCATCAAGGGCTGCCTCCAATTCATTTCCTAGTTTTACAACAACAAACCTGTAAGAAGCTCTTCCTTTTTTTTTTCTCATGGTGTTTTCATGACAAAGCTATTCTACACTTTTTTGATGTGGTATAAGTGACATTTGAAAGCAAATTTGCAGAAAACATGGGTTTTGCTGAAGTCTCAAATTTTCTGAGAGTTTTGATTATTCATAAATAAGCCTTTCACTTCAGAACACTTTCTGAGTTTCTTTTGGCCAATGTTTCAGAGTTTATAACTACAAAGTGACTAAAGATTTTGTGAATGAGGTTTTTTTTTTTTTTTTACTTCTTTGGATTCCATATCTTTGTACCAATATCCTCTACAAACTTCTCAGCTACCTGAACTTTACAATTTGATGAACCTCCAGGGAGTTGCTATCTCTTGATGAAGGGATATATGAAGAAATCTAAGAAGCCACATGCTATCATAGATATGGAACCAGTTTATGCACTGATTTTTCCTCATCTCTCTGGATTCATGCATCCCCACTGGTCACAAAATGTTGCTGAGACATCCATGCTGACGCAATGCACATTTTAAAAATCTCATAGTACCTGCCATGTCTGAGTTTTGTTTTAAAATGCATTAAGAATGATTAGCAAATGAAAAGGCTGGTGGTATGGCAGACTTCACTAAAGCGAAAAGCAATGTTCTACATTTAGGCAAGAAAAACCAAATGCACAGGTATAGTATAGGGGGTACTTTACTCAATAGTAGTAACTGTGAGAGGGACCTCGGAATCCTAATGGACAATCACCTAAATATGAGCCAGCAGTGTGCTGCAGCTGCCAAAAAGGCCAACACAGTGCTAGGCTGCATTAACAGAGGGATAGAATCAAGATCAAGATTTTCTGCCTGGGCAGGGGGTTGGACTAGATGACTTCCAAGGTCCCTTCCAACTTTATTATTATTACTATTATTACTATTATTATTATTATTAATGAAAGGAAGTCCACATTGCTCTCTGCCATTTTATAACTTTTATTATTTACTATATTGTTAAAAGTAAGAATATTAGTTGAATACTAATAAATATCTTTGAAGAATAATAGTTCCCGTCTCTTTGTGAAACAGGGCCACAATTTATGAATTTCTACAACTCTGTATAACCAAGCAACCTATGAGGGACAATCTGTGTGCATGCATTTTTTTCTATGCACATTTTAATGTTTTGTTTTGTCTAGTTTTGTATTTTTTTCCTTTTTTGGAGTTTGTAATTTAACGTTGTGAATAAAATAAAGATTTATTTTTTTAAAGTAAGAATATTATGATATTTTATAATAATATATTTATATTCCCTAGGTCTTGCTATATTACCGTATTGTGGGAGGGAACTGTTTCTAGGAAGGATAAGCAAAGAATACCATGAATATATTTCAAAATTATAAAATCCCAGTGGGTCATTCAAGTTGTGAAGTCATCCCAACTGCCTACCTGAAGTAAGCAAGTGCAATATTGAGCAGTAACAATACTGTATATGAAGAGGATGGAGACAGATTGCAACATTAATGAAAATGGCTTTCATTTTGGTCAAGAAAAGGCAATGGTAAAGTACTTCAAGGACTAGCAGGAAAAGTACATCTAAAGCTGCAAAGACAGAATTAAAGTAAAAATGTGGAAGATAAGAAGAATGATCATGGAAAAAAAATCAGTGTAGATGAAATGAATTGAGTAGACATTGACCTCTTAGATGGCAGCAAATTGAAATAGATTTGGATACTTGCCCTCAGAAAATCATGCTGTTCACTACTCAGCTGGTTTCATTTGTAAATCTAGTTTAACATCTTGTTCCATATTAATTTTTGGCTTCTTATTTTCATATGCATATTGAAATCAGTCTCAATCTGAATTTTGTCCAGTGAGATCTGGTCTTTTTTTATAAACTTTTTACGTATTTTATTTTTGTTTTAGGTTTTGATATGGTTATAACATTAATCAACTAATAATCTCTCATCCATTATCTATCTATCATCCATATCTATCTGTCTGTTTGCCAGTCTATCTATTGTCTATCATTGATCATCTATCTCTCTGTCTGTCTGTCTGTCTGTCTGTCTGTCTGTCTGTCTGTCTATCTATCTATCTATCTATCTATCTATCTATCTATCAACAATCATCACCTCTTAAGTTCCATTTTAGTAAGAGAAAATCTTGAGAAAAAACTCTTTATGTATTGTTCTGACAAATCTTCAAATCTTTCAGAATTAGAATATTTTCTTCCATTCTGTATTAATGGGTCTTGTCTCCTTTAGTTCTTTCTGCATCCCTCTAAAGCAGGGGTAGGCAATCCAAAACACTCAAAGAGCCACTTGGACCTGTTTCCCACCAAAAATAAAACACTGGGAGCCACAAAACCCTTTTGATATCTAAAATGAAGATAACACTGCATATATCCTTTTTTACCTTTATTATAAATATATAAAGATAAAAAAGGATATATGCAGTGTTATCTTCATTTTAGATGTCAAAAGAGTCTCTCTCTCTGTCTCTCTTTCCTCTCTTTCTTTCTCTCTCTTTCTTTCTCTCTCTCTCTCTCTCCCTCTCTTTTTTTCCTCTCCCTCTTTCTCTCTCTTTCTCCCCCCCTCTCTTTCCGATCTTCTGCTCACCTGGCAAGCTGGCTTCAAGCTGTTCTCCAACAAGCTGACACACATTCTTATTGGGCTAGCTCAGGGGTAGGCAACCTCGGCTCATTTATGACTCATGGACTTCAACTCCCAGAATTCCTGAGTCAGCATAGGTGGTCTAGCTAGCTCTCTCCTGCCCTTCCTGCTTCCTGCGTCCTAAAGAGACGCAGCAACAGGGTGAGGTTACTTTCTTTTTTACACACACAAACACACACAGAGAGAGAGAGAGAGAGAGAGAGAGAGAGAGAGAGAGAGAGAAGCTCTGTCTCTGTCTCTCTCTGCAAATGGCAGAAGAGGCTGGGAGCCGCAGGGGAAGGCTCAAAGAGCCACATGTGGCTCCGGAGCCACAGGTTGCCAACCTGTGCTTTAAAGCCTAACTTTAAAAATCCACGTTATTTTTTTAAAATTAATAATATTTTTTTTTTCATGGGAAGGTTTCTTATAATTAATTTCAATTTTTTCTTGTAAAATTCAACACAACCTATCAGAGAAATTCTTGTAATCAATTTCATAATCTTATTTCATAATACATTTATAATTTTCCAAAATCAATATTCTAATCACCCTTTTGGTGTGTATTCCAAAATAACAATTTTTTTGATCCATACAATTTGCACAAAACTTTTTTCAGCAAGGATTGAAAGAAAGTTGAAATATCACAAAATCTGCAAGCAATTTCCAGAAATCATTAAGATTTGGCAATCCTTTGGCTTCTAGCTCTAAACCTCCAGAAATGCTGTTTTATAGTTTTCATAAAGGGGGTTGCTATATGGAGCTTGTGTGGGCAATCCTAAGTCATCTTCCTTGTCCTGAGATGAATTCCAAGAAACCGATCCATTTATTAACTTCTCATTCACATAGTCACACAGGTGATAATATTTTAGACACTTTATACAAAGACCCAACTTCCTTGAGAAGTCCATAATAGTGCAAAAGATGGAAGAAAAAAGAACAATCAATGGCAAGAAGATGGATTTGATTACAGAGACAAGGTGCACAGTGTTAGTAGTCTTAAGGGGCTATATTGGGGTCATATCATCCTGCAGACATTCTGCCTTTGTGGTCACTAAGACAACACCAATTTGATAGCACATAAGTAATCATTTGAATTATATAAATAAAACAACATTCATTATTTTGATTGCTTTGTTTTTATTCTATCTTGAAATATTGTAAATTGTCCAGGGTCTGTATGGTGTGGAGAAGGATAAATATTGTTAAATAAATTCTCATGAACTATGAGAACTATACTAATATTTTCCTGTCCTTTGAAAATCTTTTAATATCAATTTCATATATGTTAAATGGAAAGAGATTTGAGTTTTTTGCAAAGTTCAATTGCAGGTTTGACTATTGTTAGATTAATGAGGGGAATATTTATAGCCCAGTTTGAATCCCTCAGTGTTACTAGCTTAAATTAAAGAGAAACAGGCAAGTTCCTATTATATTTCCAAATTCCATTATGGATACCAAGTTTGCCTTTGAAGGATCAATTCAATACATTTTACAGTTGTAGTTAAATCACCTTTAGATTAAATTTGTAAATGTGTAAATTAAAGTCTAAACTTGCCAAAATTAAGCTGAATACATATGAAATACTAGATGCCAAAAAAAAAAAAAAAAAAACTGGAATTGATAAGCATTAATCTTTGGAGCTTCCACATGGAGATATAGTTATTATGGGCTTGTTGTCCTTTCATACTTTTTAAATTGATTTAATTAGAGCAGGGAGGAAGAAGAGAAATCTACCCAACCACTCAGATCAGTTGAATCTACATTAATAGATTCCACATACTGTAGATCATCCTTATATAAGAAAAAAATCTTTATGCTGGGTTCCCAGCATCATTCAGGTATGTGAATAGTCATTAGTGAGAGACCATTATGACATCAAGCACAGTTATCAAGACAGAACACTACTATATTTGTCTAACTGATAGAAACCATAGTGAAGATATTCATCTGCTAGAACATTGGTTCATCTGAACTGAAGTCAATCATACTATACAGTTACTAGCAGATCCTTCCCAATGCACTAAAAGAAGTCCTTTCCTCTGTAAAAAAGATGTAAAAGGGAAGTCTTAGCTGTATGAAAAGATAAGCAATAATGTGCAGTCTCTTTTTTTTACTCTTCCCCACTATATATTAGGATGAAAGGGCTTTGTGATTTGCGTAGGAGATTCCCACCCACCCACTCCCTTTTTTTTTCTTTCTGCAAACTGTCAACATGACAGACTTGCTTTGCCTCAAACCTGGCTTGCCTCAGTATTCGTCACTGTCAATAATGGCTAGGGATACTATATCTTTAATCAATGGAACTAAGGAGGGGAGGACAGAAGAAAATGGAATAAGAAAAAAGCAAAGCTGACTTAGATTGATTGCATAGTTTGAGCCAGTGCTGCAGACTGTACACCTCAATCCAATACCAGTGCAATCGGCAATCTCCATGATTATAAATACGCAGTGGAGTACGATGTCTGAATGCAGACTTTATCAGATGGAGACCTGGAGATTAGCCTCTTGTCTCCCTAATCAGGACTGCACTAGTAGCCCATTTATTACCATGTTTCAGAAATGTGTGGCAGGAATGGGGGAAGAAGGAAAAGATCAGAATGCTCAAAAGAAAGTGAATAGCTGGTTAACCTTGTATATAGAATTGATCTGTCTTGAGTAGAATATAAAGGGTTTTGTCTGTGTTGGTTTCTTTATTAAATGTTCAGCTTAATGTTCAGGTGAGAACTATGTGACTCAAGTGTATTGTTTAATTAAGCTTTCCATTAAGTCAGTTTTGGAAAGAGTTGTCAGCATGTGGCTAATTTGAGGCTAGATCTAAAGACTAGCATTTTGCTTAATTGGGGGATGACAATTTCATCATAATGCAGATTCCTCTGAATTTGTTCAACTTCTAGGAACCTGCAGTTGTTCCTTCCCTTTTAACTCTTTTGAGTTAAAATAATATCCTTTTAGAACTAGCCAAGATAAAGAGACTAACATAAACTGATTTTTTTTAAATTAGCATGGTGTATTAGATGAGCAAACATGCTATTCTCTTCAGAAATAAACCAACTATATGATCCAAAATTCAGGTGTGTGGACATCCTAAGAAAAGGAAAATGATTTATTGTATTGCAAAAACCAGCCTACTTTGGGGCATCACAGATGATAGATATATGTTCTTTATCCTTCATATGCTCCTTCAATACATGGTTTCTCTTAAGCTTTTCTTTTTCTAGAAATTCTAATTTTTGCTGCTACTTGATTTTGCTGCTACAATGCATAATCATTTAACAATAAGTGTTTTTTATCATAAAAAATACAAATGTAGTGCTGAATTAGTATTGCAGTAGAAGCAATTATTATAGTGGCAGTTATGGTAGTAACAGTAACAGTAGTAACAAATAGTATTTTTTTACTGAATGGCATCATAACACAACAAAAGAGTTGAAGTTATTTGGCTAGTGGCAGTTTTGATGAAAAAGGTTTTTCTTCATTGTTCAGCTCATCCATTCATTTCTTGAATTCACTCATTTATCTTTCCTTGAGTCAGCTGAAAACTATTCCATCATGAAATCTGCTGTCCACATTGTAGATTTCTAGCCTGTCTCCATTGCCTCTGTTTCTGGGCCTTGCAGTTCACTGACATCTCTCTAAGATAATGGGTGGCTTAATTGATTTTATACATCTTGGGCAATATTGGAATAGGTGGGAAATTCCTGCTTCTGCACCAGTACAGTTTTTAGGATGACCTAAGCATGTGGGTTGGACATGAAGTAAAAACTAGAACAATGTTGTCAGGACACATTTGAGCCATACCTATCCACAACTGTGGATCTAATGTAAGGACCCACCCCACTTTGCATCTTAAGAAGACAGAACTCTTGGAATAATTCTTCCAACAGGAATCCTTTATTAAGAGAAAATGGTTGCAGGCATGCTAGACAGGACTTGGGGTTCAAGCTCTTCCATTCAAGGTTTTAAGGGGTTCCCCAGTAGTCCCACCCAATCAACCCCCCTTCCAGTGATAGTTTCAAGTATCACAATTCCACCCCCTTTCTTCTTTCTTCCGTCTGAATGGAGACTTCAGGTAACTACATGAAAGGCAAGTACCCTGCTTTGTTATGATAAGGTCCTCTAGTGCTAACGCTTTGATGTTACAATAAACACACAGTCAGCATTCAGCTCTTTGAAGTGTACTGAAGGAAGTGAGGGCCATAAAGCCCCTTTGTTCTCCCCCTTCTCTCCCTCTTATGGCAGAATCCAAAGAAGGCAGAATTGGGAGTTTCTATATTTGATAATTAAAGATGAAATATGATTGGATTCTGACACAAAGTTTTAACAAATAACATTACAGTGTATACATGCTTATCAAATAGACAACTAGTAACAGGTTGAAATGAGAGAACATTCCTTCTGGAACATCAGTATATGTAACTGTGCCTTCCAATTTTGTGCCTGGCATGATTTTATATCTCAACAATTTCATGAAACTGAAAGTGAAAGTAGTTATCACTATCCTCCTTCCCTCTACTGTAGAGAATAGTCTGACAGCACTATTTGCATGATTTAATTCCTTCTGTATCCAATCACACTTGGCCAATAAAGAATATTCTATTCCATTCCATTCCGTTCCATTCCATTCTATTCTATATACATGAACTTGAAATATGAAATTACTGCTCAGTTTCCTTTTTTAATGGTAGAATTTGTTTTGCCACATTTTCTTCTGAAGTTGGGAGGATCTCTAATTGAATCTGAAAGTGGATTTTGAGACAAAATTCAACCACTTCCCAGCATGCAGCATTAGTGATACCTTTAATGCTGCAGACTAAGGAATGAGATATATACTAAAAGCATTGGTTATCCTATGCATTTTTGAGAAATACCTGAAACACAGGAAAAAAAACTGTGCTTAAAAACTATAGCAGAATTCAATTTCCTGAACTAAGATTTTTTCCAGCTCATCATACTTTTAGAGTTACAGTTCTCCTCTAGAAATATAATTCCCACCCTCTTTCTGCAAAATCAAGTGAACAAAGAAGGGAAAATCCTTCAGCATACTTAGCTATTAGGCCTTGAAGGTTGAAAACTAATCAAGATAGATGAGAATTGTGTTCAGTTATTTTGATAGAACTTAGTGATGTTAAAAGTTCTTACATATGAATTGAAGGCAAGATCATGGCGCTAGGCAGTAATTAGTGTGGAGCAATAGAAACAACAGATTTATCCATCTGATTGAGGGAATTTTGAGACTTATTCTTAAAAATCTGGTTTTGAACCTCCATGTATTCTGTAGAGCTACTAAATCACACTAACAGCTTCTTTTGATAGGTAGATAGAAGTACCATTCCTTTAAGACTTTAGATGCCTAATCTGGCTAGAATTCTACAGAGCAATATTCATTTCTTTGGGTGACTTTGTGGGTGACTTTGATCTATTCACATTCTCTCAGTCTAACCTATTGCACAGTATTGTTGGGGAGATAAAATAAAGGAATACACACTCCCTGCATGTAAACTGCTATAATTTCTCAGAACAAATAAAATGCAAATAAATACACCGACATGTTAACCTGGACTGGAGTAATAATAATAATAATAATAATAATAATAATAATAATAATGGAGTTTGGCTTGGACAAATGTGCCACACTTACTATCAAACAAGGAAAAGTAGTGAAAACTGAAGGAATCAAGATGCCCCACGAAAATAACATTAAGAGTCTGGATGAGGAAGATTACTACAAATACTTGGGTATCCTTCAAGCTGACAACATCAAGCACACTGAAGTCAAGAAAAAGATTAGAGGTGAATACATCAAGAGAGTGAAGAAGATCTTAAAGTCCAAACTCAATGGAGGAAATACCATAAAGGCAATCAACACCTGGGCAATTCCAGTCATTAGGTACACAGCTGAATAGTGGACTGGACTCAAGCAGAACTAAAAGCAATGGATAGGCAGACCAGAAAAATAATGACAATGAATCATGCCCTTCATCCACGCAGTGACATTGATAGACTTTATCTACCAAGGCAAATAGGTGGGCGTGGAATGCTACAAGTACATCAGATGGTTGAAGAAGAAAAAATGGCTTTGGAAGAATATCTGAAGAACAATGATGAAGATGCACTGAAATTAGTATATCAGGAAGGCTTACTAACTACTGGAGAGACCAAACTGGCCTACAAGAAAGACCAAATGAAGAACAGAATAGAGGCATGGGAAGACAAAGCACTACATGGCCAATACATGAAAAAAATAGCTGGGAAAGCAGATAATAATAAAACCTGGCAATGGCTAAGAGCAGGAAAATTGAAGAAAGAGACCGAGGGACTAATTCTGGCTGCACAAGACCAAGCCTTAAGGACAAATGAATATAAAGTCAAAATTGAGAAGACAGCAACAGACAGTAAGTGCCACCTATGCAAAGAAGCTGAAGAAACAGTGGACCACCTGGTAAGCTGTTGCAAGAAGATTGCACAGACTGACTACAAGCAGCGGCATGACAAAGTAGCAACAATGGTGCATTGAAAGATCTGCAAAAAATATCATTTGCCTGTAAGCAAAAACTGGTGGGATCATAAAATAGAGAAAGTCACAGAAAATGATAAAATTAAACTGCTCTGGGACTTCAGAATTCAGACAAGCACCTGCAACATAACACCCCAGACTTAACAATTGTCGATAAGAAAGACAAAAAAGTCTGGATAGTGGACGTGGCAGTGCCTGGAGATAGCAGAATAGAAGAGAAAGAACTGGAGAAGATAACAAAATAGAAAGACCTACAAATAGAAATAGAAAGACTGTGGCAAAAGCAAGCAAGGGTAGTACCAATAGTCATAGGCTCCTTGGGCGCAATCCCAAAACAACTGGAGCACCACTTGAACACCATTGGCATTGACAAATTTGCTATTAGTCAATTGCAAAAGGCAGCTTTACTAGGAACTGCTTCCATCCTGGGACGATATCTGTAATACCATCAAACATCCACATCTGCTTATCCCAGGTCCTGAGTAAGGACTCGATAGCTAGACAAAATGCCAAATCCAGTCTGAACATCTGGCTGACTGTGCAATGATCCATAATAATAATAATAGTAATAATAATAATAAGTTGGAAGGGACTTTGGAGGTCATCTAATCCAACCCCCTGCTCAGACAGGAAACCCTATAACTATATTTCACAAAATTCAATTAAATAGGCTTCCATGCAATAATCAGTTGATTTGGGATAATAATAGTAATAATAATAATAACAATAGTATTAGTAATATCGGTACTTTTCTAGTCTTATCTAATACACCAATCAGTCAACAGGAACTTCAGAAAATCTTGCTTATGTACCCACCCACATTGCTTTTTAATAAATCCCAAACTACAAAGCTATTATAAAGATAAAGCCCCTAATTCATAGCTGCACTGAATTATATAGTCTACCATAACAGTTTATTTAATTTTCACTTAGTATATTTCCCATAGGTTCCTTAGGGACTGCTTCAGATCAACATGGCTTGAGGAGTCCATTGACAAAATTTACTCTGGGTTTCACAGTTTTAGCTGTACTACCTTTATAGGCTTTGTCTTATTTTATGACCTTTTGGCTATAAGAAATGATTTGATTTTACTTATCATACTGTATGAAGATATTAAAGTTATAGCTTAGTACAGTATGTGCACTCAAATGATATTCTGAATGCCAAATCAAAACTGCAGAATCAAATCAAGTTAAAAAGAGTTTTAGCCCTGCCTGCCCATGATGGTCTAATGTGAACAAGATGGCCTAATGTGAACCAGTTTAAGACTGAGAACACCTAATATGTCTCTGACTGTAGTTTTGATAGCAAACTCAATGGGAATCTAACAAAAATAAAAAGGAAATTGAAAAATGAGGTTCATTATAATTTTTAGTAATTGTGCATGCAAAGAATTGGCATCACTTCACTCAACTATTTTTGAGATTTGAGATCTGAGCTCATTTTAAGAATTCAAAGTATTAAGGCCAATAAGACTACTCACACAAAGAGAATTTAGATTTGTGTTTATGTTATACTTTCTCAGTTATAATTCTCCTGCCTTCCTAGCAGTTTGAAAGCATGCAAATACGAGTAGATAAATAGGTACCACTTTGGTGGGAAGGTAGCAGCATTCCACGCACTCGGTGTATAGTTATGTTGCCACATGACCACAGAAGCATCTTTGGACAACTCTGGCTTCTTGACTAAGAAACAGAGATAAGCACCACCCTTTATAGTGGCAACGACTGGATAGGGCAAAGCTTTACCTATACCTTTTCTCAATTATTGCAGTTGTGTCTAAAAATAATAAAGGATTGTGTAAGGTGCATTAAAGACTACACAATTTATTTTGAATTAAGATTCTGTAGACTAGAATTCATCTCATCTGCACTGCACAGATGAAACAAATTCATATGTACTAAAAAGAAGGGGAACATGGGAAGATCTCAGAAGCCTTATGTATTCTTATTTTAAAGTGTTTAGTACGAGGATAATTAATCTCAGTGGTTTAACCACCTACAGCATTTGATTTCAATTGTCTTGTTTTTGCCCCACCAGCTGGTTTGATCGAATAGTTATATTTTTAGAATTGGGCTAATAGGTTATAAGTGCATTAAGTCTTAGTCATTTGTTGTTTCATTAGTGCTGAAATGACTTTCTAATTGTGTTTGCAGTTGTAGCTAAAAACAACTTAAGCCAAGAGAAGTCATTGCCAAAGACTTTCCTACTTCTTTACTTTTGCCACTGCTACCTTAATGAAAATCTTCCCTCAAGAATAAAACCATAGCAAAGAGATCCTATTTTGTTTTATTTATTCATATTCTAGAAACCTCCATGGATACAAAGACTTTGCATATTGTATGTTACTAATAAATCAAGCAATGTAAGACATTATTTATTTGATGAGTTGTAATCAACTTTTTATTTATTTATTTTTATGGCCACCCATCTCAAAACAACTCAGAGTGACATACAAAGTTAAACACCATCAACAACCATGTAACCCATGATATTCAGGTTAAAACAATAACCCTAAATAAATCTAAATTATAAAAACTGTATTGCCTAACTATCTGGCTCAGATGCCTGGGGATCAGCCAGCTCTTCAAAGCCTTATAAAAGACTAACAGGGTTGGATCTATCTGGATTTCTGGTAAGATGCTTTTCCACAGGGTAGACACTGCTGCAGGGAATGCATGAATTCTGGATCCAACAAGATGGCACTATTTGATAGAAAGGACCTGGAGCATGCCCTCTCTGTTAGATCTGGTGGGCTAAGCAGAAACATATGGTGGCCATGTAAGACTTTATAGATGATAACCAGCATCTTGGATTGCACTCAGAAGCCTCTGGGAGCCAATGCAGTTCACAGAACAGTGTTATATGAACATAAGGGGAAATATCTAAAACTGCCCATGTTGCTGCATTCTGGACCAGCTGCAGCTTTAAATACAATTCTGTGTAAAACATTTTACAGTCCTCATAGTACACAGTAATTAGTACAATTAATGGATAAGATGAATCTGTGCAAAAGTCACCCTAGTCATGAATATCACTTACTCTTTGAGCAGGAGCTATAAGTCCAGAAGAATCACCAAACTGTGATATTGAAGAACGAAGAAAGGCCAAGATGGATCCATTATTTCCATCCAGAGTCTGCTTGAAAGTATCAGTAAGCATATCCAATGTTGTCTCAGGCCTGAATATTGATTGAAAGGGGTTCAGATAATTCACTTGCTCCAGGGCCCCTGGAACTGTAAACCAACCATCTTCCCTTACACCCCTACATTCTTCTCACTGCATCCTCTATGAAAGAGGTCCCCAACCTTTTTGGTTTGGTGGCCCGGAAAGGGAGGCAGACACAGTTACTCGTGTGTGTGCACACACAAATGGGCTGTGCACAAGTGCATGTGTATATGCAAAAGGGGCCATGCAAGTGCAAGTGCCACAAATGGGGCACTGCTAGCGCTGGTGAAATACTTGCCATGAGGTGGTGCTAGCGCTGGCGGGATGCTCAAGATGGCACTAGTGCTGGCAGGATAGTTGGAGTGGGGTGGTGCTACTATTGGCGGGACACGGCAGTGCTAGCACTGAGGGACACTTGCAGCAACACAAGCATGAGTGTGGGGGGTGAGTGCACACACACACATGCATGTGCACTGGCCATCCCTTCACATGGCCCAATGGCTAAGAGGCCATAGCCCAGTAGTAGGTCGCAGCCCACAGGCTGGGGGCTCCTGCTCTATGAATATATTTTTCCCCATTTATCATTGGAGTCATTTATGAGGAAACAGAAGTTTATATAGAAGTTCAACATACAAAAATTATTGAAAGTATATTTTAACTGATGAAATATTTTGAATGAAAAGTATCAGTCCACATCTTAATATTATCCACTAAACCATAGTGTTTCCTCTATGTGTGGCTGGACTTAAAACTTTCTCCTTCAGGTAGTCTCCCTTCCTGACAGAAGTAAATCTATAGGTGGCAAAAGTGTGATACTTATAGAGACCATTGACAGTTTTTCAGAAGTACTAAAACCTTACGAAGGATTGTGAATTGGAAAAAACTTTGTACAGAATTTGGTGCTGGTAACAGAATCTCATTCAAGAACAGGCATATTCTCCAGCATGATTGCATGGAGAACCCACGGATGGGTTGTCTTAATCTATCTGCTCCAATTAGACTAAGTCTGAAATTTAGTACCGCCCCTCTGGGCCAACTGCACCCCAGTTTTAGACTTAGTCTCTTTGCTCTTAGACGCGTTTTTTCTTCGCTCCTGGAGCAGAAGACTTTTATTTCCATTTATTATTACCTTTGACAACATAAAGATTTTTTGCCAGGGATCATCATCCCCAGTCTGTAGCCTAAGCAGGCTGACAGGTTCACAGACCTCTCCCTCCGGGGGGGGGGGAAACCTTCCCCCTTTTTCACTTTTTCCTTCCTTAGCCTTAAGGAAATCAAGCCCAAAATTAAATTCCCAAGGAAGCTTAGATCTCCTACCAGGGGCTGTTCCTCTGCTTCAAAGGCTCCGTTTTTTGCCAAACACTGCTCCGACGAACTCCCTGCTGCCAGCTGATCGTTGGAGGCCGCAGATTCCTCACGCTGACTGCAGACGGCTCCAGAAGCAAGGGTAAGCTTACCAATTATCTGGGGGGCTCCACAAGCGACAACGAGGCTCGTCAAGCCTGGAGGGAGCCTTTCTAGGTCCCCTCGGCCCCAGCAGACCGCCCCAAGCAGCAGGTGGGAGTTTTGGGCGCTGGCCCAATTTTCGGAGCCTGGAGGGCCTATCAGGCCTCGGACTGCCTCAGCGTCTTCCAGCTGGCCTATTTACCTGCCATCCGCTGCACTAGGAGCCCAGGCGATTCCTTAGAACGAGGGCTCATTGCAGCTTAGGCCCCAGGCCTCAAGGCCTCTTTCTAACGGCCGTTTTTTTCGCGTGAATTTGGTGGCCGCCATTTTGAATTGTCTCTCGGCGGCCATTTTGTGTGTGGCTGAAGCCCTCAGTGGCCATTTTGTGTGTGGCTGAGGCCCAGACTGCCTGGAGCTCTCTCCTGAAGGCAGTGGTCGATCACCAGTGGCAGAGGCCTCGAGATTGCAGCTGTTTCAACCGGGGAGGGCCTGATCGATCCCAAGGGATGCGGTGCCCATTAATTCCCCGCCCACCCCCCTCATGGGCCGAATCATCTCTGCAGGCTCCCTTGGTGAGTTACAGCGCCGAGGGGGGGCGTTTTGCCAAGGTTGAGCCCAGAGCAACTCATCATGGCAGAAGAACTGTGAGCCGGCCAAGAGGAAACGCCAAACAGAGGCAAGTGGAAAGAACACCACCAAGCAAGCCCGGCCAGGCAGGGAACCACAGAGGGAGGAGGAGTACCAAGGACTGAGAGCGGCCTCCCCAGATCTGTCAGGCATGATGGGAAGGTCCATTTTTGAACCCCTTTCTTCACATTGTGCCTCAGCCCCAGGGGCCTGGTCTCCCCCCAGGGGAATTCCCCAGTTAGATTCAACCTCAAGAGTGGCTTCAGGGAGGGGTATAACCAGTCAGGACACCTCAGGGCCCAGGCCACATTCACCCCCACTGCAGCAGGGCTTCGCCCTCCTGAGAACCAGGCCTTGAACCCGGACCTCCTTCAGTCCATGATAGCTCAGGCTGTTGCTCAATTTATGGCCACCAACACCCCACACCCACCCCCCCAGGCCACGTATCATCCACAATCTCCAGATTTGATGGAGGATCCCTCTTTGGATTTGGAATCTAAGGGGCTGGACAATCTGGCCTGATTTTGTTTGAGGACGAGGGCATCACTCCCTCTGACCCCACCCCTCCTGTCAGCCTCCTTGACCATTCATTCTTTAATTCCCTGCTACTCAGGGCCTGCACTACTGCAAACCTCCCCCAAGAAATACACACCGAGCCCTCAGTCTCGCAGAACAATATTCCCTGCCCTCCCCCTTTTCTGAATATAGTTCAAGAACAATGGAAGAACTTAGGATCCTTCTTAATCCCCGGTGCAGTAGGAGAACATTATTCAATGTTGCCCGTTCTCTGGCCTCCCTATTGGAGATTCCTGAGATTGATGAGCCTTGAACTCATTGTTTCCCAATGCTAACATCCCTGGGGACATAAATGAGGCACTTAGGGCGGAGGATAAAAAGATTGACTCCGCATTGCGTAGTTCCCATCTAGCATCAGCCTGGGCATCAAAGGCGGAAACGTCCATGGCCTTCTTCACCAGTGCTTCAGCCCTTGGGTTACGTGAGCTCCAGGACAGGATCCCTCCGGACCAGCTCAGAGCTCACCAAAATCTGGGTAAGTTAGTGGCTACGTCCCAGTACCTAGCCGACGCTTCTCTGCACATGGCTAGATACACTGCCAGATCATCGCTGCAGACATTTCAGCACGAAAGCTCCTTTGGCCCAGGAATTGGCGAGCAGACACCAAGACCAAGTGGCATCTGGCCTCTAAACCTTACACAGGTGGACATCTCTTTGGTAAGGCACTAGAACCATACTTAACTGAAGGTAAGGACAAACGTTAAACTCTGGTTAATTCATGTCACAGAGCAGTTACAGGAGGCTGCCTTTCGACCAGCTCCATCCTGGGACTGGGCCCAGGCATTCCTCTATGCCTTTCAGAGGCAAGAACGACAGCAGGATCGTTCAGCATGCAGAAGCAGACCACAGATCCAGGCCAAGCGGCCCCTTCAAGGCCGAGGGGCCATTCCTCTAAACGAGGCAAGTGATCTCACAGTCTCACTTCCCATAGGAAGCCGGCTGGCCCCTTATTCCAGCACTTGGGCAATCACCACTACAGATGCCGGCTGGCCCCTTATTCCAGCACTTGGACAGCCATCACTACAGATGCATGGGTGTTAGACACTGTCACAAAAGGTTTGAGACTAGAATTTTGTTCTCAACCACCTGACAAATTCCGCTCTTGCCCTATCCCAACAAGCAGGTCCAGGGCTGACTTTATGTCAGAGGCCATAGCTCATTTATTACAAATACGAGCAATTGAACCAGTACACAAGACCAAGAAGGACGAAGGTTTTACTCAAACCTCTTCTCATCCCTAAGACTTGGGGGGCTGGAGGGCAATCTTAGACTTGAAAGGTCTAAACCTTACTTGAGGTATAAGAAGTTTAAGATGCAGCCACTTCAATCAATCCTGGCCAGCATCAGGCAAGGTGACTTTTTTACCTCAATAGACCTAACTGAGACATTTTCCTAACCACCGCAAATTCCTCAGATTCAGCTATGCCCAACACCACTACCAGTACAGAGCCCTACCATTTGGCCTCTCATCGACACCGAGGATATTTACAAGGTACTGGCAGTGCTCGCAGCCCACTTTAGACAAATTCCAATCAGAATTCAATGCTATTTAGATGACATACTAATTCAGTCATCATCATTCCGAAACGCTCAATCAGACCTCGCCCTAGCCATCAAGGTCTTTCAGGAGCACGGGTTTTCTGTTAATTTCCAGAAAAGTCATACAACAACCCGGCTCCTCCATTTGGGCGCTGTTATAGACACGGACACTTGTACAGTCTACCTATCTCAGGATGGAAGGAACTCTATTCAGACTCTTGTACGTCGGATCCAAAGGGCCAGAGTAGTCACATTGGCCTCCCTATCACAGCTACTGGGGAAGATGGTGTCTGGCGTGCAAATTGTGCCATGGGCTCGCCTCCATGCCAGAGAATTACATGGCTTCTCCTTCCATTTCAGAGACTTGAACTCCCTTCAATGGTGGGACTCCCCGGCGCTGTCACGGGGAGCAGCATTAGAACCAGACAGGATTACCATTACCACAAATGCAAGCCTGTTTGGGTGGGGGGCACACCTCCACATGCACTGGGCTCAAGGTCGGTGGTCCAAACAGGACCAAAAGAACAATATAAACTGGCTGGAACTCAGAGCCATACATATGGCTCTAAAGAGATTCACCGATATAGTACAGGGCCAACATGTCCTGAATTTAACCGACAACATTACAGCCAAGGCCCACATCAACAGACAAGGGGGGACAAGGTCCAGGCCTCTCATGCAGGAGGCCAAATTGTTGGGGTCCTGGGCGGAACTGAATCTTGCCTCCATCAGGGCGGAGCACATATCCGGAGTGACCAACCAGCAGACGGACTCACTGAGCAGAGCAACCGTGGACCATTCCGAATGGCAGCTGGATCCGAAGGGGTTCAGAGAGATCGTGGACAGGTTTGGTTCCCCAACCTTAGAACTTTTTGCCTCCCCAATCAACTCACAACTTCCCAGGTTCCTTTCCAGGTTCCCATCTCCATCAGTGGAGGGAACAGATGCACTCTGCAGTCCCTGGCCCAGGGAACTGCTATATGCCTTCCCTTCCCTGCAGCTTCTTCCTGCCACGATTAGGAAGATCCTTTGCGAACGAGCAGAGGTCCTCCTGGTTGTGCCGCATTGGCCGAGACGCTCTTGGTCGCCGACCTGATGGAGCTCTCCGCATCCCCAAATTGCATCTCCCACATTCAGGGGGAACTACACTATCCAGACCCTCAATGGCTCCAGTTAACTGTCTGGCACTTGAGAGGCAGGCCTTAGGCTGAGACTCATATTCGTCAGGGGTCACAGCTATGATTCAGCAATCCAGGCGACCCTCGACGAATAGAATATACGATGCCACATGGAGAGGCTCCTGTAATTGGTGTTCAGTCGAAAAATTAACCTTTTGGCGGTTCCGATGCCAGTTATCTTGGAGTTCCTGAGGGAAGGTCTAGACAAAGGGCTTTCCACAAGCACCATCCGCAGGCATGTAGCATCACTTGCCACAGTTATTTCCTGCGGCAATGAATCCTTAACACATTACCCTATGATACGCTCCTTCCTAAAAGGAGCTAACACGTCAGACCATCAACCGTACATAGATACCCCTCGTGGGATCTTCATCAGGTTTATAGGCTCTTGTTTCGCACCCTTTGAACTATTGACACTGGTTTGTTCAAACAGTTATCGATGAAGGTGGCATTTCTTGTTGCTGTAACTTCAGCCAGAAGGATCCCTGAAATGGCTGCTCTTCAGTGAGGAAGGACCTGTGTACTTTCCATAAGGACAGGGTAACCCTTAGGCTAGGCCCCTCCTTCTTGCCTAAGGTCAAGTCCTTGTATCATAGATCTCAGGAGATAGTTTGCCGGACTTCTGTCCTAACCTATCTAATGACATAGAGGTTCAGTGGAACAAATTGGATGTGCGCAGGGCTTATATTGTTATATACAGAGAACCTCATCTTTCCACAGAACAGAGGCTCTGTTTGTGTCCTATCACCCTTCATCACTAGGTCAGAAGGTTTCTTCAACCACAATACGCAGGTGGATTAGAGTATGTATTTCTCTGGCATACCAGGCGCAGTCACTGCAAGCTCCTAGGCATTTCACGGCCCATTCCACCTGGACGCAGCTGCTACAGCTGCCTGGTCTAATCAGGCCTACATAGAGGGAATTTGTAGAACAACAACATGGGCATCGCCCTCTTCCCTTGTCCGTCACTACAGGATGGATAGATATACATGCCTCTTCTATGGCTTCATTGGACCGCAAGGCTCTAGAACACACATTAACGTTGGATGGGACCCAGGCCCAATCTAATTCCCCACCCTAGGGACACAGAGCTTTGGTATGTCCCATCCGTGGGTTCTCCATCCAATCATGCTGGAGAAAGGGGCGTTATCTTACCTGAACGCCTTTTCTCAGCATGATGATGGAGAATCCACTCCCTCCCATTAGGTCAGTTGGCCTGGTTCCCATATTGATCAGACGCGTCGGACTAAAGTCTGAGTATCGCCTTAGCCTAAAACTGGGGTGCAGTTGGCACAGAGGGGCGGTACTAAATTTCAGACTTAGTCTAATTGGAGCAGATAGATTAAGACAACCCATCAGTGGATTCTCCATCATCATGCTGAGAAAAGGTGTTCAGGTAAGACAACGCCCCTTTCTCCGTATGTATTGTAGTTACTGTTTATTTCTGTAGCTCTGAGGTTAGAACCTTCTTCCATATATGGGCTGCAGGCCATGCTGCTGCCATTTAATGCTCCTCTTCTGACTCATAGCTCACTACCTCCGGTGGCTGATGGGGGACTCGTAGCTCTGCCCATATTGAGGCAATTGGTGAACTTTTAACAAAATTATCATCAGTGGAAGTGGCAAACATTTACAAGAGAAGCTTCTTGGATGAGAAGTGAAACATTTTCATAACAAGAAAAGTCCACTTGCCTTTTGAAACAACACTTTTGGGTTTGTCCACTAGATGGAATTTTCAACTCTTGATATTCTTTTCACATTTCAGCTTCTCTGGGGCTTTTTTGGTTTTGTAAGGTGGTTATTTTCCTCTCCCTAGTAGACCAAGTGGACTTATTTCTAGGACTATGGATCAGATGATTTTGGGTGACTGGCCAAATCTAGTTTGGTCCTTATTATGATCCTAAAGAAAGAACTGTAACATATTTGAAAATATTGGTTGCCACCCTGAGCTTTATCCCTGAAAATATCTAATAGAGTTAAAGATTTGAAAATTTAAGGTTACAATTTATTAACGGAGCTGCTAGGAATGGGCTTGACTGATCAGAGAATGCAACACTGATCTTTGAAAGTCACAATCTGAGATTGTGCACAACAGCTGGTTATTACCACAGGAAGGAATATGAATCAGCATCCAACCCTTTCTCTTCCATGCTAATACCAGTCTCACCACTGGGCCAAATAGAAAAGTACCTGAAATTACCTAGTGTAGGTGCTGCAATTGGGGTCATTTGAGCTGAATATGAATGCATTGTCCCAATAGCATTGTTATCAGTTGCCTTTGCACTTCAATAGACAACCCAGATTAGGAAGAATGGGTTTTGGGATTTAAAGTATTCCAATGTGTTGGTTTTTTTTTTGTTATTTGATTGCTATAATATTATTAAAGAAAAGTGAAATATGAACGTTGAGCTTAAAACATAGCATTTTTGTGAACATCAGCCTCAAGCACAAACTAAACAGTAGATTTAGGGGTGGGGACAGAATCTCCACTAACAACACTAACAACAGGCACCTATTTGGTTGAAATAAAAATTAGAATTAGAGGAGAATAATGGACAGAATCCAGTATGAGGCTGCAAGAAATAGCACACTTTGGTGCAAATGCTACATTTTTATTCAAAGGGGGCTCAATCATGTCCATATGCCCAACCTTTCCTCTATCTTACAACCATCAGGTAGATTGGTGTTTTCCCAACAAACTACCTAGTTAATTGTGAATAAAAATATATATATTTCATTTAGGCAGGGCTTTTTTTCTCATAGAATGCCCAGAACGGAGTTCTGGCACCTTTTTGGATGGAACCTTGTAGGGTAGGCAAGGCAGGCTGTAGGACATATGTGAGTTCCGGCACCTTTTTTTTTTTTAGAAAAAAAGCATTGCATTTAGGTCTTCCTTAGTATACTAGTTTATGCACTATGACATAAAACTCCAATACCCATTAAGAGATCATTTACCAAGAGCAGATATAAAAAGGGAAATGGCCATAAGAGAATTGTCAGAGTGGCTCAAATCTGATTTTCCTGCTCATATTAATTTTTTCTCAGATTTATCTCTGTTTGCAAAGCTTCCAAGAGGTACTTAACTAAAGCTTTCTTTTTGTTATGAACTAGTTGAAGAGAAAGTATTATTCAAGTGTCAAGACAGCATGACAGAATTTAAATAGATGGAACAGTTAATACTGGCAGAACAAATACCAGAAAAGGAAAGAAAGAAGGAAGGAAGGAAGGAAGGAAGGAAGACATGATTTTTAAAAACTTTTATCCACTAGACGTCTATGGAGATTTTCAATCACCAGGTCATGGTTATTGCAAAGATATTTTTTCAAAAGACAACTTGATTTTTCTTGTTGTTTTTTTCTTCTTGAAAACATTTCGCTTCTCAGCCAAGAAGCAAAACATTTTCAATGAAAACAACAACAACAAGAAAAGTTGTTTTGGAAAAAGCACCTTTGGATATTGTCCACTAGATAGAATTTTCAATTCTTGATATTCTTTTCACGTTTCAACTTTTCTGGTGCTTTCTTGATTGGGTAAGGAAGACAGAGGAGTTGCCTTCCCTTCCAAAAAGCTGAAGTATTAAACTGATCAGGGGAACAGTACTAAGACCATCCATCACATGTAAAAAAGATTTGGACATTTAAAAAACATATTTCTTTGGAAAAAGTTATTTATTAGAGAAGCTAACCTGCTAATTTGGTCTCTTCCAAATATTTGGACGGATGCATTTCCCAGAATACTGAGACATTAGGTGCCAGATTGGGGAAGGCTGAATTAATTATTAAAGCACTTACAACATGAGAGCTAGACTTTTCCACTCTTTCATTGTACAGAAAGCCTCTCCAAGTCTTTTTTTTCTGTGTATGGCTAAAATAAAAGAGGAATGAGAGCTACAACTTTTTCAGCTCTGTGATAAATGCCATCTCTTTTTACTAACGAGAGAAATAAAGACAAGAAAGACTGCAAGGCTAATGCAAACATACACAATTTACAAGTTTCATTAACATTGGAAACAATTTGAATTTGTCATTTACCATCATGGACATCATTGCAAAAGCAAATTCAATGGAAGTGTGAGGATTAGAGATAACATATATTATCTATTTCTCTCCAATTTTATACATTTCAGTTTTTACGTTGATAGGATACTTCGCTATGTCTAACCTTCCTTGCCAGGGACAGCTAATAATGAGAAAATGATGGGGAAAATGCATAAAAACCAGAACCCCAGTAGCAAAACAAAGATTTTATAAATACAATATTGTGTTTTGTTTGTTTGTTTGTTTGTTTGATGTATATGGCCTCCCATCTCACATGCACGTCCATACATATATTAAATGCATCTTTACTTAGATTGAGAAATTAAGCTAGGCATGAGTAGATGATTGCCCTTCAGGCCAGATCTAGCCTCCTAATGGCAACTGAATCACTAATATAAAGACAAGAGAGAGAAATCTCTAATGGAGAATATTTGTAGCTCAGGATTAAAATGAGGGGTCATTGGTACTCTCTGAGCTTGGTTGTTTTCTTGCAGATGTTTCATTACCCAAACTGTCCTGATGATGACTAGCACTGATGATGTTACCTAATTTGAATAATGAAACATCTGCAAGAAAACAAGCAAGCTCAGGAGTCCTAAGCACCCCTCATATAAATCTCTTTCACCCAAGGGAGGCACAGTGGCAAGAGAGAAGAACACTGAACCATTGATGAGCCTGGCCCAGCACTGCAGTGCTTTCTCAAAGTCGGTTTTACACAAAGCTAATTTTTGCAAGAATGCCGAAAAAGGTTGGGAAATTTTGTAATCCAAGTATGCTTACTTAATTTCATAGAAAGGCACAAGTCCCAAACATGTCCGAAAGAATTGCATTTCAGACAGATTACTCTATGTATTGAAGTGAAGTTATCCCAAATTCTATTCCAGAAACAGTTGTTATGGCTATCATTGTAGAGCAACATCTTGTTCCCCCCCCAACCATCCCACTAATATCTTTTTCAGCTTCTATTGACTTCCCTCTCCCACCTTCCAAACAACCTTTTCTGACAGGATTCCAACATGATCTATTGCAGGCAGTTCCAGAGTGCTCTAGCAAGCAGTTCAACACAACACACTTCCTATACTATAGTGTTTTTTTTCACAGTACTAATGACATCTGGGTATTGAATTAGTCCCCCTTGAGAGTAACACAACAACACCTGCTTCTTGGAGCTAACACAACTTGCATTCTTTCTCCACCTGAAGTCTCCCCCACCCTCTTTTAAGGAAAAAGAGTTTCTGGAAAGCTGGCTGCAATAGATGCTTAATAACAAAAGCAAAGTTCCGGTTCCCTATGCATGGTGGAATGGAATAATATTCTTTAAATAAACAAACTGTACACCAGGATTGAAATCAAACATTGGAATTTCTTATACAGACATTCCTTGACTTACAATCACAATGGAGCCCAAAATTTGTAAGACAGTTGTTAAGTGACTTTTGCTCTGTTTTATGACCATTTCTTGCCATTGTAAAGTTAGAAACACAATTGTTAGGTGAATCTGGCTTCCCTGTTGATTTTTCTTGTCAGAAGGTCACAAAAGGTGATCACATGACCCTGAGATACTGCAATAGTCATAAATATATGCCATTTGCCTAGCGTCCAAATTTTAATTATGTTACAGTGAGTATACTGCAACAGTTGAAAGTGTGGAAAATGGCCATAAGTCACTTTTTTCAGTGCTGTTGTACTTTAAACAGTCACTAAATGAATGGCTGTCAGTCGAGGAGTACCTATACATGACTCTAGATCTGGAAATCTTTTTGTGAAACAAAAAAGGAAAAAGCTGTGAATCCTTTATTTGGGCCCTGACTAAGCTATAGTAAATTTCTTTCCCTGTCTATTTCTTCAAACCTGATGCCAGGGATTTCAAATTGTGGGTTGGAACCACCCAAGGGATCATAAGCAATTTATGAGGGGAAAGTCCTATTTTTTTAAAGCAGGATGTTGGACAATATTGCAGGCAAACTTCTTATGTAAGTTACCTTCTGCTAGAATTTTGTCCTCTTCCCTCTCCGCAGTCTGGTTTTTATGGACAAATTCCTCCTGGAACAGGAAAAGATAGATTTCATGCAGAGGCGTGTGCAGAATGAAGGACCACCAGATTTGTTATCTGGTAGCCATTATCTGAAAATGTATATCTGAGACTGGCTCGCAATTTTTTAAAAAAATATTTGTAATATTAATGTATTTATATCCTGCCTTTAAATCATTCAAAGTGGTGAATATACATAATACTCCTTCCTCGTCATATTATTTTCTGCCTCCTTTTGCTAGCTCTGGTCCTTGTCAGTCTTCAGTGGCTCTTTGTTACCTTGTTCTGCTTTACCAGAGTGAAATTCAGCTAAATACTTAGAAATCAATAGATGGGGTAGAGGAATATCTACCATACGAACAGAAGCAGTGCCCTGCTGGATGGATTCCTGGCCCATCTGTAGTCCAACAGTCTGTTTTCACAATCATCAATCAATTGCATAATGAATTCAACTCATCTGGTTGTGTTCAGCTTATCTGGCTACGTTTCTTGTCTGCCTCACAAGGCTGACATCAATCATTAAAGTGTGAAATGAGTTAATTTTACTTTATTGCAAAGTTACATTCACAGAATCTTGTAAGTCTAAAAGTATGTTTCTCTCCCCCTCCATACTCTTTACAGTTACAATACTTGAGAGAGTCTTTTCTAAGCCACATATCCCATCCACATTCCTGCTGCAGGCTAAGTTATCTTTTATCTGACGGTTCTCTTCATTGTTTCTCTTTGCCCCAACTTCCAGGCTTGTTCCCACATACTGTTTTGCACTGCCATCAAGCCTAATAACCATCAATCCCCAAGACTAGGATTAGCATTCAAATTATTAAACTAAATTAAGTGGAATTGGTGAACAATGTTACCACATAGTATTATGCCTGTTCAGCATATTCTTCCTCAGTTTTTAGTAACCTGCAATTGTCTAATATTTTACTGTGCACCTGAGCATACTAAATACAATTTTATCTGGGTCTCTTTAATCCTAAATACCTTTCACATTTTTTTCTCTTTTACATTCTCTTCTTGTCCTTCGGTTACCTGAGCCTGCACAGTTTAAAAACATTGGCTCAAAGAACTGTGTTTGTTATTAGTTTATACATCTGGGATTTTCTATAAAGTATTTCAGGAAAAAAGTGTTCATATTCACTGTCCCAAACATGCCCTCTTTCACAAAAGTCCATTCAAACCTCCTTTAACTTGATTTTTACCTATGTCCAATTGTAGTCAGCATTTTATGGCTGCTAAACAGTCCATTTTCATTATATGGTTTTGTTTTTACCTCCTCATCTTTCCTAATGATTGTTTTATACCCCCTTGTGTGCTTGCTTTCCCAGTCTTTCCAAACACCTGACTTTAACATTCAAGGGACTCAAATGATTTTTAGAGCAAGAACAGGGTCATTGCCTTTTCCCAACTAAAATTAATAAACTAAATTTGTTAATCTTGCTAATCTTTTGAAAATGTAGGTATCCATTTTTTGAATCTTGGATTTACTTTTGGTCCATAATGCCTATGCATATAAATAATGCTTCATTATGCTCAGCAGACAATGTGATGATGTCTTCTATCAAGGTGAAACCCTTGCTAGAAGCTGTAAAAACTTATTATTTGCACAACAGGAGACAAATAATATTTTTTCTCTAGATTTTGAAATTTCAACTTTTCATTTAGAGCTGTAATTTCAAGGAAGAAAGCTTTTTTAGATTCACAAACATAATATATTTAGGGAGAGAGAAGATTGCAATATCCCACTCCTAAAAAAACTAATCCTCACATAATTGGACTGTTTCAAACACTCCTAGCACACTACACAGTCTTGTAAGATGCTGTTGGATCTTTGGATCTAGGAAATTGATTTGTATTGATAAAAATACTTCAAATGTTGCATGGAAATATGTCAGGAATAGTTTTCTACATAATATGTTTTCTATTGCCAGATAATCCAACATCTTGTATCATGCTAGAATGAAGATATGATATGATGCTGAGAAAAAGGGTGTATAGTCTTATTAGTTTAATACTTTTTGCAGTGAATCATGCAGTGATTCTTTATTAGTTTGGATGTATTAAGTCTAAGTTAAGTGCTGGGAGGCTGCCATTTCAACTGTTTACCTTACATGTTTTGAGCTGATTGATTTATGTTACCTCAAACCTGGAAAAAAAAAAGAAACTCAGGAGGAAAGCCATTCCACTTTGGTAGGATGATCTTACTAGGCTCAGAAATTGCTAGTTCCATTTGACATCTCTAGTTGAATTGTGGACCTTCATATTCTACTTCTTACTAAGAATAATTCATATTATTAGTAATAGTAGTAAAGTTGGAAGGGACCTTGGAGGTCATCTAGTCCAACCCCCTGCTCAGGCAGGAAACCCTACACCATTTCGGATAAATGGCTGTCCAGTCTCTTCTTAAAAACTTCCAATGTTGGAGCATTTACTGCTTCTGGAGGCAGGCTGTTCCACTGATTAATTGTTCTCACTCTCAGGAAGTTTCTCCTTAGTTCTAGGTTGCTTCTCTCCTTGATTAGTTTCCACCCGTTGCTTCTTGTCCTGCCTTCAGGTGCTTTGGAAAATAGCTTAATTCCCTCTTCTTTGTGGCAGCCCCTGAGATATTGGAATACTGCTATCATGTCCCCCCTTGTCCTTGTCTTCGTTAAACTAGACATACCCAATTCTAGCAACCGTTCCTTATATGTTTTAGCCTCCAGTCCCCTAATCATCTTTGTTGTTCTTCTCTGTACTCTTTCAGCGTGGTGACCAAAACTGGATGCAGTATTCCAAGTGTGGCCTTACCAAGGCATTGTAGAGTGGTATTAATACTTCACGTGATCTTGATTCTATCCCTCTGTTAATGCAGCCTAGCACTGTGTTGGCCTTTTTGGCAGCTGCAGCACACTGCGGGCTCATATTTAGGTGATTGTCTACTAGGACTCCGAGGTCCCTCTCACAGTTACTACTATTGAGCATGGTGCCACCTATGCTGTACTTGTGCATTTGGTGTTTCTTGCCTAAATGTAGAACCTTGCTTTTTTCACCATTGAATTTCAGTTTGTTAGTTAGTGCCCAGTGTTCAAGTCTGTCCAGATCCTTCTGTATCTTAAGCCTGTCTTCTGGAGTTTTGTCTATTCCTGTCAGCTTGGAGTCGTCTGCAAATTTGATGAGTTCCCCATCTATCCCTTCATCCAAATTGTTGATGAAGATGTTGAAGAGTACTGGGCCCAGAACAGAGCCCTGGGGCACCCCACTACACACTTCCCTCCATATAGATGCAGTTCCATTGAGGACCACTCGCTGAGTACGGCCGGTCAGCCAGCTACAGATCCATCTGGTGGAGATTCTGTCTACCCCACATTTTTCTATCTTATCAAGTAGTGGGTTGTAATCTACTTTATTAAATGCCTTACTGAAGTCCAAGTAAATTATGTCCACAGCATTCCTCTGATCCACTAATTTTGTCACTTGGTCAAAGAATGCAATAAGATTTATCTGGCATGATCTATTTTTGACAAACCCATGTTGGCTTTTAGTAATGACTTTGTTTTCCTCTAGGTATTCGTTGATTCGTTGTTTGATTATCTTTTCCAGGATCTTCCCAGGTATTGAGGTCAGGCTGATAGGTCTGTAATTTCCTGGATCCATTTTTTTTTCCTTTTTTGAGGATGGGAACTACATCAGCTTCTTTCCAGTCCTCTGGTAGTTCCCCTGTGTTCCAGGATCTTTGAAAAATATAGTTCAGTGGTTCCGATATCACATCTGCCAGTTCCTTGAGAACTCTGGGGTGTAATCCATCTGGTCCTGGTGATTTGAACTCATCTAGGCTGGACAGGTGCTCACTTACCATTTTCTTGCCTATCTTAACTTGTGTTTCTATTTTGTTTTTTATGGCACTGTTTTTGATAGGTTGGTCTGTTTTTCCCTTTGTGTAAAGACAGATGCAAAAAACGAGTTAAATAGTTCTGCTTTCTCCCTGTTGCTTGTCACCTTCTTGCCACTTCCACCCACTAATGGACCAACCTGCATAATTTAACCTTTCTACTCAAATTGGACCCACCAGTTTTGATCAAGTAATACTATTGAAATCATCTACATCAGCCAAATATATAATGACTGAGTTCACACATAATAATAAACCATTAATTTTAAATCAGAATTTCTTAACATCTGTGATGATTTGGACTGTGCCATATTAACAAAAATTATGGTTTGGCTAGATGCTTAAGGTTCTACCAAGTATACTAAGAGCAAGAACTGATTAAGTAATTATATGCTATCAAATCAGTATTGACATGTAACGACCACACAGAGAAACATTTTTTTTAGGATCAGCAAGAATTAGGTGTGAGGAAAAAGATTATTTTTGATACATATTGTAAGAAATCCCAAAATATTTCTACTTGGTTGCCTAATGCTTTTGTTCCATCCCTTCATTCAGCTCCAAGCTGGTAATACAACAACCCCAAACTGAATCCATTTTTTTCTCCAGCAGAATAGGTTGTTTCAAGAGTGTTTACAGTTTATCTTATTTTGTGGGGAGATTAATTCTTGGGAAAAGGTTCATAAACCATCTTTTTCCAAGGTGAAATTAATCCAAAGACTTTCCAGTTTTACTAGTATATACTCCTAATAGTAGTCATAAAGGAAAAGGGAAGAGATTATACATAGTCACAATTCCTTTTGTTTGGTTGCTTTGTTGTAACCCTTGGAACTTTTTTTTTTAAAAAAATTAAGATGGAAAGTGGAATGACGGACCATCTAATACCAGTAATAAAACTACTACCTGGGCTACCAAGCCAATAACTGCCAAGAATGTATTAACATGATTGCAGCAATTGATAAAATATTCTGGAATAGAGCTAGAATAACACTGAGCTGATCAAAATTAATTCTTTAGTGTTGCATGCCTATTTACAAAAGCCTCACCAGACTGACTGCAGTCTCTTGGGAATAATCAGATAAAGTTTCTTGGATTCTGGGGATGGAAAGATCTACACTACTTCCTTCTACAGTATACAAGGACTTATGTTCATACCCTCTTTACCCTCTTTACCCAGTGGTGGGATTCAAATATGTGAACAACCGATTCTCTGTGGATGCCGCTTACGGAAGTCCATTCTGGGCCTGGGTAACAAAAAATTAGCTATCGGTTCTGCCAAAGTGGTGAGAACTGGTTGAATCCTACCATTGTCTTTACCCCTTACTCTAGCTGGATATTCCATTATATCTATTTATTTATTTATTTATGAGACTTATATACCGCTTTAAGTGCAAGCACTCTCTAAGCAGTGTACACCAGTAAGCAATGTATATATATATTTACATTGCCCCCAACAATCTGGGTCCTCATTTTACCTACCTTGGAAGGATGGAAGGCTGAGTCAACCTTGAGCCGGTGAGATTTGAAATGCTGACCTGCTGAACACAGTCAGCTAAAGTGGCCTGCAGTACTGCACTCTAATTGCTGCGCCACCTCGGCTCTTAATCTAGAATGTTTATATTATTCTGTGAAATTAATGGATCACAGGTTGATCCATTTGTTTGTTTGTTTTTGGGAGGTGGAAAGACTTGGAAGAATAATCAATTATGTTAGAGTGTTTTATAGTGTGATAACTTTTAAGTTAAGTTTATCTCAAGGAGATCATTTGGAGTTTTGGGCAAAATTATTTCTACTTTGAAGCATAAATCACACTCTGAAAAATGAAGCAGTAAGATATGCAGAAGTTATCACTTATTTATAACCGAGAGAGAGAGAGAGAGAGAAGAAGAAGAAGAAGAAGAAGAAGAAGAAGAAGAAGAAGAAGAAGAAGAAGAAGAAGAAGAAGAAGAAGAAGAAGAAGAAGAAGAAGAAGAAGTAGAAGAAGAAGAAGAAGAAGAAGAAGAAGAAGAAGAAGAAGACGAAGAAGAAGAAGAAGAAGAAGAAGAAGAAGAAGAAGAAGAAGAAGAAGAAGAAGAAGAAGAAGAAGAAGAAGAAGAAGAAGAGACACTATTTGGTAAGTGCTTGCTTTTTTATAGCTAAGTTATGAAAATCATGTTTCAATTTTAATATTGTTATATTTCAACAACTTAAAAAATACTCTATACTGTAGAACATTAAAAAATAAAGGAAAACAGTCTTAGTGGGTGGTAGGACACACCTCCAATTAAATGTAGCCATTGAAGAAAAGCAAACAAATGAAAATCACTTTGTGGTAACTTTTCCTGCCAGCACTGAAACAGAATTGTGCCTAGTATGCAGACAAGCTCTTATTTTCTCCCCCATGTTTTCTCAAGTTTCTGCAAAGAGCCAAAGATAAGCCCACATATATTTATGTGAGATTTCTTGTGTTTTCTTTCCCAGAGACTGAACTCAGGATGTTCAACATAAAGATTGCAGTCCCAAACCTTCAAACCCACTGAGTTCCACTGAAGTCAATATTTTGCTTCTCTTTCTGCATCCAAGATTTTGGAATCACCCAGCAAACTCTAAAGCTCCATTTCTACCACTTGCATTGGGGTTTAGAAGATGAAAGAGACAGCAGTTGCTTGGCCCCTAACTCTATTCCACTTCACTTCATTTCCCGTTTCTAAAGGATACAGTTAGAATGGCTTCACCTCCAAACCCATCGTGTGTTTAGCTTGCAAATGGGCAGGTCAAAGGCAATGCCATTGCTGGAGACCCCCAGCATGTTTTGGGGAGAACTGGAGAGCAGTCAGCCCTGAATTGTTTATATTTATTATAGAAATGTTTATAGCCAAAAGCCATATTTTTTGATCTTGGTGTGGATATGGATAGTGATATCCATATCACAAAAGTGCAGGGACGAAACTTCTAGTTGATTTTTAGGATATGGCATTTCAGTGATTGGAGGATAATGGAGCAACATCAGTGCCTGAACTCTTCTATCTGCAGTTGCAGTGCACAGAGGAAGTGTTCAAAAAAGTCAAGATAGTGACCTTACTTATATGCCATTTTCATTTTTTTTTAACCTGTCCTTTCCTCCACATCCCTAGTAGCCCCCACACATACATTTAAGACACTCATTACAGGAATTATTTTTGCAAAAGAAACTGAAAACAGAAAAAAAAAATCACACTATTGAAATAAATTTGAGCACTGTGATGTAAAGTAGTCTCAGGATAAGTGATCTAATGAGTTGTCCTCTTTTCAGCAATCTTTTAATACAATTATCAAACAGCTTCATTCATAAGCATAACTGGGTGTACCTGCCATGTATCAAATGTTGATTTTGCTCACATCAGCTTATGCAGAGATCCATTATGAAGTAGTTGTGATGTTCAGCCAAGGTTCCTACTGAATGCTTAAGCTTGATGTTTTTCTTCTAATTATTTGTTGGATCTGCCCAGGGCAGTGTTTTTTTTTTTTTTTTTTTTTCAGTCTCAAGTTTAAGATGTGGGGACTTCAGCTCCCAGAATTCCTCAGCTGTACTGGTTGGAGAATTGTGGGAGTTGAAGTCCATACATCTTAACCTTGATGAGGTTGAGATCACTGGTCTAGGAACAGTTCTAGATGAATCAGATATAATGATGCCTTTAATTTCTTGAACACGCCACTGGAAACATTAGGAGCCCTAAGAAAGGCCTGCACTTACTTGGTTCAGCGTTTTCTTTCCTATGTCATGATTAGTGTGTCTGCATGCTTTTAATTATTATCATTTTCCCCTGAAATTATATAGGTAAAGTATTCTGTGATATTTGAAATGTGAATTATTGGCCCACAACTCCATGCTACTAATTTCCTTTATTCCTGCCAGGGCTGCAAATCAATTTTTTAAACTGCACTTTTTAATGTGGAAAATAGCTGTTGGCACATGGCATTTTTCCACCATGGTTAAGGGTTATTGAATTTTGCAGCAATGTGCTGCTGTGAAAATCCTATCCAGTTGAAAATACCAGCCTTAAAAGGGGCAAAACATTCTCTGGATTTCATCATTTTTCCAGAGGAACAAACAAAGCAGCCCACTCTGGTTTTGCTTGCAGCACCATTTCACAGTATTATTGTTTTTAATTATTTTTTTGCCTTATTTTCCTTCTTCCTTTATGATCTTCTCTGCATTTTTTAACCTAACTTATTGCTACTGTTTCCTCTTACTGTGTCATCTGGTTTGTCCACTCAGCTTCCTTACAAAGATCACCTTCCACAAGAAAGGTCTTAAAATTATTAAAAATAATAATGGAATAAACAATAAATGGAATAAATAATACTCGATCACCGGGAGAGTTTTAAGTAAAAATACTTTACTAAAAATACTTTACTTTGCTAAAAAAGTTGCCAAGCTTTCATTGGGAAAACTCCCCAACATCATCAGGGCTAAAAGGCTGTTCTAACAAAGGTGGTTTAAATGGGTTTGATCGACGTCTGTGCATGGCTTTTGGACCGTGTCACTGGCCCCTTTTAGCCCTGATGAGGTTGGGGAGTTTTCCCAATGAAAGCTTGGCAACTTTTTTTAGCAAAGTAAAGTATTTTTAGTAAAGTATTTTTACTTAAAACTCTCCCGGTGATCGAGTATTATTTATTCTATTTATAATTATGCCCGGGAGTCGCATTTTTACCAGCATTATTGAATATAGAATAGAATAATTAAGCAAAGATGAAAAACATATTTTGGCTTGGGATAAAGTTAATGAGGGAGAGTCATGCTGAAAACCCTAATTCCAATTATTGCTTTGACTTGGTCCATTGATCTCCAAACAGGTAAATCTGCTTGCATGACATACCATTCCACTCCTTTAGTTACTCCAGAAACTCAATGTTTATTTGCATATCTATTTTATAAGTCTTTCTTGGCTATGTTACCTAAAAAGTTAAATTAGATATGCTAGGGATTCCATATACTAATTATATACCCAAAGCTAAGATTGTCTCCATGGCAAACCCCAGGCTTCAGGCATTAAAACCATGCAACCCATCTTTATATATTCACACAGTGACTAAAGTTTGATATGCATTTGCTAGTGAGTTGGAAAGAATGGGCAGAAATTTTGTAAGTGAAACCAAGCTTATCACATTGTTAGATATTGCATGGTGCTTAGGTGTAATAAACTTTTATTTGTAATTAAATCCATGAAGTCTGAAAAATTCTTTTTAAGATTTTAAAAAAATGTGATTAAATAGGAATGGCTTAATGTACCAAGCAAGGATTTAATTAAATGACCTATGATTCTATAAATAATAATAATAACAATAATGAGGGGAAGATCTTTATTATTGCTTGTAATTGGTATAATGTGCATTGTATGGTATTGCACTTCTTTTACCTTCCATGAGTTTCATACTACACATGGGCATAAGTATGTATAAAAATATAAAACCTCCAAAATATATATGACCCTATAATTTTTGCAGACAAACCAAAGTATATATGACTCTGACCCCATGCTTTTAACAATTTTTTTTTCTAATTTGGCATCCACCAGCTCTGGATAAGAATGCAGTGTCCACAATTTGCCATGGATGGGATTCTTGGAAACTGTTTACCAAAGACTCAAATAAAGCAATATGTCAGTAATTTCAAGGTCTTTTTCTTCCAAATAAAACATTAATGGCTTTAGCTGACCTTGAAGGCTGCACCTGAAAATTACAGTTGGTTCAGAATACAATGAAATATGCAGGTTTGGGCACCCTTAAGTTTTCCTATAACCTTAACCCTAAATCCTAACCCATTGCACTGATTATCAAGTTTTTTTTTTTCTGGATGCAGTTGAAGGTGCTGGTATCATCTTTAAAGGCTTGCACGGCACAGAACAAGCCTATTTGTGGGATTGCTTTCCCCCAAGATATCTTCATATCCCTCCCCCCCCCACTCCAGGACCATGCACACGCTCCCGGACAGTGAGAGAACGGTTGCATGATGAGAAAGAGGCAATTAGCCAACAAACAATCATTCCCGACCCCCCGAAACCCAAAACAGTGATGATCCAGCAGCATCAGGAAAGAAGGAGGATGGGACCGGCTTGCCCTGTGATGACAGTCCATCAACGGAAACAACAGAGAGCCAATCGGAATGCCCGAGAGGATATAGAGATCGAGAGCAGTGTGAATGGGGGGAAATGCAAATAAGGGTAGAATGTGATAGAAACTGTAAAAAAGATCACTGGGTTGATGGAGGGAGGGATATAAAGGAACCAGGCATACATATTCAAAAAAGGAGGGCACACAAGGGCTTGTGTGAGGAGGAAGGAGATATTCAAGGGATTCAGTCTGACATGGAGTCCGAGAACATTAATAATGGGGTGAAAAAGCAAGTAGATGTCAGACGGAATGGCAACGACAGAAACGGAGTTTATGCAGCCAAAGAGAGGGAAATGGAAAGCAAGGGATGGGGAGAAAGGCTGAGAGTGTGCCCCCACAGAATGAGGGATGACAATTAATTGGGGAGCAAGTAAAGATCAGAAGAAGGAGGAAGGTAGGAGACATGGAGGTGTGAAGAGGGAACAACTTAGAGATACAAATGACCAAAAAAGGGGAGGAAAGAACCTCCCTAATTCAAGACAGTGGGAGGTAGAGGGGAATAATGACACACCCACAAGCAGTAAAAGCAAGAAAAGAGGAGTCATCAGTATGGAAGCCGTAATTAAAAAGCAGTTAAATCAATTAGGACCTACGACAAGATCTAGGAGCCGTGTGCAAATGACGGCTCAACTATAAAGGCACTCTCCCACAGACCAGCATTAACCCTGACGATGTCAGAAGTATCTGACGAAAGCTTGGTGATCGGTGATGGTATTAAACTTTTATAGTTTATTATATTCCTGGTGTTCACGTTTTATTGGTAATTGACTATGGACTCACCCGGAATCATATTTTTATTTTCACTATTCTTATTAATATATATATATATATATATATATATATTTCCATGCTGAGGGATGTGCTTGATTTTTAACTGGTTTCCTCTGCCCCATTCCCAAATATTGTGGGTGATGCCAAAAAATTGCATTGATTTTGTTAATGTATATTTAAAATTAATTAATATTAAACAAAGTTAATGTGTTTAATTTTTAATCATACATATAATATTTCCTTTATATTGCATTACATTTATATTAAAAATTACAATTGCAACTACTTTGGAAAACCATAGTATTCCCTATGACATTCTACGGAAGAAAAACTTGGACCTTAAAGAGGCAGAATAGGAAGAGTATTGACGCCTTTAAACTTTGGTTTGGGAAAAGACTTCTGAGTATACTGTGGACAGCAAAGAAAGCAAATTGAAACATTATTAAAGAAATTAATTCTGAGTTCTTATTCAAGATTAAAATGATCAGGTTCAAATTATCCTACTCTGGCACCTGCAAAGAACCATCTTTCTGGAAAATACTCTAAGGCTGAGAAAGATGGAAGGAAAGGGAAGAGGAGGATGACCAGCACCAAGATGGATGAATTTAGTTACAGTAGCAATGAATGTACCATTGGGAGACTTAAAAGAAAAGGTTAGCAATAGATCATTATGAATAAAATCTGTAGTTGCTAGCAGTAGAAAATGACTTGATGGGACATAATCAATCAATCAATCAATCAATCAAGCTACTTTCGGAGAGTAGCTGAGGATCATATCCACTATATTCAGATTCATCCAGGCAAGAAAGTCCATTATTTCCCACCACCATGTTGAAAGGTTTGGCTTCACAAGGAGATTGAAGTTACTGTATATGCATATACAGTATTGAGTCCTGAAGCCAATATGTCACCTCTCAGGTTGCCAAGACAGTGGAGATACTTGTTAGGGTACTAGATCAATGGAGGGTGCACCTTTTTGATCCTTCAGTAACCCCATTGTCACTTTGGGCAGCATTTGTCTATCTTGCTCCTACACTAGTTGTGGAAAAAAAGTATTGGAATTAAAATGGGATATGGCTGCAATCCCAGACCTAGCCAGTGCAGGTCTTTGCCTTGTAATAAATTATGTACTTTATCAGCCAACTTTTAAGAAATAAAAAAAATGAGATCAATACTGTCATAGATTGGTAAAAAAAATATCTCTATAAGTGAGGTGGTGGCAAGCAAGGTGGTACTTATAAGCTTCCTGGTCTCCTAAAATCAGGGATGGTTGTTAGTTTGTTTCTCAGTGGCTTTTCACTGTTGTAGAAAACCAATCCTTATGAATGACATTATATTTAAAACACTTTTTTCAGGCTCCTTAAGGACAAATGGATTATCTTTACTCATATTCTGTGTCATTTAGTCTACTCCTTTCTGTAAATATATACCCTCTCCCACCCTCTCCCTCTCCCACCCCTCTCTCTCTCTCTCTCTCTGTGTATGTGTGTGTGTGTGTGTTTTAGACTGCTGCTATTACCATAATCACATTCTCCTACCAAAATACAGTTTTAAGGAAGAGGCATATTTTAGTAATCTTCTGTCACCCTCTATCTTTCAAATGATATTCCAACTTTAAATCACCATTTTCAGAAAACTCAAATATAAAATGAGCTAGTTAACTTTCACAAGCTCCCTAGCATTTTTGATTCATCTGTTTTGCAGTATAAAACTTGCATTACTCTTGTAATAGAATGTATACTCAAAAACCCAGATGCAGATTTACTGTGGATGTTTAGCAGAAGTATTTTTTTCTAGACAGTAAAGCATTGAACATTATTAGATTATTGGATCATTCATCATACAACCTGCAATTGTATATTATTAAAAGATAGGACAAAAGGCTGAAATTGAAATTTTTAACAATAATCTAGCATTAAAATCTGGTTCAAATTGGTTCAAATTCTTCACATTAACATTAATTTTGTGAATACTGCTTTGTAACTTGCAGATTAATACATTTTGCCTAATATAGATATTATACACTGCCACAAAATTCTAAGAAATTCTGATTTCTGTTTACACATTTGTTTTCAGTTCTTACTTGGAAGTTATGAAATTAATTTGCATAGAAATTCTGATGGATTGACCTTCTCATTCATGCCTACCCAGATGAAATAAGTATACATAAATTTCCACTGAATGTACAAAGGTCTGAATTTGGTATTAGTAAGGACCATACTGCTCCTCCCTGCCTTTGACCTATCCATGCAGAGTGACTATGTAAGCATTCTATACATAAATGTATAATGAATATGTTCTTTCATTAGGTGAAAAATCTAATTGATCTGGTAAATATATAAATGTATTCAAAGTCCTTCAACACTTGTTAACATTCTTTCCTCCCAGTGCTTTGGATTATAAATCCCATCTTCCTTAATCCTTAATCATTATTCATACTAGCTGAAGCTAGGAACTACAGGCCAAAATGTCAGTACACTGGAGTAAACTAAGGTACAGTATTACTACTGCCTCATATTGTGAAGTTTCTACCATTGCCTTTTCTTCCTGTGAAATTCTCCAGTAATTAAGGAAAGTCCACTTATTTATTATTTCAGCTATCTGTACAGATGTGCCAGATGTTTGACAAGGTGAATGACACCAGTAGAATGCATTCTAGAATTGCCCCAAAAAGTCATAACTGTGGTTGTTTACATTATATCAAAGAAGCAAGCATTTCAGACAGTAATCTTTTCAATTCACATCTTTTTAAATTATTATTTTAAATCAAATTGCCGCAACATGCCAGAGCTGGGCTATGTGAAGACAATAAGCTTAGACTAACTATGGTTCATTTGAGATAAAGCTGTGAGTTAAAGACCACATATTGCTTCTACTGCAGTTTATAGTTATTGCCTAACATTTTGAACCAAACATTCTCTTGGAACTCTCTGTGCCTACATACACACAAGGGCCAGACCAGCCTTCTTTATTTATTATGGGTTATATGCATAAAGTTTAGTTCATATTTCAATCTTCATCTCATTGAGAGTCATGCAATGATGTTCACAACCTAGCAGTGCCCAAACTTGGTGGTGCAATGGTCAGGATATAGTATTGTACGCTAACTCTGCCTACAATACCTGTCAGGAATTCAATTCTGACTGGCTCAAGGTTGACTCAGCCTTCTATCCTTCCAAGGTCAGCAAAATGAGGACCAGATTGTTGGGGGAAACATGCTGACTCTGTAAATTACTCAGACAGTGCTGTGAAGCACTATGAAGCAGTATACAAGTCTAAATGCTATTGCTATTATGAAAATACTGCTTCACTTAAGGGACATCATTGGGTATATGCAACTGGTTTCTCACTATTGCTCAAGCTTCTGCATGAGCATGTACTCTGAGATGAAAAAATTCTAGCCCCAAATATATCTAGGAAGTTGTTAGAATATTTATAATGTATTATATGGTTTCAGCTAGGCAGGCAAGAATATATACAGTGAAATTGATCTCGATCTTAAATTTTATCCAGTAGAGCCTGAGGTTTCCAGAACCACCCTGTTCTACTGTTGATTCTTATGTATATAAAAAGGGCTTTAATATTTAAAGAGTTCATTAGCATAGTATAGCATACAAACAGGTGTATAACTATATTCTACAAAAAAACCCACAGTTAAATAGCTAGAAAAAAATGAGAAAAGATATTGTTAGAAGATAAAAATCAGAGCACTACTGTTGGTTTCTTGGTTCCTGAAATATCCTAAAGCTAAGTATGGAGTGCAACCAAACAATATGCATGCGTTTATGTAATTATTATTTATTCCCATTAATGTTCTTTTCTGTACAAGGATCCACAATTGCACTTAAAGCAAATTTCTCTCCTCAGTTGACTCTAATATGAAAATGTTTGCAGGATTGTGTCAAAGGGGAAGGTATCCTGCAACAATGAATTAGTTTCAATCCAAGTCATTTGGAATAAAAGTGTCCATGAGTGTTTCAAGAAAGTCAAGATAGTAGTAGTAATTATAGCCTCACCCATTTTCATGTGCTGCCAACACATAAACAAGGAATAGGCTTTCATTATGATCATGATCATCATCATCGTTAGAAGGGATCTTGGAAGTCTTTTAGTCTAACCCTCTGGCTCAAGCAGACTAATGGCTGTCCAGTCTCTTTTTAAAAGCTTCTCACAACTTCTGAAGGCAAGCTTTTCCACTGGTTGATTCTTCTTATTGTCAGGAAATTTCTCCTTAGTTCTCGGTTGCTTCTCTCCTTGGTGAGTTTCCATCCATTGCTTCTTGTCTTATATTCTGGTGCTTTGGAAAATAGGTTGACCTCCCTCTTGCTTTGATTGGCTGCTTGTGACTGTCACCACGACCTCCACTTCTGGACACTTCTGATTCAGAGGCCACTGCTGTTTATAGAAGGAAAACAGGCACATGAAATGTAAGCATGTATTAGACTTGTCAAGTGCATATTTAGTTCTGTAAGCAAAGTGCTAAAACGAAATACTACCCTAAAATTAATGTTGCATCTTTTTATGCTCTACTGAAACAGATTGAAAAGTATCCCTGCATTTCACATGATTTTATTAGATCAAAGTATCAAACCTAAGAAAAGGTATTTATTGCCTGTCAGTTGTGCAAACTTTATGCTGAGACATGAATTTTTAAGTTTTTTCAATAATAATAATAATAATAATAGAAGCACTCCCTCTCATCAAAAGGACACTTTCTGTCACCTGTTGAAGGGATGACAATGTTACCATTGCAAAATGTGCTGGAAATGTGAGAACTGGTTGTCTGGAAGTGAACATCTATCCATTAATTCCTCTACCTTCTTAAACAAGAGCCATGGAATTCAGACCTAATTGAAGAAAAGTTAAAAACCATCCAAATTTTCATTGATCCAAAGAGGTTTATCATAACTCTTAATGTATTTCTTCCTATATATGTGTTCCAGAAATCAAATATTGTCTATTCTTTCATACTATATTTTCTTTTTTTTATTTTCCATTTATTCATACAGAATACAATTCACAAGATAAAATAAATTCATAACCATTGGTACCGCCTGCCCATTTATTTATTTATTTTCAAATATTTATATGCCGCCCAATCCCAAAGGACTCAGGGCGGCGTACAAAGTTAAAACAGTGATACAACAATAAAATAAAACAGTCATACCGCGAGTCCGATCATATCCCGGCCCCCCAGGGACATCAGCCCCAGGCCTGCCGGAACAGGAGAGTTTTAACGGCCTTCTTAAAGGCCGGCAGGGTGGGAGTAGTTCGAACCTCGGGGGGAAGTTGATTCCACTAGGTCGGAGCCACCACAGAAAAGGCCCTTCCCCGAGGGCCCGCCAGCCAACATTGTCTGGCCGATGGGACCTGAAGGAGGCCCAATCTATGGGACCTCACTGGTCTCTGGGAGCTGTGCAGCAGAATGCGGTCCTGTAAGTAACCTGGCCCTATGCCATGAAGGGCTTTAAAGGTGATAACCAACACCTTGAATTGCGTCCGGAGACCCACAGGAAGCCAGTGCAGCTCGCGGAGGATAGGTGACACGTGGGCGTACCTTGGCGCGCCCACAATCACTCTCGCAGATGCGTTCTGAACCAACTGCAGCCTCCGAATGCTCTTCAAGGTAGCCCCATGTAGAGCACGTTACAGTAATCCAGTCTTGAGGTGACAAGAGCATGAGTGACTGTGAGTAAAGCCTCCCGGTCCAAATAAGGCCGCAACTGGTGCACTAGGCGAACCTGTGCAAAGGTCCCCCTGGCCACAGCCAATAGATGTTGTTCCAGATTTAGCTGTGAGTCCAGGAGGACACCCAAGTTGCGTGCCTGCACTGAGGGAGTTAAATTTGCCCCCCCCCAGGACTAAAGATGGACCATCCAGTTGGCCTTTGGGAGGCAAGACCCAGAGCCACTCGGTCTTGTCAGGGTTGAGTCTAAGCCTGTTCACCCCCATCCAGACCCTCACATCTTCCAGGCACCGGCACATCACGTCGACTGCTTCACTGAAAGGACACGGGGTGGAGATATATAATTGGGTATCATCCGCGTAATGACCCCTATCCCGGGCTCGCCAGAGGTCATTGGTCAGTGCGACCAAAGCAGTCTCAGTGCTGTAGCCGGGCCTGAAACCAGATTGAAAAGGGTCCAGATAATTGGTTTCATCCAAGGATCACAAGAGTTGAGACGCCACCACCTTCTCTACAACCTTCCCCACAAAGGGGAGGTTGGAGATGGGACGAAAGTTCTTCAAAACAGCTGGGTCCAGGGAAGGCTTCTTGAGGAGGGGCCTCACCACCGCTTCCTTTAAAGGTTGCGGGAAAGACCCCTCCATCCAGGAAGCATTGATTATCGCCTGGAGCCAGCCTCGTGTCACCTCCCTACTGGCAGAAACCAGCCAGGAGGGGCACGGGTCCAATAAACAGGTGTTGGCATTCATTGCCCTCATGGCCTTGTCCACTTCATCAGGGGTCACAGACTCAAACTCGCTCCAGATAACATGACTAAGACCAGCCCCTGGCAACTCGGCTGGCACTGCCCAGTTGGAGTCCAGGTCTCTCTGAATCTGAGCGATTTTGTCCGAAAGAAACTGAACAAACTCCTCAGCTCTCCCCTGCAAGGGTTCCTCCGCCTCCTCCACTTTAAGAAGGGAGCGGGTCACCCTAAACAAGGCGGCCTGGCGAGATTCTGCGGACGCAATAAGTGCGGAAAAGTGAACACGCTTTGCCGCCGTTATCGCCACTAAATAAGTCCTAAGATAGGCTCTTAATAGTGATCAGTCAGATTCAGAGTTACTGGCCCTCCAACGTCGCTCTAGACGTCTCTTGTGGCGCTTCATCTCCCGGAGCTCCTCAGTAAACCAAGGCGCCCTCCGGGGACCACCACCACAGAGAGGTCGCAAAGGCGCAATTCGATCCAGGGCCCTGGACGCCGCCTCATTCCAGGCCGCAACCAGGGACCCGGACGAGTTGTGGACAAGGGAGTCAGGTATTTCCCCAAGCTCCTCCTGGAACCGATCTGGGTCCATTAGGCGCCTGGGGAGGAACCACCTAGTCAGTTCCCTCTCCCTGCGATGGGGAGTGATGCTCTGAAGTCCAGCCTCAATAGGAAATGATCTGTCCATGACAAGGGCGAGATCTCTATTCCCCTTAATTCCAGATCATGTCTCCATTGCCCCGAGAGAAACACAAGGTCGAGTGTGTGACCACCCCTATGGGTCGGATCCTGAATTACCTGGGTCAGGTCCATGGTTGCCATGGAAGCCATGAACTCCTGCGCCGCCTCTGAGCGATCGCTGAGTGATGGTAGGTTAAAGTCCCCCAGTACTATAAGTCTGGGGAACTCCACCGCCAACCCGGCTACTGACTCCAGCAACGCAGGCAGGGCTGTTGCAACACAGCTGGGAGGTAGCAGCAAGCCCAACTGAACCCGTGAACCCAACTTCAATAGGAGGGACTCACACCCAACAACCTACGGGGCATGAATCCCATGAGGGCTCAAGGACTTCCGAGCGATGACTGCCACTCCCCCACCCCTGCCCTGATGTCGAGGCTGATGAAGCACCACAAACCCGTCCGGGCACATCTCTGAGAGGGAAACACCCCCCTCAGGGCCCAGCCAGGTTTCGGTTATACACGCCATTCCCCCCAGGCCGCGTCCACCCTCTCTGGTACCTTCCCAACTTCCCTCCTCTTTCTCTCCTCCCCTCCTACTCTCTTCCCCTCCTCTTCTCCTCTTACCATCCTACTTCCTCCCTACACCTTTCTCCCCTCTCATCCCTCTCAAACATATGAACACAGCATAGGGGAAATGCCCAAGCAGCACACCTCTCATAAACTACTATATCTATATAATCCTTACCCACCCACCCACCCTCAACCCTCCCCCCTCACTTCCCAGAGCAGAGTACAGAGTTATTAATGAGAAAGTTAACAATAATAAAAAAGAAGAAAAGAAAAGGAAAGAAAAGAAAAAAAATCATACTTAACCTTTAACTTCCCTTAAATTAAATCATCATAAACGAATCTCTACAACATTTGCTATGAAATTTACTCATAAAATAAATGAAACTTTGTAGTCCCATACTTTTTCTGAATATAATCTATCCATCTTCTCCATACAATAATATATCTTTCTTGTGTATGATCCTTCAAATAAGCAGAAATTTTTGCCATTTCTGCAAAATTAGAAACTTTAAATATCCATTCTTCTAAAGTAGGCAACAAATCTTTCTTCCAATATGAGCCTACTAGTAACCTTGTTGCAGTTAATAAATTCAACATTAAAGTAGTTTCTTTATCATTTAGATCCACAAAAATACCCAATAAAAATAATTGAGGAGTAAACTTTATCTTCCTTCTAAAAATCTTTTGAATGTTCCACCAAATCATAATCCAAAAAGCCTTTACCTTTTTGCAATTCCACCAAATGTGAAAATATGTCGCATCCTTATTGCCACATCTCCAACATTTGGATTGTAAATTTGAATACATACAAGATAATTTTTTAGGATCTAGATGCCATCTATAAAACATTTTATAAAAATTTTCCCTCAAATTTTGAGCTTGTGTAAATTTAACATTTCTAATCCAAATTATCTCCCATAAGTCCAATGGGATCGGTTCCTGGATATTCTGAGCCCATTTAATCATACAATCTTTAACCAATTTCCGAGTCTAATTCTATTAAAGCGTTATAAATTATTTTTATATGGGCCTGACTCTGATCTTTAATCTGAATAATCAAATTTTCATCTTCTAATGTTATTCCCTCTTTCTTATCTACAGTCCACCTGTCCACTATTTGTAAATATTGAAACCATGACTGTAGAATATTTTCTTGCCTTAATACAGCTAGGGATTTTAAATGCCAGTCCAAACCTGACCAAATTAATAATTCTTTATACGAAGTTTTATCAAAGCTCATCCCCTTAGAAATTCCCTCGATTGCATGTTTAGGAATCCCCCAGATAGGTATTTTATAATTTAACCTATGATAATACTTTTTCCAAACTCGAAGTAAGGCACTCCTCAAAATGTGTGATTTAAAAGCCCGGTCCACTTTCTTATTAAAATTAAATATGCATGCCAACCATACATTAAATCCCACCCTTCAAGAACAAGAATATCCTTGTTGGTTAAATTAAGCCAATCACTTATCCAAGTTAAGGCAGCTGCATCATACTATATTTTCTATACTGTAAGTGTTTTTCATCTTATGACCACTAGTTCTTTCTTTCTTTCTTTCTTTCTTTCTTTCTTTCTTTCTTTCTTTCTTTCTTTCTTTCTTTCTTTCTTTCTTTCTTTCTTTCTTCCTTTTGAATTTATGTACCACCCATCTCCTTCAAAGAGGGAGAATGGGACCAGAACTTCTGTTACTAAGCAAGACAGTTGTTAAGCAAATGTTAAGTGGATTTCTGCAGTTGTTAAATGAAACATGGTTGTTAAGCAAATCCTGCCTTCTCCATTGACTTTGCAGCCAGCTGGGAAGGTTGCAAATGATGATCACATGACTTGAGATGCTGCCACATCATAAATAATATTGGCTGACAAGCACCCACATTTTGATCACATAACCATGGAGTTTTTTCAGTATCATGTAATTTTATATGATCACTAAATGAATAATTGTAAGTCAAGGATTATCTATATGTATGAGATAAGATCTCCATGTGTATCATAGAATGGGAAGGGCCAATTATACCCCTGAGTCTAACTGTTTGCTCCACACAGAAATCTAGATTAAAACTTTCACACTAAATGTTTTCCAGCCTCTGCTTATATGTACTGAGAAAGAGGTGCTGCCATCTTAGAAATAGGTTCCACTATTAAACCACTGATATTATTAAAGTATTTTTCTAACATTCACACTGAATCTGCTTTTCTATAGCTTATTATCATTTTTCATAGTCTGCACAGTGGGATTATAAATAAAATCACAAACATTACAGTGCACAAAGAGATCACAGCTTGCACATTTCTACATACAGACACAATGACTTTGGGACATAGAAAGCATAGTATCTAGAAATCACCTTTAGCCCTATTCAAATGTTTTTTGTGTGTATGGGACAGAAGGCATGTGCATGAATTCTGTCACAACATTCCTGAGTATGTCAGTTCTATTATCAAACTTCTGAGTGAAATCTGAAGGGAGTATAAGATCTGAAACGAGATTCTAATAGTATTTGGCTGAGTGCTTTTAGAAGGCTGTCCATGATGGAAAAACATGATAGCACAGATTCTGCTTAATGTGGTTAGAAACTCCCTTTAGGCCTTTCCACTGAACACAGAGAGATCAAAGGCAGAGGAGAAGGGTGATCCACATATGGATATTGGGAATAATAACTGGTGCCTGAGTCCCTAGTCCTTTTCAACAGTTCATACATTTAGATAATGTGTCGAAATAGGGATGTAGTTTTATATTGTATGGAAAAAAAAACCTAGATCAATTAGTTTACATGGAACTTGCAGAACTAAAGTGCAGTCAGTTTATGAAAATCTAATCCCATCAATGCTAAATAACAATCAGAGGAAGTAAATAGGAAAGATATAATTTTCTTCTAGCGAACATCTGGATAATTTCTTATTAAACATTTGGTTATTTATATCAGGGGTGTTACCTAAATTAAGCAAAAATTGATTATGATAATTTGTCATGATTATTATGCAGTAGGACAACGAAATTGCTCCCACTACCCTTTCATACATTTCTTTTTTGTTTCCTCTGTTCATTTTTAGTGTTAAGTCATTGCATTGAAGATGGGTTATTTAGTACTATTCACTATATTTCCTCCCTCCATTACAATATATGTAATGCCATCAACCAGTTGCATTTGTATTACACTTAAACTTGGTTTGGTGTAATGCCAATTTCTACTTTGCTTAATTTTTTTCTGACCAATGTGTTGTGGAAATTAAATATATTCAGTCTATGATTTAACAAATTGTATAAGATAAAAAAAACAGATTAAGACTGTTGCCTGAACATATTATCTCTTTTCTATATCGATATTATTACTAAAACCCAACATGGGTTTGTCAAAAACAGATCATGCCAGAAAAATCTTATTGCATTCTTTGACCAAGTGACAAAATTAGTGGATCAGAGGAATGCTGTGGATATAATTTACTTGGACTTCAGTAAGGCATTTGATAAAGTAGATCACAACCTACTACTTGATAAGATAGAAAAATGTGGGTTAGACAGCATCGCCATCAGATGGATTCGTAGCTGGCTGGCTGACCGTACTCAGCGTGTGGTCCTCAATGGAATTGCATCTACGTGGAGGAAGTGTGTAGTGGGGTGCCCCAGGGCTCTGTTCTAGGCCCAGTGCTCTTCAACATCTTCATCAACGATTTGGATGAGGAGATAGATGGAGAACTCATCAAATTTGCAGATGATTCCAAGCTGGCAGGAATAGCCAACACTCCAGAAGATAGGCTTGATACAGAAGAATCTGGACAGACTTGAACACTGAGCACTATCTAACAAAATGAAATTCAAGGTGAAAAAAGTAAGGTTCTACATTTAGGCAAGAAAAGTCAAATGTACAGGTATAGTATAGGTGGTACCTTGCTCAATAGTAGTAACTGTGAGAGGGACCTTGGAGTCCTAGTGGACAATCACTTAAATATGAGCCAGCAGTGTGCTGCAGCTGCCAAAAAAGCCAACACAGTGCTAGGCTGCATTAACAGAGGGATAGAATCAAGATCACGTGAAGTATTAATACCACTTTACAATGTCTTGGTAAGGCCACACTTGGAATACTACATCTAGTTTTGGTCACCACAATGTAAAAAAGATGTTAATAATAATAATAAAGTTGGAAGGGACCTTGGAGGTCATCTAGTCCAACCCCCTGCTCAGGCAGGAAACCCTATACCATTTCAGACAAATGGCTGTCCAGTCCCTTCTTAAAAACTTCCAGTGTTGGAGCATTCACCACTTCTGGAGACAGGTTGTTGAGACTCTAGAAAGAGTACAGAGAAGAGTAACAAAGATGAACAGGGAACGGTTGCTGGAATCGGGTATGTTTAGTTTAATGAAAAGAAGGACTAGGGGTGACATGATAGTAGTGTTCCAATATCTCAGGGGTTGCCACAAAGAAGAGGGAGTCAAGCTATTCTCCAAAGCACCTGAAGGCAGGACAAGAAGCAACGAATGGAAGCTAATCAAGGAGAGGAGCAACCCAGAACTAAGGGGAAACTTCCTGACAGAACAATTAACCAGTGGAGCAACCTGCTTCCAGAAGCGGTGAATGCTCCAACACTGGAAGCTTTTAAGAAAAGACTGGACAGCCATTTGTCTGAAATGGTATAAGGTTTCCTGCCTGAGCAGGGGGTTGGACTAGATGACCTCCAAGGTCCCTTCCAACAACAACATCATTATCATCATCATCATCATCATCATCATCATTATTATAATTATTATTAATAGTATTAGTATTACTACTACTACTACTACTACTACTATTATTATTATTATTATTATTATCTGTGAACTATATAAACCATCAGGATTTATAGAAATAATAAAACTGCCAATAGTTCTATTCCCCATGGATTTTTCTGATCGTTTTGTAATTCTGTCCAAATGGATATCCATCTCTGCATCTGGTGGATTCTACTAATGAATGGCATATAATATAAAGCATTTATTTATTTTTTATTCATTTAATGTCCCTCCCTCACCTTTTTGCACAAAATACTGTGAATTACAGCTGATCTTTCTGCACAAATCCATTATCCCTCAGGCACATTCATTTTGTAGCATCCATGTTCCCATTTATAAAATGTTGCAAGGAATGGACTGTCTTTCCTAAAACTGTTTTAAAGCTGCATTGAATCTTCTCCCCTTCTTCTATTGTTTTTGTGGGATTCATAGTGCCTGCATTTTTTCCATAACCCTTAATCAAATTTTTCATTTTCCCACTCACTTTTTGTATAAATCAAGTTGCCTTCCACCCTTTCTCAGGAGTTTAAATGCAACTTCTTACTTTAATATTACTTAATTTGCTTTATTACAAATTTTATATTTAGAACATGTTGAGTCCTTTTTTAAAGCATCTAGGAGAAGGCAGGTCAGCACATCTAAACAGAAATTAAAAGAAAACCATGCATTTTTCTCCCTACAATCTTTCTCTCTCACCACCCAGCAATTTTCTTCTGCTTGATTTGTATAGGGATGTCAGCCTTTTGGCTTTTGATTTACTATTCAAAATCTCTTTGAGGAGAGAATAAATTAGACAGCTGCCATCCAAACTAAAAGACTGAAAAGTCATCTGAATTTCCTGGGCAGGACACACCCTTGTCTTTAAGCTTTATGTAACTCATAAGCCAGTGTCTTAGCCAACTGCTAGTACAGCAAGCAAAATGCATCAGCCAAGTCTTGTAAATCTGGGTGTTACACAGCTTTGGGCAAAGGGGAGGTTTCTACCATGTTTGTGCCAGTATACACAATTGTTGTAGTGATTCAGGAAGAGTGCTAATATCCCCTTCCAAGCTGGATACATCTATTCAACAGTGGATTATCTTGGAGGGGGAGACTTGGAAATAGGGTATCAAACATCTTAACACTAAAATGGGAAATAGGTAGGAATAAACAAACAAACAAATAAGAAAGAAATCAAAAGCCTCTTTTCTCCTCACATTTAGCCCTTGGTTTGATGACTGAACCTCCTGCAGATGCTTTACTTTGACTTGGTCAGCAGAAATTTTGATATTTCAAGAGAAGCAAATGGATAAACCAAAGCTCATCAGCCTCAGATTAGAAGGGTTTAAAGGCCCATGTGAATGAGACATCTTTCCTAAGAGTTTGTACCTGAACCTGAATCTCCCTAGTTCTACTTTAATGACTGCCCAATATTGCCTCATATGGCTTGAGAGCTATATTCATTAGTTTTACTGTTTGCATTTAAGATAATGTTGTATTTTTATTAATATTTATATTGCTTTCTATAAATGGATGTGATGCCATTTAAGGACTAAAGTAAAGATAAACTTTTTAAACACAAATTAGCAAACAGCCAATTTGCATATATAAACCAAGGTATGTTTAATTCTTCAAATCAGAATTTTAGAGCAGCAAATGTCTTATATTAAGGAAATGTGTACATGATATTAACAGAAATAACCTGTAAATATGAGCATGCAAGAAGAAAATACTTTCCAAATGCATATTAGGAAAAATACCAGAAAAATAAGCATAACATTTCTATAAATATTAAAAGACTGCATTTGAACATTAAAGAAAACTTCAACTTGGAAAAGCAACAGCCGCCATGCTTTGATATTTTTCCTGTTTTGCTGGTTTGTCACATCCCAAGTTGTGTTAAATTAACTGTTACCAAATAACAGCACTAGGGAACTGTATGCCATTTAAATTTCCCATAATACACTGGATTTTGCCAAGCTGTTGAGGCATTATGAGTAATTTTGCAAAGAAGCCAGGCATTGAAAATCGGATCCTTCACAGTTTGAGATCCAGCTTGTTAAGTCAGAAAGGGAAGAATATTTCAGAGCAGTTAGTGTAGAGCCCAATTTCAATGATTAAAGATACTGCTTATAAGTTTCATCACTCATTCTTGGGAGGACAACTCTCCAGGTTTTCATATTCATTATCACCTTAAAAATATATGCAGATGTGGACAAAAGAGCAAGTGCAGTTGTTTAAGTACTTTTAAAGATTTTTCCAAGCTTTGTTCTAAATATCAACACAGTGAATATATTTGCAATAGTTATAATTTCCAAACAGTCTCACAGAGAGTATATTATCTTAAACTGATCCAAAAGCCATCAAGTCCATACCATCCAAATTTCATTCATCTTGGTAAACCTCAACGTGGTTTGATTAATTTGGCTTAGTACAATGTACTGTACAAATTCAGCCCAACTGTGGCCAATTTAACAAACTGTAATTCACAAACTATGGCTTAGCATGATGTATAACCTGGCTTCTATTTAAAAACATTTACAGCTGATCAGCCATGAGTAATGGAGCACATTCCAATCCCACAGTCTTCCTTTAGGGAAGCATATTCTGTTCAAAACAGATTGAAACCATCTCCCCAGGCAGAAAATCTGTCATTTTCAGCTGTGGAAGCTCCATCAGGCTTAAAAATGTTCCTTTTGAAGTCACTACGAGCAGCAAGTGTGAAAGTCTGCTTATTCTTAAAAAGATTATATATTTCCGAGGTTACCCATAAATTTTATTTCAAGTCAACACTGAAAAACATCTCATTCCACTTAGGATCAATTTATATCTGGTAAAATTGAGTTTTTTTACAGGCATTTTTCCTAACTTCTGGCCATTCCATAATTAGATAATTCAATAATAATCACAGATTATTTGTTTTGCCTTATTTATTAGTCTCAGTTGTACATTATAACCTGAGAGTTGCCATTTTGAGGACTGTGTCATCAAAAGTCACAACAAAGATCTTCTAGGTATTCTATGTGTGTGTAATATAGAAAATGCAAAATGCGGTGGCAAAGTTGTTACTGCAAAGTTAGTCACTGTTATATTCCAGCATTATTAAATGAATTGTGTCGTGATTTGCTATCTGGCCAGCTTCAAGGTTATATTAATAAATTATGAAACTTACCTATAGAAATTCCTGAGAAAATAACTTCTCCTATTTAGGTTGGCTCAGCTGTTTTACTGATCTTCTTCCAAGGTACCCTGGTTGTGTCATTTCTTGCTGATAATTGTTTGGCACAAACGGAAAAGATGAGCTTTTTGATTGCAGCAGTCTCTCTATGGAACAACTTCCCATGAAGAAGTGATAATGATGAATAGAATAGAATAGAATAGAATAGAATAGAATAAGTTTATTGTCATTTTAAATGTACACTAATCAGCATACATTAAACTGAAATTTCACTGCATATAGCTCTCAAAGGGTCACCATCTCCAATATGCACTACATAAATATGACAAACAAATTGCATATAACCACATACCCACATATATTCTATGACACAGAGAAACAACACAGTTCAATGTATACATGTAAATGGTGAGAAAAACTTCCCATGAAGAAGTGATCTGCTAACTGGATTACAATCTAAGGACAGGATGAAAACACTTTTTCTCTTCCCATCAGAAATGAAAATATACATGAATTAGGAGACTTTACTGGTTATTTGTTTTGTAAAATACTTTGCATTCCTTCCATAAAATAGTATCTTGCTCATTTTATTCTAAATACATTGACAGTCATCTAGAAATTAAAAAAAAAAACCTTCAGATACTATTGTTTTCAATGATTTACTGCCCCAATTTCAAAGAACAGCTCTGGAATTAAACCAGGAGGAAGTTTAACCAACTTGCTTAAATAATCTACTTCCTCAAGGCCACCCACTGAAATGAATGAGGTAACCCCCTTAAAGTATTTCTATGTAGCTATACAGAATGCAATGACCCATCTTGCTTAAGATTTGTGAATATTTCCAAGGATATGTGCTTAGCCCTGTTCTCTCTGATGTTGCTGGCAAATGTCCAGTGTTTTAACTGGTCAAATTCCAACTGTTTAGCAGTGTATCATGCCTGTATCTATACTACTAAATTATCAGTGCAATCTATAGCAACCTGCTCAAGGAAAAAAAGAACATGAATTTTCTAAACTAACAGGGACAAAGCATTTTTTGCCACTGGCTCACCTTTGAACAATGTGTACCATCACCACTCCCTTGTTCCACATGTGAAAAGAAGTAGTCTGCACAAGTTAATGAAAGTACATAGAACTCTATGACATAAGAGAGTTTCCAGCTCATTGGAAATCCTTTTTGCATGTCAGGGAGAGTTGTTGGTCCCTTACTCAAACAAACATAGTGCAGCCATTGTAGAGTATCAGATATAATTCTCTCACATGCCCTTCTAAAAGAGCAATATAGAAGTTCTGGAAAGGGCTATTCCTTTCCTATCCTTATTTCAGACAGGAAGTTTATAAAAAAAAAGGGGGGGATACACTGAAGGAAAAAATGGTGTCTGACAATTGTTGGCTCTGGCTTCTTCCATAATTTGGTTTAGTTCCACCACAGGTTTAATTCTCAAGAGAGATCTCTGTGGGAATGTAGCCTGAGACAAGAAAAGGGTTGCCTATCCATTTAATGTAAGAGGGGTAGTTAGATAAACACTTTTTTTTTCAAATTTTATTAGCCCACACTGCTTTTTCAATGCCTGATTTTTTTAAAAAAACAAAAACAAAACAAAACTAACTTTGTTGCCAAAGTGAACCTTAAGAACCAAATAGTTTTGTTTCAGTAAAATTTCTACTTCTGCTACATTTCTTATGGGGGGGGGAATAATGTATAAAAACCTATGACTTAATAGCAGAACTTATATTATGCATACAGATTCATACGTCTTAAGTTAAAAGGGGCTTTGCTATGAACATTTTGCAAGTAGGTTTTTTTTTTAGCAATGTAAAATATGTAAAATTGTTAATTCAGTGAAGGACAACTACATGGAGTCATAAGTGGAATTGTAATTGTTACTTTAAAGGCAGGATAAAATTCCAGTTAATATTTTTCAGACTAGATAAATAGATCCACAACACAAATTTATCTTTGTTTAATGGGAGGGAGAGTTTTTATTCTTTAACCATAATATACCTATAGTGAGGTTTACACTACAGCATTCATCTCTTTTCCACCTTGGGTTGGTAGGATTTCTACCTTCAGTTTTTAGCAGTGATGGTCAAAAAACAAATTCCACATGAAGGATCTCAGATTACTCATCTCTGCTTCAAAGAAAAGATAAGCTATTCATTTTATTATGATTGTTTCTCATTTATAAAAATTATAGTAATACATGGAGTACAAAACATAACCTTCATTGTTTCCATGTTCCAGTTTGGGTATTAAAGATGAGAAAGGGGCGTTGTCTTACCTGAACGCCTTTTCTCAGCATGATGATGGAGAATCCATGGATGGGTTGTCTTAATCTATCTGCTCCAATTAGACTAAGTCTGAAATTTAGTACCGCCCCCTCTGTGCCAACTGCACCCCAGTTTTAGGCTAAGGCGATACTCAGACTTTAGTCCGATGCGTCTGAACAATATGGGAACCAGGCCAACTGACCTAATGGGAGGGAATGGATTCTCCATCATCATGCTGAGAAAAGGCGTTCAGGTAAGACAACGCCCCTTTCTCCAGCATGATTGGATGGAGAACCCACGGATGGGACATACCAAAGCCCTGTGTCCCTAGGGTGGGGAATTAGATTGGGCCTGAGTCCCATCCAACGCTAATGCGTGTTCTAGAACCTTGCGGCCAAATGAAGCCGTAGAAGATGCATATATATCCCTCTTGTAGTGACAGACAAAGGAAGAGGGCGATGCCCATGTTGCTGCTCTACAAATTCCCTCTATGGAGGCCTGAGTAGACCAGGCAGCTGTAGTAGCTGCGCCCCGGTTGACTGGGCCGTGATATGCCTGGGATCTCGCAGTGACTGAGACTGGTATGCCAGAGAAATACAAACTCTAATCCACCTGAGTATTGTGGTTGAAGAAACCTTCTGACCTAGTGATGAAGGGTGATAGGACACAAACAGAGCCTCTGTTCTGTGGAAAGATGAGGTTCTCTGTATATAACAATATAAGCCCTGCGCACATCCAATTTGTTCCACTGAACCTCTATGTCATTAGATGGGTTAGGACAGAAGTCCGGCAAAACTATTTCCGGAGATCTAGGATACAAGGACTTGACCTTAGGCACGAAGGAGGGGCCTAGCCTAAGGGTTACCCTGTCCTTATGGAACGTACACAGGTCCTTCCTCACTGAAGAGTAGCCAGTTCAGATATCCTTCTCGCTGAAGTTACAGCAACAAGAAATTCTACCTTCATCGATAACTTTTTAAACAAACCAGTGTCAATAGTTCAAAGGGTGCGAAACAAGAGCCTATAAACCTGATGAAGATCCCACGAGGGGTATCTATGTACAGTTGATGGTCTGACGTTGTTAGCTCCTTTTAGGAAGGAGCGTATCATAGGGTAATGTGTTAAGGATTCATTGCCACAGGAAATAACTGTGGCAAGTGCTGCTACCTGCCTGCGGATGGTGCTTGTGGAAAGCCCTTTGTCTAGACCATCCCTCAGGAACTCCAAGATAACTGGAATTGAAACCGCCAAAAGGTCAATTTTTCGAACTGAACACCAATTACAGGAGTCTCTCCATGTGGCATCGTATATTCTATTCGTCGAGGGTCGCCTGGATTGCTGAATCATAGCTATGACCCTTGACGAATATGAGTCTCAGCCTAAGGCCTGCCTCTCAAGTGCCAGACGGTTAACTGGAGTCACTGAGGGTCTGGATGGCGTAGTTCCCCCTGAATGTGGGAGATGCGATTTGCTGGGATCCTCCATGGAGATGATGCGGAGAGCTCTATCAGGTCGGCGACCAAGAGCGTCTCGGCCAATGCGGCGCAACCAGGAGGACCTCTGCTCGTTCGCGAAGGATCTTCCTGATCGTGGCAGGAAGAAACGGCAGAAGAGGGAAGGCATAGAGCAGTTCCCTGGGCCAGGGACTGCGGAGCGCATCTGTTCCCTCCGCTGATGGAGGTGGGAACCCGGAAAGGAATCTGGGAAGTTGTGAGTTGGGGGGGGAGGCAAAAGGTCTAAGGTTGGGGAACCAAACCTGTCCACGATCTCTCTGAACACCTTCGGATCCAGCTGCCATTCGGAATGGTCCATGGTTGCTCAGTTCAGTGAGTCCGCCTGCTGGTTGGTCACTCCGGATATGTGCTCCGCCCTGATGGAGGCAAGATTCAGTTCCGCCCAGGACCCCAGCAATTTGGCCTCCTGCATGAGAGGCCTGGACCTTGTCCCCCCTTGTCTGTTGACGTGGGCCTTGGCTGTAATGTTGTCGGTTAAAATCAGGACATGTTGGCCCTGTACTATATCGGTGAATCTCTTTAGGGCCATATGTATGGCTCTGAGTTCCAGCCAGTTTATATTGTTCTTTAGGTCCTGTTTGGACCACCGACCTTGAGCCCAGTGCGTGTGGAGGTGTGCCCCCCACCCAAACAGGCTTGCACCTGTGGTAATGGTAATCCTGTCTGGTTCTAATACTGCTCCCCGTGACAGCGCCGGGGAGTCCCACCATTGAAGGGAGTTCAAGTTTCTGAAATGGAAGGAGAAGCCATGTAATTCTCTGGCGTGGAGGCGTGCCCATGGCACAATTTGCACGCAGGACATCGTCTTTCCCAGTAGCTGTGATAGGGAGGCCAATGTGACTACTCTGGCCCTTTGGATCCGACATACAAGAGTCTAAATAGAGTTCCTTCGGTCCTGAAATAGGTAGACCGTACAATTGTCCATGTCTATAACAGCGCCCAAATGGAGGAGCCGGGTTGTTGTATGACTTTTCTGGAAATTAAAAGAAAACCCGTGCTCCTGAAAGACCTTGATGGCTAGGGCGAGGTCTGACTGAGCGTTTCGGAATGATGATGACTGAATTAGTATGTCATCTAAATAGCATTGAATTCTGATTGGAATTTGTCTAAGGTGGTTAGGAAACATGTCTCAGTTAGGTCTATTGAGGTAAGAAAGTCACCTTGCCTGATGCTGGCCAGGATTGATTGAAGTGGTTGCATCTTAAACTTCTTATACCTCAAGCAAAGTTTAGATCTTTCAAGTCTAAGATTACCCTCCAGCCCCCCAAGTCTTAGGGATGACGAAGAGGTTTGAGTAAAACCTTCGTCCTTCTTGGTCTTGTGTACTGGTTCAATTGCTCGTATTTGTAATAAATGAGCTATGGCCTCTGACATAAAGTCAGCCCTGGACCTGCTCGTTGGGATAGGGCAAGAGCGGAATTTGTCAGGTGGTTGAGAACAAAATTCTAGTCTCAAACCTTGCGTGACAGTGTCTAACACCCATGCATCTGTAGTGATGGCTGTCCAAGTGCTGGACTAAGGGGCCAGCCGGCATCTGTAGTGGTGACTGCCCAAGTGCTGGAATAAGGGGCCAGCTGGCTTCCTATGGGAAGTGAGACTGTGAGATCACTTGCCTCGTTTAGAGGAACGGCCCCTCGGCCTTGAAGGGGCCGCTTGGCCTGGATCTGTGGTCTGCTTCTGCATGCTGAACGATCCTGCTGTCGTTCTTGTCTCTGAAAGGAATAGAGGGATGCCTGGGCCCAGTCCCAGGATGGAGCTGGTCGAAAGGCAGCCTACTGTAACTGCTCTGTGACATGAGTTAACCAGAGTTTTACGTTTGTCCTTACCTTCAGTTAAGTATGGTTCTAGTGCCTTACCAAAGAGATGTCCACCTGTGTAACGTTTAGAGGCCAGACGCCACTTGGTCTTGGTGTCTGCTCGCCAATTCCTGGGCAAAGGAGCCTTCGTGCTGAGATGTCTGCAGCGATGGTCTGGCAGTGTATCTAGCCATGTGCAGAGAAGCGTCGGCTAGGTACTGGGATGTAGCCACTAACTTACCCAGATTTTGGTGAGCTCTGAGCTGGTCCAGAGGGATCCTGTCCTGGAGCTCACGTAACCCAAGGGCTGAAGCCCTGGTGAAGAAGGCCATGGATGTTGCCGGCTTTGTTGCCCAGGCTGATGCCAGATGGGAACTACGCAATGCGGAGTCAATCTTTTTATCCTCCGCCCTAAGTGCCTCATTTATGTCCCCAGGGATGTTAGCATTGGGAAACAATGAGTTCAAGGCTCATCAATCTCAGGAATCTCAAATAGGGAGGCCAGAGAACGGGCAACATTGAATAATGTTCCCTCTACTGCACCGGGGCTTAAGAAGGATCCTAAGTTCTCCCATTGTTCTTGAACTATACTCAGAAAAAGAGGAGGGCAGGGAATATTGTTCTGCGAGACTGAGGGCTCGGTATATATGGCGTGGGGACCCTTGGACATTGTAGGTGGGGTCTCCTGTTCTTGGGGGAGGTTTGCAGTAGTGCAGGCCCTGAGTAGCAGGGAATTAAAGAATGAATGGTCAAAGAGACCGCCAGGAGGGGTGGGGTCAGAGGGAGTGATGCCCTCGTCCTCAAACAAAATCAGGCCAGATTGTTCAGCCCCTGTAGATTCCAAATCCGATGAGGGATCCTCCATCAAATCTGGAGATTGTGGATGATACGTGGCCTGGGGGGGTGGCTGTGGGTGTTGGAGGCCATAAACTGAGCCACAGCCTGGGCTATCGTGGACTGAAGGAGGTCCGGGTTCAAGGCCTGGTTCTCAGGAGGGCGAAGCCCTGCTGCAGTGGGGGGTGAACGTGGCCTGGGGTCCTGGGGTGTCCTGGTTGGTTGTGCCCCTCCCTGGGTCCACTCTTGTGGTTAAATCTAATTGGGGAAATCCCCTGGGGGAAGACCAGGTCCCTGGGGCTGAGGCACAATGTGAGGAAAGGGGTTCAAAAATGGACCTTCCCATCGTGCCTGTCAGATCTGGGGAGGCCGCTCTCAGTCTTTGGGACTCCTTCTCCCTCTGTGGCTCCCTGCTTGGCCGGGCTCGCTTGGTGGTATTCTTTCCACTTGCCTCTGTTTGGCGTTTCCTCTTGGCCGGCTCGCTGATTTTCTCTGCCATGATGAGTTGCTCTGGGCTCAACCTTGGCAAAACGCCCCCCCGTCGGCGCTGTAACTTACCAAGGGAGCCTGCAGAGATGATTCAGCCCTTGAGGGGGGTGGGCGGGGAATTAATGGGCACCGCATCCCTTGGGAGCGAACAGGCCCTCCCCGGTTCAACGCTGTAGTCTCGAAGCTTCTGTCACCGGTGATGAACACTGCCTTCAGGAGAAACTCCAGGCAGTCTGGGCCTCAGTCACACACAAAATGGCCACCGTGAGTCAATTCAAAATGGCGGCCGCAGAGTTCGCGCCCAAAAAACGGCAGTTAGAAGAAGGCCTTGAGGCCTGAGGCCTAAGCTGCGATGAGCCCTCGTTCCGAGGAATCGCTTGGGCTCCTAACGCAGCGAATGGATTCCAAAAAAAAAAGCCCATTAGAAGAAGAAGGCCTTGAGGCCTGTGGCCTAAGCTGCGATGAGCCCTCGTTCCGAGGAATCGCTTGGGCTCCTAACGCAGCGAATGGATTCCCAAAAAAAAAGGCCATTAGAAGAAGAAGGCCTTGAGGCCTGTGGCCTAAGCTGCAATGAGCCCTCGTTCCGAGGAATCGCTTGGGCTCCTAACGCAGCGAATGGATTACAATTAGGTGAGCTGAGAGAGGCTGAGGCAGGCCGAGGCCTAGTAAGGCCTCCAGGCTCTGAAAATTGGATCGGTGCCAAAAACTTTCTCCTGCTGCTGGGGCGGTCTGCTGAGGCCGAGGGACCTAGAAAAGGCTCCCTCCAGGCCTGATGAGCCTCGTCGTCCCTTGCGGAGCCCCCCAGTCAATTGGCAAGCTTACCCCTGCCTCTAAGGCCTCCAGGCTCTGGTTAGAAGAATGGAGCCTCTGATGCGGAGGAACGGCCCCTGGTAGGAGATTTTTCTTGCTTCTGGGAATCCAATTTTCAAGCTGATTGTGAAGCTGAAAGGCTCTCAAAGGGAGAAAGGGAAAGTTCCCCCCCCCCCAAAGGGAGGTTTTGTCAGCCTGTCAGCCTGCTAGGCTACAGGTTGGGATGAAATAAAATAGGAATACACAGTCTTCTGCTCCAGGAGCGAAGAAAAAACGCGTCTTAGAGCAAAGAGACTAAGTCTAAAACTGGGGTGCAGTTGGCACAGAGGGGGCGGTACTAAATTTCAGACTTAGTCTAATTGGAGCAGATAGATTAAGATAACCCATCCGTGGGTTCTCCATCCAATCATGCTGGAGAACTACTGACTTACATTCCAAGAATGATTGGCTCAAATCCACAGCACTTACCTTGAATCTGATTCCTGCAACTTGTTAGCAATGTAATTATCTTAGCCTTTTGCTGCTTAGTAGGTAATTCTGCTACCAGTTGCAAAAAGGATGAGATTCTCTCTGATTAATACAAGATATCTTATATCTGAACTTTTATAAGTTGAAAGTATCATAGGAATCAAACAGAGTTCACTTAAGAGGAGGAGACTGAATTTTCTCCTCCCCACACATTAATATCAGGTTTTATATTTGTTTACATTTAAACAAATTATTGTTGATTTTAAATTAGTAATTTGAAGATGGGCAAATCTTTCCATTTTGGTCTTCCTGAGTTTCTTGTTTTCCAGCCATAAGTTTATTTAGCAGTATTCTTGATATTATTTTGGAATTCATTCAAAGACAGTCTGCTCAGATTTCTTTGTGCATTTTTGTATACATTACTTCCAATACATACATTCTGATAATTTTTCTTACTATGTAGACTTTTTAATATTTTGATTGCTGTACGCTGTCCACAATCACTTTTTGTGGGTGACTATACAAATTTATTTAATAAATATTTTTAATATAGCTTTATAAATAATTTCTCACTGATGAAGCGTTTATTCTATTTTGATGTTTGTCCTGTTCTGTTTTGTTCTAAATTTGTCACTAATATTCAACCCTGCAAATCATTCTGCACAGGCTTTATGTAGCCAACCTATCAGAAAATTCTGAAAAGCAAAGATTGCATCAGGTAAGTACCCTTCAATTTGCTTAAGGCTTGAAATGGGCAAATGCTTGCAACAACTCACATGAAATCATTTTTCTTCCTTTCTGTTAATGCTTTCTAGCTTGCTCTTATCTGTATGTGCCATTTTTCCTCCTTTTTTTGCCTTTTTGAGATTCTACAGAATAATTCAAGAATGATTCTTCATATTCTCTACTAATTTCTTTAACCTGAATTCTGTGATAACACTACACAGTTGTCTCACTTAGTGTTAATTTTCTGAAAATGTCCTTGAATTTTGAAATTTCCTAAGTATTGCAGATTCACCAAGCTTGGGAGCATACTTTTATTGGAATGGGCAATTAATTATTTTTATGTTTAAGTGATCTTTAAATATTTTCAGAATATGGACAAGTGAGATTCCTCTCTTTTTTTGGAGTTCCTGAGAAGTTTACACATGATGCAAGTAGTCCTCGACTAATGTCCACGATTGAGCCCAAAATTTATGTTGCTAAGCGAAACATTTGTTAAGTGAGTTTTGCCCCATTTTACAACCTTTCTTGCCACAATTCTTGAGTGAATCACTGAATTTGTCAAGTTAGTAACACAGGTGTTAAATGAATCTGGTTTCCCCATTGACTTTGTAAGAAAGTCGGAAAACAGGATCACATGACCCCAGGACAGTACAACCATCATAAATGTGAATCAATTGCCAAGCATCTGAATTTTGATCACGTGACCATGGAGATGCTGTAATGATTGTAAGTATGAAAAACAGTCATAAGTCACTTTTCCAGTGATGTTGTAAACTCGAACGGTCACTAAACAAACTGTTGTAAGTTGAGGACTACCTGTACTAATGGTCCAAGCAAATTGCCGGAAGATAAAAGTCAATGGGCTAGACTCTCTTCTGGGCATGAAGGGACTCGAGGCTGATTACATGTTAGACCCCTTCCTCCCTCAGGCTCAGCCTGCTCACCTCCTACACAAACCACTGTTCTGGGCACAAACGTCTAGGGGCCCCCTCTGTGTGTAAGCACTCCTTTTTCTTCTACTCCCTCTTTTCTAACTGTGGCAAGAAAAGTTGTAAAACAGAGCAAAACTCACTTGACATGTCTCCCTTAGCAACATAAATTTTGGGCTCAAATGTGGTTGTACATTAAGGACTACCTGTAATCAGTGGAACAGCTTGCGTCCGGAACACTGGAGATTTTAAAGAAGAGACTGGACAGTCACTTGTCTGGAATAGTATAAGGTCTCCTGCTTGGGCAGGGGGTTGGACTAGATGATCTCCAAGGTCCCTTCCAATGCTGTTATTCTGTATTCTGTATATCATTTTCTGCTGTTTTAATAACTAATATAATGTCCAGCAGCTTATAGAAATAATGCAGATGAGGTTATATTTTTTATATGCTTCCTCCTTCCTTTTTTTTTTTTAAAAAAAAAAGCAGTTGTAGTACTTACAGAATCTGCCACAAAACACAAACATGTTTAAATGATTTGCAAAGAGTTCAGTAAAGTCCCTTAATTGCAAATTATAGTACAATTTGGAGCTTGTTTGTAATATATACAGTTTGCATGGGAAGAATCCCATATTACAGTCAATCTTCATGTTAAAAAATAGAAGAAGTTGTATATATCTGGGAAGCTAATGTCAGAGAATATAACACCCCTTTGAAGCTGATTTGTGAAGCAAATGTGGACCCTTTCCTTCTAAGAGCACCTATGTTGAATCTCTTTGGTTTGTAATAAAGCTCCATCTCCTGCAGGTACATGTTTTAGGAGAAGGAGAAAAGGAACCTTATTTTATGAGTTCTATGAGGATTGGCCACAGGTTACCTAGGCTGGACAGCTGTGGCAGGTAGCAAAAATGCTTGTCAGAACTGCCCAAACTGTCATGGTCTATCTTCTTCTCAACACAATTCTAAAATGATTCAAGGACCCTCAATCACTTTGTTGAAGTGAATCAGGTGGCTCTTCACTTTTCAAAGCAAATCCATGGCTCAGATTGTTTTAACAAATAGAGTATATCCATTGCTTGACCTGGAAAAGTATGGAAACCTATCAATAAATATATGTCTCAATGTAAAAAAGCTCTAAATGCATTAAGGATCCGTCTATCCATCCATTACTTTTTAAAACCTATCTAGTATTTTGTCTGTCTGGCTCTGCCTTTATCTATGGTACTTCAGATGCTCACACAGTTCAGGCTTTAAATTGATTAGCTGGATCAATATTTTCATCCAAATCAGGAATGCTAATTGTTTAAATATACAACCCAAAGAGTTACAGTATCTGTTTATATCCACACTTTCATTTACTGGGTTGCTGACTTTAATAAATGAAAAACAACAGAGAAAAAATATATCAGTGTTAAGATGTAACAAAAAGAAGTGTCTATGTGGGAGGACAAGGACTCAAATGAATGTTCTGTCTTTTTTATGTATATTTCTCAATATGTATATACAGGTTACTATTATATACAAGTATATACAGATTAATACATGTATATACTTGCTTCACAGGCAAAACTGGGACTGGACTCTTGATCATTGAGCAAAGTGGTCATTAAGTGAGACACCCGTGTGACAGCTTTGCTCAATGACCGCAATCACATCATTCTGGATTGCAGTCATTAAGCAATCTCCTGGGTTGTTAAATGGCAAAGCAAAACATTTGCCTGCCTGCTGAATGATACATTTTCTTCCAAAAAATTGCCTATGGATGGATTTCAGTTCCAAGGAGAGCTGAAATTCTTCCAGCAGATAGCCTTTTCATCCTCAAACACTCTTGCAACCCACCAAAGGATTTCAGTTCCCCCTGACCCCTCAATGCACAAATCCTGGAAATTTCAGCTCCATTCCTGCAACATGCAGAAGGATTTCAGCTCCCTTCCATCATCTCCATTTGCAACCTTTCTTGCAGCTTCCCCACTGAGTTTTTGAGAAAGATGGCAAAAAAGATGGCAAATGGCAATCATTTGTGGGATGCCTAGCAACTGATTGTAAATGCAAGTTGATTGCCAAGTGCCTGAAATGAAGTCTTGTGACCGCTAGTGGGAGGGGAGGAGGTGTGATGTTTTAGGAGATACTTTACTGGCCATAAAGGACCTTTTCAAGACCATTTCTGATGGCCTCTCATGTCTCACCCATGTAACAACCAGCTTAACTAATATAAGATCAGCAAAAGTTGGCTAACTGTTGCCACCGGTTGATATTTAGTGTGCATGATTTTTTTACATACAGTATATATGCGCCTTCCTACATCTAAACTAACATTTCCCATGGTTGTGTTTTGATGCATTTATTAGTTTGGGAAATTAATTATATATTTTATATCAGAACCCGCAGAGTATATATTCCTAAGCATCTCCACTTTGTAATAGAAGACTCAGCCTTTGGCACTAATTTCAAGTTTGAAGCCTCCTTGAAGAGAAGCCCTATGCAGAAGATATAATTAAAGCTACAATCGCATATATAAGATGTGGCACAGATAAAGTCAAAGTCCTCTGGGCCTGCAGGTCTTGGTTTGAAAGAATCCAACTATTTAAATGCAAGAAGATTGTGAATAAAGGTCTAAGCTGTGTTCACCCAGAAATACTTTAGCTGGAGGCCTCTGTTTTCTTAATTTAGGCCCCTGTGGCATATAAACCACACAGGCAGCTACAGATTCTCATAAAAACATTATCAACAATACCAGGAGTGCAGAAGGAACATTGTTTTTATTCTTTTGAGAGAAAAAAAAAATGCTGTTAGTCCTAGACCAAGATTTCAGCCAGATTCTAAATTAGAAGAAGAAGTTTTCTTCACTAAATTTGGCTTAGACTGCTATTGGTTTAGGCCAGATCTACAGGCAATAAGGTTACTCCTCTTCAGAGATATCTTCAATTGTCTGAGATTTTCTCATCTGGGTAATTTCTAAGTGTTGTACTGGTCATAGCTCTAAGAACAAGATTGGTAAACATGATAACTCTCTACCTTGTTCCATTGGTGACTAAATAATCACATTGATCAGCTTGATAGTAATCAACTGTCTGTTCCATAGGAGAGTGAATATGAATTCCTATTTATTTATTTGGGCCAAAGGATCAAGATGGGAATCCTGGCACTGTTCCAAATTTCCTACTCCTTAGCAGCAACCAGATTTCATAGCTTGTCTGGTTTCTGAGCCTTCCAAGCTACTAATATTATTATTTATTTATTATTTGTTAAATTTATCCTATCTCACCATGGGGCTACTCTAGGCAGCTTACAACAATAAAAGGGAAGAAATGAAAAGAATGGGAAAGAACAGCAGTAAAATAATAGGGCAATAAAATAAAGAATGAAAAAAAATAGAGAAAGAATTATATGATTACTGGAGTCTGCCATCAATCCAGCAGCCATCTCCAGAATTTGGAACCCAGACCAAATGGGTAAAGTACAAGGAACATCAGTGGCAGCTTTGTGGTGATTTGAAAGTTGTTGTTCTGTTGCTTGGCCTGCAGGGTGGATACACGAAATGCTCTGTTTCCTCTGTGAATGAGACAGTTGAGCCAGAGATTCTCATTATGTCAGGAAAGACTGGCCATCACAACAATCCTGGGAGCCAGGAAAGAAAAATGTTCAAAATCCAGCTCTCGTTGACTGTCAGAAAATTTTGTTACTACCATTTCATATAAAGCTGGGCCTGATGAAGAACAAAACAAAACCAGATTTCCAATAGCTCTATCAATAGTTGCCAAGACTTAGTGAAACCAAAATTAATGAAGTCATCTTTATCAGTCCACAGATCTGAGAACTTCTCTGAGATGATAAATTTGATCATCTGTTGTACGGCAAGGAAAAGAAGGTATGGGAAGCCTTCAAGTTGATGGCAATTGAGTTTCTCAGGAACAGCAAGGCAGATGACTATGAAAATCATGTAGAAAATTTGCTTAGATCCTATAAAGCACTTGGTGCAAACTTGTCACTGAAAACATGTCACTGAAAATTCTTACACTCTCATTTAGACTATTTGCCTTTGAACTGTGGAACAGTGAGTGATGAGCATGGGGAGAAAAGATACCAAGGAAAATGGAGTCCATCCATGTTTGCCGATTACTGCTGGAATCTCCCCGGGGATGATCCTACAGCAATTCACAAGAGAAAAGTCAAAAAGTACAATTTAGATACTAAATAAAGATGGAATCTTGTTGTTTAATCTGATGTTAGAGCTTGTCAGTTTTTCATGCAAAAAGCATGAAAATGTTAGATTAAAAAAGCAATAAATGAATGGAAAGTTATGTTATTGGTATCAATAAAAAAATAAATTTATAATGATTGGTGTGGTACTATTCTCATTGCTATATCTCATTTTGCAGAAAAGTTATGGAGCATAATAACACATCCCCCTCGTAATTTTGAATTATTTTGATACAATTTTGACCTGAAACTGGAAACTGGAGCCAATTAATGCTTAGGACTTAATTTTCCTTTATTAGTGACCCAATTCTGGTAAAATTTAGCTACTTTCATTTCTGAGGCTTTCTCCTTGTAGACCAATCATTGTAGACCATTATAATTGGACAGTCATTGGATCTCATTTGTACATTGGAACAGTTGATAAGTGATTTGAAGATAGAGGGATACCAGTAGAATTTCTTTCCTGTAATCATCAATATGCATTGTTAATAAACATGATTTTTCCAGAAGAGATAGGATGATCTGTTTCTGGTGCTTGACAATCTATTTGGATTTTCTAGGTATGTTTTCAGGGTATGTGTGTTGTGGCTGGATTTGGGAGGTAAAATATACCTCCCTGGTAAAAGGAGTCCTACCATCCACCTTTAAGGAGTGTGAGTGGGGGAGGGGAGGGAAAGACAAGTAATTCCTATTATTGCCAAACTCTCCAATTTCAATGGAGAAATAGAAATGAAGCTTTTGAGCCATTAGTAAAATGATGATCTGGAACATATCAGTAAGAATCAAACATTCAAAAAAAAAGAATCAAACATTATAAACTTTCAGAAAAGCTACTAAGATCTTTCCTTTAAATAGGACTTTAGGGAAGCCACAATTATAGGAGTTGGACTCTAGTATACCCAATAGTTTTAATATTTAAGGAGTTTATTGCATGTGTTTTTAATTTGATGTTTTAAAATAATATCATCATGGTTTTTATCAAATACTGTTAAAAGAGCTCTTGTGCATCAAGAATTCAAATCAGAACTTTTCTATCCTGAGAACATGCTTTGTACCTCCCTGCCAGAGAAGATACATAATTTCTTCCTTGTGTCAGTGCATCCGCTGTCGTCCGTCAGTAAGAGTAAAGGAACGCCGGTACACACTGAGCTCGTCAACCGCTTTATTGTGAAGACGAAACAAAGTCAGCACTGGGAGTGGTTTTCTCCCAGTGCTCTATAACAGTGTGCCACACCCCGTGCTCCCGCCCCCAACTCCAAGCCGACATCCGCCCAAACCTAATATATGCCCCCCCTTCCCCTGTGCTCTCCCTTTCCCCCACGGAGCTCCACTCCCGCACCCCTCTGTCCGTGTGTCCAGTCCGCGCGTTCCTCTCCCGCCGCCACGCTCTCCCTGCCTACTGGCCCGCCTGTCTGGTAAGTATTCCCCACCCTCAGCCCATGCTGGATTCGCCGGCAGGGGCTTAGCGTCCGGGAAAGTCCCCTCGCTTCGGTCCTTCTGCGTTGACGCGCCGGCGTTCGCCCGGCCTGCCGGCCACAGCTGGTCGTCGGGGAATCCCGGGCTTGCCGGCATCAGCTGCTCTTCGGGGAATTCCGGGTTTGCGCGCAGACCGGTGCCCGTCTGCGCCTGCACGCCGGCGCGAGGAAGCAGGTCTGGTGCGAAGCCCCGTTCGGCTCGGGCTTCAGCTGCGGCGGCGTGCGGCTCGGCGGTTCTCGAGGGTGGTGGGCTGTCATCTGCTTCCCCCCGTCCCCGTGTGTATGTCAAGCCTCCAGGAGCTTGACATGCGGCCCCTTCTACCATGTCCCCTCCTAGAAAAGAGAGAAGAGGGGTTGAGTACACGGCATTACACTCATTTCGCCGTGGCTTATCTGGACACCTACGGTGGAATGCTCGGATTAGCCTAGGGGCGTTTACATCCCCCTCCCCCACCCAGGTTGTGTCCGAGAGCGGATATCCCTTCCACCGTAGGAGGTATTGGAGTTTTCCATACCGCCTTCGAGAGTCCAGGACCTCTTGTACCTCGAAATGGGACCCTGAGACCGGCCCTGGGGCCTCGGTAGTGTACGGGGTTCCATGTGCAGGTTTGAGGAGGCTACTGTGGAATGTCGGATGGATCTTTCCTAAGGAGGCGGGTAATCGTAACTGGACTGTGACCGGGTTGATTATTTTAGTTATTTGAAAAGAACCTACATATTTCGGACCCAATTTCCTGCATGGCACCTGTAATCGAAGATACTTGGTGGCTAAATACATCCAATCCCCCACCTTGAACGGTTTGTGCGCTGCCCTTTTTTTATCCGCTTGGGTTTTGACAGCTGCCTCGGCCTTCTTCCGTGCTGCTTTAACCCGTTCCCATAACCCTGTTATCTGGGAATACCATGTCTGGGGAGTCCGTCCACTATCTGCCTCTGGCGACCATTCGGGAATGGGGTTAAACTCCACTCCATACACTATCTTGAACGGGGTATATCCAGTACTGTTGTGGACGGTATTATTATAGGCCACCTCGGCAAATGGTAGGAGGTCCACCCAGTCCGTTTGCTGAAATGACACATAACTCCGAAGATATCGTTCTACCATTGCATTTGCTCTCTCTGCCGCCCCGTTGGTGCTGGGATGATACGCTGAGCTTAAGCCTTGGGATGAGCCCAGCATACGAACGAACTCTCTCCAGAACCGTGCAGTAAATTGCACCCCTCTATCTGATATAATTCTCTTGGGTGTGCCATGGAGCCGATAGATGTGTTGGATGAACAGTCGTGACAATCGCCGCGCCGATGGTAGCCCTCTACATGGAACAAAATGTGCCTGTTTCGAGAACAGATCCACCACTGTCCAGATCACATTATAACCCCGGTTTTCGGGCAGCTCTACGATGAAATCCATGGCGATCTCCTCCCAGGGCTGAGATGGGTTGGCCACTGTGTGTAACAGTCCCATGGGCTTCCCAATCCGGGGTTTAGCACTGGCACACACATGGTACTCTCTGACATATTGTTCCACATCCACTTTCAGTCTGGGCCACCAAAACTGTCACCGTAGCAAATGTAAGGTTTTTAAAAACCCGAAATGGCCCGCCTGCTTGGCATCATGGCATCTCTGAAGGACAGATTTATGCAGATTATCAGGCACATACATCTTATCGCCTTTCCAGGCCACGCCATCGCGAATGGTCAGCCACCCTGGATGCTCGTTTGCCCACTTATCCGTCAACATGGCGGTCCTAATGGTGTCTAACTCATCTGGTTGAGATTTGTGAACTGCCCTGTTGGTCATCTCCTGCCGCGTAAAGGGCATCAGCGCCTGTATGACCTCTTCCCGTTTGCTATGATACTGTGGCATCCACGACAACGCGTCAGCCAGAAAGTTTTTTCCTCCTGGCACATACCTCAGCACAAACCTGAACCGGCTAAAGTATTGGGCCCATCGGACATGTTTTGGGGCCAAGCGCCTCGGGGACTGTAGTGCCTCCAGGTTCTTGTGGTCTGTCCACACCTCAAAAGGCAACTTGGCCCCTTCTAAAAGATGTCGCCATGTCGTCAAAGCCCATCAGATTGCAAAGGCCTCCTTCTCCCAAATGGCCCAGCTTCGTTCGGCCGTTGTAAATTTTCTGGAGGTATAGGCACAGGGCTGTAATGTCCCGCTTTCATTCTTCTGCATCAGCACCGCCCCCACGGCCACATCGCTGGCGTCGACCTGCACCACAAACGGGACATCCGGATCTGGGTGGCGCAGCACAGGCTCTTTAGCAAACAACGCTTTCAAAGTCTCGAATGCCCTTTGGCAGTCCATGGTCCACTCCAATGGCTGACTCGGGCAGGGTTTTCCCGTAAGATGTTTCATCCGTAAGAGCTCTGTGAGGGGCTGAACAACTGCAGCAAATGATGGAATAAATTGGCGGTAAAAGTTCGCGAATCCGAGGAAACTTTGTAGCTGGCGCCTGGTCTTGGGGGCTTGCCAGTCCAGTACCGCCTGCACCTTACTCGGATCCATTTCCACCCCGTTCCCCGAAATACGATAACCCAGGTAATCTAGTCGCTCTCGGTGAAACTCACATTTCGATAATTTCACATAAAGTTGGGCATCGAGAAGTTTCCGGAGCACCTGTCTAACAAGACTGATATGTTCATCCCTCGTTGTGGTATATATTAAAATATCATCCAGGTACACAAGGACCCCTCGGTATAGGTGGTCATGCAACACCTGATTAATTAACTGCATGAACACCGCAGGGGCCCCTTGCAATCCGAATGGCATGACCCGAAACTGGAAACTGCCTAACGGGCAATTAAACGCCGTCTTCCACTCATCGCCGGCTTTAATTCGCACCCTATAGTAGGCTTCTCGGAGGTCTAGCTTGGTGAATATGCGACCCTTTCCTAAATGTGCCAGTAAGTCCTTCATGAGAGGGAGGGGGTATAAATGTTCGACGCACACTGCGTTTAACCCCCGGAAATCGACACACAGACGCAATGATCCGTCCTTCTTTTCCTTGAATAACACGGGAGCCGCTATCCGAGAACGGGCCGGTTGGATAAACCCCCGTGCTAAATTCTGGTCAATATATCTACGGAGCTCTTGTACTTCTGTCAGTGTCATAGCGTACATCCATGGTTTTGGGAGTTTAACCCCCGGCAACAGTTCAATAGCGCAGTCTGTCGGCCGGTGAGGGGGCAGTTGATCGCAACCTTGCTCGCTGAAGACTTCTGCCAAATCCCTGTATTCCTTGGGGTATGAAAGTCCCCCCTCCTTCTCCTGGAGTTGTGCTGCTACCCCTGGGACTACTGGGACCTGATCCCCAGTACCACGCTCCACTGGAGTTGGGCCTACCCCAAGGCGCACCTTACGGTAACCCCCCTCCTACCATATAGTGGGGGTCCATTTATCTAACCAAGCCAACCCCAGTATGACAGTCTCCATCATAATAGGCACCACGACGAAGCGTAGCACCTCCCAGTGGTCTCCCAAGTCCATGCGTACCCGTTCGGTAACGTGAGTCGCGGGGACCTCTCCCAAAAGCGACCCATCCACTTGCTCAAACCGGATGGGTTGTGTTAACCTATATATCCGGAAACCACTATCCACTGCGACTTTCCTACTGATCAGACATCGTGTGCACCCGGTGTCTACTAAAGCTTGACATGCCCTCTGTACCCCCGTTACCGGACTTGTTAGGACTATGGGTAGAACAAATGGTCTAATGGGTTCACTTACCATCGGATCGGCGGACCCGTCGTCCGGACTGTCTTCATCATCCCCCGGTTGGTAGCGTGCCGCTGCTGCAGGCTCTGGGGTGGCCGGGGACCCCCTTCTCACTCCTGGGGTTGCTTGCTGGGTGGCGGCTCTCGAACTCTCCGCGGCCGTCTTCATGGGGGTAGCCCTACCACTCATTGTGGGCTTACATGGGCTAGGCGCTGGGCACTCAGCTGCTCGGTGGCCCGGCTGGTTGCAGCGGAAACACCGAAACACAGCCTCCCCAGGTGCACCGGATGACTTGGATGTTGCCCGTAGTGGCACCTGGCCTCCCTCTCGCTGCTTATCTTCAGAACGCCGTGGCCTCAAGATATCCCCCAATCCTCGATGTACCTCTTTGAGGCCTACCTCCAGCTCGACCACGACCTTGAACCAGTCCCGGAGTCTGTTCGGAACTCCCCTGTACACACAAGCCTGACGTAGGTCGTGGTCCAGGCCAGCCTGGAAATGATGCACCAGCAATCGCTCTGGCCATGAAGAATACAATCGACCGGCTAACTTACGGAAGTCCCGCACATATTTGATGGCTGGGCGCTTCCCCTGCTGCAGTGCAAGGAGGTCTGCCTCTGCTCTCTGCGCTCGGGTAGGATCTTCAAATCTCACATGCAGAGCGTCCAAAAACAGCCCCGCACTCCCCAATTCACGGGCATGGTCGCTACACAGGTCGGCTGCCCATGCAGCCGCCTCTCCCCGCAGAGCCGCGGTAACTGCGCCAACCATGGCCCATTGGGAGGCATATAATTGGGCATATTGATCTAAGTGGCTTATGGCTTGGCCCAAGAACATTGCCAGGTGATCAGGGTTGCCGTCAAACATGACAGGAATGGGAGGGGCCCCCATGAACTCCCTGGACTCCATGGTCCCAGGGGTTGGCCTGGCATGGTGTTAGCATATCCGGGCGCAGGCCCCAGCTGTTCCACACCCCCTCTCACTACAGGACCTCTAGCCACCTTTCTGGGACCAACCTGCTGGGTTGATTGTGGCTGACCCGGCGGGCCGCCCGACGGGAGGCCCGTGACAGCCGACCCACCTGCTGGAGGCGGCAACCGCAGCCTTGGACTGCTCAGGCGAAACCTGGATGACGGGGTGCGTGCCGTAGAGTCCTCTTCCGATTGCCACATGTTGGAACCACCCCTGTAGCTTGCCTCGCCAAACCGGTGTCTCAAAATATCCATCGTATCTTGACCCGGAGCCGTGGAGTATCTCCAGTCTTCATCATCCTCGGAGGTGACACGCCTCTCCCTCCACCCCGAGTGAACGGGCTTCGGCTTGGGTGTCAGAAGCTGCTCGGTCTGCACCCCAGCCACCGCTGGGCTTTGCCACCACTCCTCTTGTGGCTTGGCAGCCCCTGTCTCATCCACACCGGACCCTGGGTTTGTGGCCAACAGCAGCTTTGGCCGCACCACAGGCTGCTCAGCGGCTTGTTCCAGCTCCGGAACGGCCTCGCCGGCACTGCCAGCCTCCACCTCCCCCTCGACCAGGGAAACGCCCTGCGTGCCTTCCGCCATACCTCTCTCCTCCGCAGCAAGTAATAGGTTGAAGGAAGAAAAGGAGTGCTGACTTCCTGTCAGTGCATCCGCTGTCGTCCGTCAGTAAGAGTAAAGGAACGCCGGTACACACTGAGCTCGTCAACCGCTTTATTGTGAAGACGAAACAAAGTCAGCACTGGGAGTGGTTTTCTCCCAGTGCTCTATAACAGTGTGCCACACCCCGTGCTCCCACCCCCAACTCCAAGCCGACATCCGCCCAAACCTAATATATGCCCCCCCTTCCCCTGTGCTCTCCCTTTCCCCCACGGAGCTCCACCCCCGCACCCCTCCGTCCGTGTGTCCGGTCCGCGCGTTCCTCTCCCGCCGCCACTCTCTCCCTGCCTACTGGCCCGCCTGTCTGGTAAGTATTCCCCACCCTCAGCCCATGCTGGATTCGCCGGCAGGGGCTTAGCGTCCGGGAAAGTCCCCTCGCTTCGGTCCTTCTGCGTTGACGTGCCGGCGTTCGCCCGGCCTGCCGGCCACAGCTGGTCGTCGGGGAATCCCGGGCTTGCCGGCATCAGCTGCTCTTTGGGGGATTCCGGGTTTGCGCGCAGACCGGTGCCCGTCTGCGCCTGTGCGCCGGTGCAAGGAAGCAGGTCTGGTGCGAAGCCCCGTTCGGCTCGGGCTTCAGCTGCGGCGGCGTGCGGCTTGGCGGTTCTCGAGGGTGGTGGGCTGTCATCTGCTTCCCCCCGTCCCCGTGTGTATGTCAAGCCTCCAGGAGCTTGACACCTTGGTCTGAAAAAAAAAACAGAGTTTAAACATTTGAGTTTTCCTTTCTCAATTCCCAATGACTCCAGGATTGGAGACCCTCCAGATGTTATTGAACTATAGCTCCCAAAGCCTAAGCTAGCATGGCTAATAGAGAATGTTGTAGTTCAACTGCACTTGAAGGTCCACTATCAGCCGTAATCTTCTGTAAAGTTGCAGACCACCAGATTTCTCTACTACAAGTGTTTGAATGAAATTCAGCTGAGTGACTGAATACAGTACTCTTCTTGTTTGATAGATAAATTAAGATTCATTCTGAAAGGTTTGAAAAGGAAAGATTTTATGGAATCTCCTATCAGTAGAACCCTGGCATGGCATTTTTGACAATAGGTTTATCTTTCCTTGGCCATGACTGGCTGCCTATACAACTTTGAAAACACCATGGAGGAATTAACATCATATACAGCATCTTCAGACTTTTGTTAACCATGTCAATGACTTGGGTGCATCTGTGATAATCTTTTGAACATATAAGGCATGGGGTGACCTTAGCAGGTGAGCTGGGATAAGTCAGCAGGTTTTATCGAGTAGAGGCAATATTAATTTAAGAAAAATACAGCACTCCTGGTGGTGTCAAAGTGGGGGGTGTCATTAAAGAATCCTTTGATATTATGATATAAATTCCCTCACAAGCATCAGGGAGTCTTCTTTTCCCAATATTATTCTTTCTGAGCTTTACTTTAATCAAGCCAAAAGTAGAATGGGTGGAGGAGGGCTCCAGCTCTTTCCCTTTCTCTTGCTTTCCTGCTGCTGAGATGAAAATGATAGGGAAAGAGGGCGATTTTTGAAGGAGAGGGGAGGGAGGGGGGAGAAGAGGTTGTTAGATCAGTTTCATGCATGGGACAAAGCAGACAAGAAATATTTTTCTTCTTAGTCTTTTTGTACAGACAACCCTTTCAGCCCAAATAGAATGTTGTAATTGCTCATATTCAGCTGACAGAGGTTCCCAAATGAACTGCGCTGAGGCGTCATTTGCTAATCTGTCATGTTCTATAGCACCCAGTACTGCACTCTGTAAAAGTGTCTTCTTCTCTTTAAGTTATTTATATAGCTGGCTGAAAGCGCATTGCTTGTACAAACTAGAAACTATTAGATTAGACCAGCAGAGACAGCTGGAGGCAATCTTTTTTTAAAAAATGAGTGGGATTCAAAGTGGGGTTGGAAAGCAAATATTATTTCACTGGAAGTCTATTAGAAATAGGGTTCCCTGGATAACAAATAAGTGCTTTGTTAGCTTTGCTGGGAGAAATGGACTGGCCAGATTGGCACCAGCTGGGTTCCGTGATAAACTGCTTCATGGAAAATGACCATTTTTCTGATGGGTTAGATGGTTTGAAATTAGGGTGGCTGTTCTTCTCCTCCATTCCTCGCTTAGGTTTACTTATCTAGAGTGCATGTCAGAACTTAGCAGCTAAGGATGAGTCAGTTTGTTTTAGAGTTCTCCATCATTAACACACACACTCTAAAAACATGAGGCAGATCCAGCCAATTGGAAAGTAAATATTATCTTCACTGAGGGGAAGCTTAAAAGGTTGTCCATACAAGAATGTCTCAGTACGTGACAAGAAAAAAAGAAATAATAAAAAGAAGAATGATGATTTCTCTTCCAGGGCTCACCAGGAGACACAGACTATGGAAAGTTATCTTCTGTGGTGACCAGTTTGGGGAGATGGGAAAAAAAAAACAATCCTAAGAGCAGAGAGCCTTGATGGGGTTTCCCTGAAATAATTAATCTTTGAATTATATTGCTGTCATTATGGGATTATTAATATTTTCTTTTCATTTTCCATTCCATCAGTAGCTAACACTGTCCTTGACAATGATTGAAAAGATTCTATGGAACAATTCAGACTTCTTGAAAGATTTAAATTTCCATCTGTATTCAAGCTTCTATGAAAAGTTAGTTAACTTTGTAAATTTATAGAAATGCTCACATAGCTAACAGGTCTTTCATTTTCTTCTCTAATAGATTCCTTATTTCACATTAATAAGTGAAGCAATAGGTGATCTTGTGCTCATTGTCATCATCACCATCCCACTCATGAAAAAGTTAACAAGTAATTGAGGACTGTCTCAACTTTTTGTGTCTTTGGCTTAAATATGAATATAGGAAGTCCCCTGGTTATGAACCTCCAGCTTATGAGCAGCCCTAGATAGAAATAGGCCGCTTGCATTACTCAAAATGGTGGACTGTTGACTGGCAACCTGATCTGATTCAGAAAGAGAAAGGCAGGCACATGGTGGCAAGGGGACTCTGGTGCTGCAGGTGGGGAGGCTCAGAAGTGTCTCTATCTGGCTCATGGCATCTCTTTTCCTCTTACATTCAGCTGTAGGCATTATAGACAGGAAAGCCTGGCAGTGTGTCTCTCTTGTGTGCATGTGGCTGGCAAGGACAGCCCCAGTCCTGTAGCTAGGGAGGCTATGGCTGAGCAGCAAAGCACCATCTATGATCCACCATTGTATTTCCAAGCTCACTTTATTCATCAGCTTGGCATTAATATGCCTCTCTGTTTTCACACCACAATTCCCTCCCCCAGCTGAGGTCTATTTTCTGGCCTATTTTCACTGGTTTATTTTAAGACAAACATTTTATTAAATAACTCGTTGCATTTAGATATAAATCCAGCATAAGGACAGAGTTCAGAATGAAACTTGGTCTTAACTTGGGGACTTGCTCTGTTGGTTTTCTATAGTCTTCTCTATTGATATCTATATTTACCTAAGACTGGACAGCTTGTCTGCTTTCACCACGTTCATGTAAAATCCAAATATATTGTTTTTATTTGGTAGCAGCCTGGGAGTTTATCTTTGAATTCAATGACACAATCAATGACTTTTCACAAACACTATGAAGCCAGGATGGGTAAACCCATTGTTCGCTGAATTAAAAAAAAAAATATAATACTAGCCCATAATAGATGAATTCACAAATCCCATTAGGGCAAAAGAAAAAGGAATGTGTTTTGGGAAAAAAAAAACATAGCCTTTGCCATGCTAATTGTATACAAGGCACAGTGGTAAAAGGCATACTGCAGACTAATTTTGCCAACTGCCAGAAGTCCAGCAGTTCAAGTCTCACTGAATCAAGATGTTATGGTTCCAGCTAATGAAACACTTCAAAGAATTTCCAGGCATTGATTTTCCTAAAAGTCGTTTATTGTTACAAAATGTCGGCGCAGGCATAATGGAGGTATGCCAAGATCTAAATTCTCCTCCCCTGAGCAATTAAATTAGCAACATGTTTCCTCCCTAAATTAGCAGTCATATATCATGTTATCCAATCAGTGTGAAGGTCAAAGGTTTCCTTCCTCTCTCTTTCCCGGGCTTTTCCCCCCACCCTCTTCTGCTCTGCATTAACTCTAAAAATACCAGACAGTTCTGCATATTGTCAAAGCAAGAATATATAGTATTTGCAGCATTGACACAAGGTTGACTCAGCCTTGACTCATTCCAAGTTGGTAAAATGTGGACCCAGATTGTTGGAGGCAATATGCTGATTCTGTAAACCACTTAGAGAGGGCTGTAAAGCACAATGAAGAGATATATATGCCTAAGTGGTATTGCTATTGCTAAATACAATTTAATATAATTAGTAATATCCAATACTGGATATTATTATTGGCTAGTTGTCTGGTCCTTCAACAGAACAAGTCTGCTGAAACTGAGCGAGCAACACTTAGAGCAGGGGTGTCAAACTTGCAACATCACGTGACGTGTCATGACGTATCATGACTTTTTCTTCATTGCCAGCAATGGGGTGGGTGCAGTTTTGGCATGATGCATCCAGCCTGCGGGTTTGACACCCCTGACTTAGACAGATATGTTTGGCCTTTAGCCATGTTACTCAGGGATATGGGGAAATGGATCATGGATAGGAGTTACAGAACCTAACTCAGTTCCCTGGCAACCTTTTCCAAAAGAAAAATTAGGCAATATAAAGCAGTTCCAGATTTACACACACACGCCCAAAAAATTCCACTCTTGGATTTTGCACTGACTAGGAAAGGCAAAAGATAAACTGATCAAACCTGCAAGCATTTACAAGATGATTATGAAACTGAAGAAGTCCTAGGGATGCACCTGATGTCTAGCCTGCCCCAGGAGGAAAAGGAGCCATGGTCCCTCCCAACTCGACTCTTCCTAGTTGCAGCTCCACAGCTCCAGTCTGTGGGAGATCCTAAAGTTTGGCTGCTTCTGCACTTCCCACTCACAGTTCATATCAAAAGGCACTTCTAACAGCAGTAATGATGGGTTTCCTGGGCTGGAAAGAAGCAGCAATCCTGCCGTTTCCTTTGATCTTCCCTTTTTCCTCCTTTCTTCTGCAGGGCCATATTTCCCTACGGGGAAAAGTATGAGGGAGGAAGTATGTCACAGGCCTCCTTGCAAAGAGCTCGGTGCCTCTTTTTATCTGCAAGGGAGGTTTCATTCCCTTTAGGAGGATTAAGCTTTCTGACTGGAAACTTCTGCCTATTATTTAAAATTCATAATACTGCACAATATTCAAACTCTGTAGGAGCTCAGCTCTCCTGGCTGAACACGTGCTAACAAGCTTCCCTGAAATGAACAAGAGCACTTAAAACCTGAGTGGCAAGTGGAATCAGTCTGTCTCTTTCATGAGATGCCAGCAGCCAATCCTTAAAAATGTTGCCAAGTGCAGAATATTTTCCCGGCAACCTGCGTCCTTATTTGTCATTGATGGAGAGGGAACCACACCAATAGCCTAATGAAATAGACTGCAGCCAGCTGTTTCAACTGGGAATCCTCCTTGGAGTTCTGGGTGTTCTAAAGGAGGCATTGGAAGCATTGGAAGCAGTTCCACCATGGGTGAAGTTGCAGGCAAAAATGGGAAACCATCATCTTATAAAAAGAAAGTATTGAAGGAGTGGAGTTTCATATGAAGAGTGGAGTATCTTACGAAGACATACAGCATCACTGAATACTATGTGTATTGCTGCCAAAAGTACTATTATTCTATTTACACTGATTGTTTCCTAAATGTATGTTATCAGATCTCATTTTCCTATCATTTCACCATTTTATACCACATTCCACAATGTGTGCTTTATTTAAATATCACTACTTGAATTATATTCAAAAGCTAAGAAGGATTGGACCTCATAAGTACTTAGGTGAAATTCCCGGGGTCATAAATTAGACTGAAAAGTTGAAAAAAAAAAATATCCTGGAAGAAGACAGTGGCAAATCACTTTTATAATACTGCCAAGAAAACTACATGTCTATGGCCATAAATTCATGGTCAATTCAAATAATTTATGTATTTATTTATTCAGCTATTTGTGCATCCCTACATCTAATAATTTAAATGATTTGCATCACATTGAACATAATCATAGAACTAAACAGTAATTACAGCAATATATAAAATCATGTATCTCAAACCTTGATCCCGACTGAGACAATTGCCTCATTCTTTATTTCTAAAACTCTGTAGAAAAGCACAGAACAGCTTATCTAAATGTCCATATGGAAGGACTCATTTGAAGTTTAAGTAGAAAGCTATTCAGAATAAGGTGAGTGAGATCAAAAGGGAGGTATCCATAAATCCACAACTGTTTTTTTACCTGGAGTAGAAATATTTAACCATAAAAAGCTTGGTTTTAGTTAATTAAAATTCACTTTTTGGATGTAATTTTCCTAAATATATATACACTGATTTAGTATGCAGTATTTACAAATAAATGCTAGTTTGCATGTAATTTTGCATGAACAATTATTGCAATGATAGCAGAGTTGTTGTTATGACTTTATTACATTTATAACCTACTGTTTCACCAGGAACAGCACAAGGTAGTCTTCCCTTCTCAAAAGGATGGGTTGAGAGTCAATGATTGAACAAAATTATCCTATTAGCTTCCATGACAAAAAAAAAAAAAGAGTCTGACATAGCATCTTCCATAATGCCAATCTACTACCATAATTATTGCATGGGCTATCTTGCAGTTAAGTGGTCAATACTGCAGCAACATTTATTGGCTATGAAATCTACAACTCCAATTCCTTTCATCAAAATAACAAAAGCAATGTTATGCTACTGTGCAGCAAGCCATTTTGGACCTCTATGTAATGTTACAAGGCACAAACAGAAATGTTTGCATCACAATGGTGGACTGGCCTGCTTGTCATCCCCTGCTTCATAGACAGCATTGATATTGGCAAATCAGGTATTTTGTGGTTAAAAAAATGATAAAACAAACATTTTGATCTTCTGATAAACCTGAGAAGATAGGGGAGTCGGGAGGTAGCGGCAGCAGGTACAATGATGCAAAGGTGTTGAGTATTTTCAGACAGACACAGGGAGAAGGTTCAGCGTCTTGCTTGCAACAGGGAGGAAAAGAGTGAAGATGGCACTAGAAAGAGAAAATGGGTAAAAGAAACTATAGTATAATGAATTTAAATACAAAGTAGAATTCTTAAGGCTACAGATGAGCAAGAAACAGTGGTGGGATTCAGCCAGTTCTCACCACTTCAGCAGAACCGGTAGCTAATTTTTTGTTACCCCAAGCCCAGAATGGACTTCCGGAAGTGGCATCCACACAGAGAACCAGTTGTTCACATATGTGAATCCACCATTGGCAAGAAACTTTTATTAAACAAAACAAATCATTGCATCATGTAAACTGCAGAGACATTTTAAAAACATTCAAATGTTTTATTTCCTGGCTGCATTTGAAAGTGGGCATAGTGCAGAAGATTTTAACCTGTGATTATTTTCCTGTCTCTTCTCTCATCTTTGTTTTTATATTATTCTACCAGGTATCCACCTTTATGTCTTCCCCTGCCACTAATTTTAAACATTCCAAGATTCTTCCCTATTATTCTTGAGAATTCATATTGCTCAAAATGGTAAAACAGGCTTCTCCTTAAGGTATATATTTTTAGCTAGCCACACAAGAATGGCTATAAAGTGTTTGCCCTGGTATCCATCTCTAGAGAGATTCACATTATAATCTCTACTACAAGTGAGGCTTCTGTTTTTTCTACTGTACTCTACTTTCAGAGTGCTTTAGAATAAAGCATGGAATAAAGAAAAAAATACAATGAGCTTATCTTATTACTGTGAGGTGTTGGATTTATAAGTCTTTCCATTATATTACCTTCTCCCTGGATATAGGACATTAAATATTTTTTCCCAGAAATACTGTGAAAAGAATGTTGCACTCCAGGAGAATCAGTGGTAACTAGGAATCTACTCACATGTGAAGTATACTTAGAAAGTATCCTTCAGAATATCATGAAAATTATGCTTATTTAAAATATTGCACAAGACTTTAAAACGTAATCTTGTATACCTGCTACCTTGAATATTTTATTTCTGGTTGGGCAAACGTGGCATTTGAAATCTTTAGAAAACTATGTTGATCCCCAGACTACACTATTGTTAGAAGAGAACAGTTTTTTAAAGTTTAGGAAAGCTTTATTAGCTAAAAGAAGACCTGAAGAAGATGTCATCTCTTGGGATTTAGAGCCCAGGATATTAGGGAGAATATCAACTTCTGGACAGATTGGTAATCTCTTGCAAAATAGATCACTTGTGATTTTGTCTATGGAGATTCTCAGTCATCCATGTCACAGTTGTCCCAACTGGACTTTCTTGTTTTTCTTTGAAGACATTTCGCTTCTCACCTAAGAAGCTTCTTCAGCTGATTGGATGGTGGGGAATGGAAGGACTCTCTAAAAAAATGCAAATGACTAGCTGTCGCAAGGAGTATAAAAATCTTTCCATTCCCCACTATCCAGAAGTCAGAGCTGAAGAAGGTTCTTGAATGAGAAGTGAAACATCTTCAAAGAAAAACAAGAAAGTCCAGTTGTCTCGTGAAAAAGCATCTTTGGAATTACTTATGGTTGAAGACCCCTTTATGGATTACTGCGTTGTCGTGGCGAAGGGGCTTGCGTAACTCAATGAAGCTATAAGCTATGCCGTGCAGGGCCACCCAAGACAGACAGGTTATAGCAGAGAGTTCTGACAAAATGTGATCCACTGGAGAAGGAAATGGCAAACCATTCCAGTATCTTGGCCATGAAAACCCCATGGACAGTACTAAAAGGAAAAAAGATATGACGCTGGAAGATGAGCCCCTCAGGTCGGAAGGTGTCCAATATGCTACTGGGGAAGAGCAGAGGGCTAGTACTAGTAGTGCCAGAAAGAATGAAGCGACTGGACCAAAGCCGAAAGGACGCTCAGCTGTGGATATATCTGGTGGTGAAAGGAAAGTCCGATGCTGTAAAGATTTTTTCTCCATAGGAACCTGGAATGTAAGATCCATGAATCAAGGCAAGCTAGACATAGTCAAAAAAGAGATGACAAGACTGAACATCGACATTTTAGGAATCAGCGAACTAAAATGGACAGGAATGGGTGAATTTAACTCAGATGACCATCAGGTATACTACTGTGGGCAAGAATCCCTCAGAAGAAATGGAGTAGCCTTCATAGTCAATAAAAGAATAGGAAAAGCAATACTGGGATACAATCCCCAAAATGACAGAATGATCTCAATTCGAATCCAAGGCAAACCATTCAATATCACAGTAGTCCAAATCTATGCCCCAACCACTGGTGCTGAAGAGGATGAAATTGACCAGTTCTATGAAGCCCTACAGCACCTTATAGAATTAACACCAAAAAATGATGTCCTTATCATCATGGGGGATTGGAATGCTAAGGTAGGAAGCCAAAAGATAACCAGAATAACAGGCAAGTTTGGCCTTGGAGTACAAAATGAAGCAGGGCACAGGCTAATAGAATTTTGTCAAGAGAATACGATGGTCATAACAAACACTCTTTTCCAACAACCCAAGAGACGGCTCTACACATGGACATCACCAGACGGTCAACATAGAAATCAGATTGACTATGTGCTCTGCAGCCAAAGATGGAGAAGCTCTATACAGTCAGTAAAAACAAGACCAGGAACTGACTGTGGCTCAGATCATGAGCTTCTCGTTGCAAAATTTAGGCTTAAATTGAAAAAAGTAGGGAAAAGCACTAGGCCACTCAGGTATGAACTAAATCATATTCCTGATGAATATACAGTAGAGGTGACAAATAGATTTAAGGAATTAGATCTGATAGACAGAGTACCTGAAGAACTATGGATGGAAGTTCGCAACATTGTACAAGAGGTAGCAACTAAAACCATCCCAAAGAAAAAGAAATGCAAGAAAGCAAAATGGCTGTCTGAGGAAGCTTTGCAAATAGCTGAGGAAAGAAGGGAAGTGAAAGGCAAAGGAGAAAGAGAAAGATACACCCAATTGAATGCAGAATTCCAGACAGTAGCTAGAAGAGATAAGAATGCCTTCTTAAATGAACAGTGCAAAGAAATAGAAGAAAACAATAGAATAGGGAGGACCAGAGATCTCTTCAAGAAAATTGGAGATATGAAGGGAACGTTTCATGCAAAGATGGGCATGATAAAGGATGAAAATGACAGAGACCTAACAGAGGCAGAAGAGATTAAGAAGAGATGGCAAAACTACACAGAAGAACTATACAAGAATGAGCTTAACATCCCCGATAACCACAATGAGATGGTCATTGACCTCGAACCAGACATCCTAGAATGTGAAGTGAAATGGGCCTTAGAAAATCTGAGCAACAACAAAGCTAGTGGAGGTGACAGTATTCCAGCTGAGCTATTCAAAATCTTAAAAGACGATGCAGTAAAAGTGCTACACTCAATTTGCCAGAAAATTTGGAAAACTCAATAGTGGCCACAGGATTGGAAAAGGTCAGTTTACATTCCAATTCCAAAGAAAGGCAATGCCAAAGAATGTTCAAACTATCGCACCATTGCACTCATTTCACATGCTAGTAAAGTTATGCTTAAAATCCTACAAGCTAGACTCCAGCAGTATGTGGATCGAGAACTACCAGAAGTACAGGCAGGATTTCGAAGAGGCAGAGGAACTAGAGATCAAATTGCCAACATACGCTGGATCATGGAGAAAGCTAGGGAGTTCCAGAAAAACATCTACTTCTGCTTCATTGACTATGCAAAAGCCTTTGATTGTGTGGATCACAACAAATTGTGGCAAGTTCTTAAAGAGATGGGAGTACCAGACCATCTCATTTGTCTCTTGAGAAACCTATATGCGGGTCAAGAAGCAACAGTGAGAACTGGACACGGAACCACTGATTGGTTCAAAATTGGAAAAGGAGTCCGGCAAGGCTGTATACTGTCGCCCTGCCTATTTAACTTATATGCAGAGCACATCATGAGAAAGGCAGGGCTAGATGAATCAAAAGTTGGAATTAAGATTGCCGGGAGAAATATCAACAACCTAAGATATGCAGATGATACCACTCTAATGGCAGAAAGTGAAGAGGAACTAAAGAGCCTCTTGATGCGGGTGAAGAAGGAGAGTGCAAAAGTTGGCTTGAAACTCAACATTAAGAAAACCAAAATCATGGCATCCGGCCCTCTCAATTCCTGGCAAATAGATGGGGAAGAAATGGAGGTAGTGACAGATTTTATTTTTCTGGGCTCCAAGATCACCTCAGATGGGGACTGCAGCCAAGAAATTAAAAGACGCTTGCTCCTGGGGAGGAAAGCTATGGCAAATCTAGACAGCATACTAAAAAGCAGAGACATCACCCTGCCAACAAAAGTGCGTATAGTCCAGGCCATGGTTTTCCCAGTTGCAATGTATGGCTGTGAAAGTTGGACCATAAGAAAGGCTGAGCGCCAAAGAATTGAGGCCTTTGAACTATGGTGCTGGAGAAGACTCCTGCGAGTCCCTTGGACTGCAAGGCGTTCAAACCGGTCAGTCCTAGAAGAGATCAACCCCGACTGCTCTTTAGAAGGCCAGATCCTGAAGTTGAAACTCAAGTACTTTGGCCACCTAATGAGAAGGAAGGATTCACTGGAGAAGAGCCTAATGCTGGGAAAGATTGAGGGCAATAGAAGAAGGGGACGACAGAGAATGAGATGGCTGGATGGAGTCACTGAAGCAGTAGGTGTGAATTTAAATGGACTCCAGAAGATGGTAGAGGACAGGAAGACCTGGAGGAACGTTGTCCATGGGGTCGCGATGGGTCGGACATGACTTCGCAATTAACAACAACAATGGTTGAAGAAAAAGGGCACTCAAATGTGCTGCTTGGCACCTAATAATTAAAGTATATTCTAAAAGTCTCTAGATGAGATGGCTGGCATATAAATCTAATAAACAAACAAACAAACAAATAATATAATTTTTATCTATTAGAATTCCACTGAAATGTTAAAGAAAAGGAAGCTATTTTTTCCCTACCAGATTGAATGAGAATAATTGGGTGGTGGGTGGGGAGGAGAGAGAATGCAGGAGAAATGTTTAACCCTGTGTTATTTCACAATGGTCTTGATATGACTGCTATATAGTTAAAAATGGGTCTTGTCAATGAATAAATATACTTTTCAATTTATTCCTTTACAGCTATTTAGATAAATGTAGCTCAGTTTAGCAAATGATTTAGATGAATTCAGGTAGACATTAATTTAACCTCCCTCCTTTAAAAAAAAAGCAGCTCATCACTTAGCTTTTTCTACCTAAATGCAACTTGAAAATACACAGGCCAAGAATGAAGCTAACAGTATATTACAAGCTATCTTACCTTGTTATCCCATTCTCTCAAATGCTTATCCAAATCAATGATTCTGCTAGTTTAGTAGCTTTGCTTCTTAAAGATTTTGCTCTCCAGCTGTTGGTGAATAGAACTGTCTCTTACAAGGATTACCTGTCATCTTGCACAGTTGTAGATTGGTTAGAAGCTAACAAGATTTCAACAGTATTTCATGCATATTTGTTTGCATATTAAATTAAGACATACTTCAACAATAATCCATAGATACAAGTTGCAGTTTAATGTTTAAAGCAAAATATAGTTTATTCATTACTTTTTGTTAGCAAAGAATGTAAAGAAGTTTGTACTAGAGGTCCTTTAGTAGAATTTGTATTGCATCTAACCTCAAGACTTCAGCAAAATGAAGCACTTCAGTGAACTGGATGGTGGCCAATTCTATACATCTATAAAATCTACAAAGCATATTTATGTTGTACAGATTTATGTCATGAATCAAAAATGTATGTGTGTTTCTACTTATGCAGAACTTAGATTTTCAGTACAGCTAGTCCTACACAATTCATGTTGGTCTATTGAAAACAAAGACATTTCTTGATTTTCTGTTATCTTTATAATGGTGGGTGCTAAAAGTATGTGAAAACTGTGATTCTAATATAAACTGAATCTGGCTTCTAATGAAAACTGAACCTACTACAATCAACAGGCAGCCTAGTGCAATTGGCTGCAGAGCTGTAAACTACTCTTTTCATCTCAGTCAGGCTCCAGCATGGACTTTAATCTTATGGACAAGCAAGGTGGATTTTTTTTTCTACTAAAACATAAGATATCTTAGCATGTTAGCTGTATCCATAATGCCTATGGATAGGTACCATGAGAATATCTGTTGGAAAGAAAATTGAATCTTGATGCATATAAGAAATCCATGAGCATTTCAACGTAGAAAAAGGCAAGCTTTTACTAATTGTTTAATGATACCTTAATATCTCTTGTGTATATGAATTCAATTACCAGATTTTCCCATACAGACAAGACCGGAGGCAAACAGAAGTATAGACATTCAGTCCCACCCCTTGAATATGATCACAGTTTAAATGCAACAATTATTACTTGATATTCAGCACACTGTATTTTGCAAGGCCTGCTTCTGAGATTGAGAAACAGAGCACTCCCTGTCACTCATGATGAGGTTTAATTAAATGTCAAATATGCTGTCTGTTATGTCCCGAGCCTTTGCAAACGGCTCGGGCGTTTGCAGGCAGTCCCGGGCAGGTGCAAAGCTGCCCGGGACCAGACAGGCTGTCGCCAGCGTCGTGCGCATGCGCGGGTGCTGGCGCGGGAAAAGTAACCCATTTACCCGGGAGTTGCCTATATAAGAGGCTGCGAGGCGTTTGGGCGAGGCTGAAGCCATCTTCCTGTAAGCTGAACGCTGAATAAAAGAAACTGAGAACTCCAGCTGCTTCTCGTGTCTGTTTTCCCGCCAAGGACGCAACACTGGCGACGAGGATGGGATGCCTTGCACTACCTGGAAAGGAAAAAGTGTAGCTTACCCAAGGAGTCCTGATCGGCGGAAGAGGAACGGCGTCGACTCGGCAGCTGCCCGCCAAATCCGGTGCGCCATTCGGGGGTAGGCTGGCTGATAGACCCGTCTCCTGAAGATCCGAAGATGGCGAAAATCGGAAGGCTTTCGGAATTCGACGTCTCACATCCAGAGCGGTGGGAGTCCTACGTATCCAGAATGGAGAACTACTTCAAGGCAAACCAAGTGAGGGAAGATAGCTTGAAGGCCGCCACCCTGCTTTGCGTTTGCGGCCAAGACGCCTTCGAAATCGCAGAAAATCTTGTAGCACCTGTTCCAGTAGAGTCTGTAAGCTACGCAGACCTGAAGAAGCTGCTGAAAGAGCACTTCCACCCCAAGGTGTCCGTTATCTCATGGCGCCACACCTTCGAGCAGAGGGATCAACGGTCCGGTGAAACAGCCAAGGAATACATCGCCGCGCTACGGAAGGCCGCCAAGCCCTGCGAGTTCAAGGACCTCGAGGAACGACTGAGGGACCGATTCGTGTGCGGGCTAAGGCATCGAGAGCTACAACAGAGACTTTTTGCCAAGGAAGAATTATCCTTCCAAGACGCCTTAAGGGAAGTCACCGCAGAAGAAGCAGCAGGCGGCGCCATCAAAAACATGCGGCCGATCAGAAACAGTGCAGAGGGTGCGTCCGTGCACCAGGAAGACGTCCGACGAAACTCCGAGGAGGATCCGGACGAGGAAGTCGACCGTCTACACCCCGCGAAGGAAGAGAACCAGAAGGGAAGCTCTTCGGCTCTGCTCAAGTGCATCGGCTGTGGAGGTCGCCACAGGAGAACCGACTGCAAGTTCCGCTCCGCTACCTGCCGGGCATGCGGCAAACAAGGGCATATTGCAGCTGTGTGTCTGAGCCGACGAAAGGCACAACCCCAAGAAGAACGCCTGAAAGGTACCAGATTCCCCAGCCAGAATAGGGTAGGGTTTTGCGCTTCGCGAAGAAGCATCTGTAGAACAGGCACACACAAGCCCATGAAGAAAAAGCTGTCACTCAACGTGAAGCTACAAGGGGTTCCATTATCTATGGAACTAGACACAGGGTCTGCCCTGTCCATCATTTCATTGCATACATTTAGGAAGATTTGTTCCAGTAGTGGGTCTAAGGCCAAGTTAAGGCCTTCTGATATTGTATTAACAGATTTTCAGAACTCAAGAGTGTGTGTTAAGGGGGAGGCCACCCTTAACGTGCAATACAAGAGTTTTGAAGGTCCACTAGACTTATTAGTAGTAGGGGGTGAACGAACGAGTCTCATAGGACTCGATTGGTTTGAGGCCCTGGGGATACACGTCACAGGACTCAACAGCTTACAAACACTCGACCTACAGGAAGTCTGCAAAGAATTTGCAGATGTTTTCAGCCCCCAGCTGGGCACATTCAAAGGACCACCTGTGTCCTTAAAGCTAGACCCCACTGTCACTCCCATTAGGATTAAAGCAAGAAGGGTCCCTTTTGCTTTAAAAAGTAAGATTGACACTGAATTAGACAAACTAATCCAACAGGGAATCCTAGAACCTGTTGATTCAGCCCCATGGGAGACCCCCATTGTCAGGCCTCTAAGGCAAATGGGGACATTCGCATTTGTGCTGATTACAAATGCACACTCAATAAGGCATTGCAGCAACATGCCTATCCTGTTCCTGTGGTCAGTCACATCCTGGCCTCTCTCAAGGGGGGGCGTGTTTTTGCAAAGCTTGACCTAGCTCAAGCATATCAACAGCTGCCTGTTGATGATGATGCTGCCATAGCTCAGACCATTGTGACCCACAGGGGAGCCTTTAAAGTAAAAAGGCTACAGTTTGGAGTAAATGTCGCTCCTGGGATTTTCCAAAGCGTAATGGAAAACACACTACGAGGTATACCAGGGGTCTGCCCCTACTTTGACGATGTCTTGATTGCAGGAGACTCCACACACATTCTAGCTGAAAGACTTAGGGCTGTCCTGTTAAGATTCAGGGAATCAGGCCTCAAGCTCAGAAAAGACAAATGCCAGATCGGGGTGCCTTCTACTGAATTTCTGGGATTCAAAATTGATGCTGCTGGGATTCATCCTGCTGAATCCAAACTAACTGCTATTTTAGAAGCACCCAGGCCAAAGTCTAAGGCCGAACTTCAGGCCTTCTTAGGCCTCCTGAATTTCTACAATTCTTTTCTTCCACATAAAGCTAGTGTAGCTGAGCCTCTTCACAGGCTACTAGACAAACAAGCTGTGTGGCTGTGGTCACAAGCACATGAGGCTTGCTTTAAAGAAGTCAAGGCCTTGCTCACTTCTAACAGTGTTCTTGCACATTTCAACGAGTCTCTTCCTGTGTGCATCGCTTGTGATGCATCCCCCTACGGGGTTGGAGCTGTCCTGAGTCACCTCAGGTCTGATGGAACTCAGGTTCCTATTGCATACTACTCCAGAACACTGTCTTCTGCCGAGCGCAACTACGCTCAGATAGACAGGGAGGCTCTGGCTGTTGTTGCTGGAATTAAAAAATTCCACGATTTTCTATATGGCAGGCATTTCACGGTCTTCACTGACCATAAGCCTCTGCTGGGACTGTTTACCACACGTAAGCAGACTCCCCACATCATTTCCCCTAGAATGCTTAGGTGGTCTATTTTCTTGTCTGCATATGATTTTTCATTACTCCACAAGCCTGGGAAAGAAATGGGCCATGCTGATGGCCTCAGTAGGATTGCTCTGCCAGTAGTAGAAGCTGACCCCGCGCCAGCTGTCAACATTCTATCAATCAAGCCTTGCCACGAAGCTCCTCTTAGTGCCAGGGATGTTACCGCTGAAAATAGGGAAGATCACACACTTCAGTGTCCGCTCTGGGTCTGTCCGGGTGGCGAGCACTGCCCTAGTCCTGAGTTTCAGAGTTTCTGGTCCAAAAGGAACGAACTGTCCTTTCCTCAGGTTGTCTGCTTTGGGGAAACAGAGTTGTCATTCCCACCTCACTGAGGACTAGGGTCTTAGAATCCCTCCACGAGGGTCATCTGGCATTGTTCATATGAAGGCTCTTGCACGCAGCCACTTGTGGTGGCCTGCTTTAGATAAAGATATTGAGGCTAAGGTACACGCATGCCACCTGTGCCAACGATCTCGCCCAGAGATGCCCCAAGCTCCTGTGCATCGATGGGAGGAAACACAGTCCCCATGGTCTAGGGTGCACATTGACTACGCTGGGCCCTTTCAGGGCCAGTTCTTCTTGGTCCTTGTTGACAGCCATTCAAAATGGCTTGAGGTTGTGCCTGTCTCATCCACCACAACTGCAAAGACTATTCAGGTACTGAGGGGGATTTTTGCTGCACACGGGCTGCCAGATGTCATTGTGTCCGACAACGGCCCTCAATTCACCTCCTCCGAATTCCAAGCTGTCTTACAGGCCAACCTGATTCGTCATGCCACGTCTGCGCCTTTTCACCCGTCCACCAACGGTATGGCTGAACGCATGGTGCGCATCGCAAAGGACGCCTTGAAGAGACTCACCTACGGGGACTGGCATCACAGGTTGGATGACTTTCTCCTTTCTTATCGCACCACACCGTCCACTTCTACAGGGAGAAGTCCAGCTGAACTTCGTTGGGGGCGCCAACTTACTACTAGACTTGACCGGTTGCATCCGGACAGACTGCCTTCATCTACCTCACATCCTAGGGCACCTAGACAACTACTTGTGGGGGCCCCGGTTTGGGCTCGCAATTACGGGCCTGGTCATACATGGGTCCCCGCTTCTGTGTCCAGGATCACAGGTCCTCTCTCCTACGAGGTTGCCCTGGACAACGGTCGTGTCCTGCGTCGGCACATCGACCAACTTCGCTCTAGGCGAGACTTTTCTGCTGAGATACTGGGGCCTTTTCCAGGGGGGGAGGGGGACCCTTTGGAGCAAAGTGAAGGGCACGAGCTGCTGCCCATCTCCACTGATGGAGCCACAAACGGCCCATCCCAGGGTTCCGCGAGAGCTCCGAACAAGAATTCTATGAGCCTACCTAACTACCAGGCATCCACGCCTACTCCAGCCAGGGAGTCACCCGGGGGCATACTCACTTTCCACACACATCACACAGCACTCCAGTCACGGAGGATACCCGGGGGCATCCCAACAAATCATTCCCCGAAAGAGAGCTGGCACACAATCCCCAAGGTTGGCCTGACCTTACCCCAAATCCTACAGGGGGTCAAACATACACAGAGTTAGTCGAGGAACCAAGTCCCGACTACAACAACCCTAGCACAAATCAGGGAACACCTGAGTTTTGGGACAGTACAGAAACCCACACGAGCCCGACCACAGAATGGGGTTCAGGGAATGGACAGCCTCCTGACAGGGTCTTGACTGACCTAGGGAGGTTCTACAGAGACGCCCAGCAGCGGCTATCACTTCAAGGGGCCTGAGGGTCTACAGCTAGGTAGGTCAACCAGGTCACAAAGTAACAGAAGCCCTGGCCTGACGAGCCCGGTGGGCAAGCAAGCAGGCCAGGCATCGGGGCACAGTCCTTGGAAGACACCAGGGCACAATAGAGAGAACAGGCTCACGCCTCCCTCCAGTCAGGGGACTTATGCCAGTAACCAGAGCTAAGAAGGTCACAGAGAGCAAAGAAATCTCCTAAGTATCTAGAAGATTACATAACATTGCTGGCAAGGCAAAAGCCAGTAATCAGTGGGAGCAATGGGGAGCAAAATGTCATATAAAATAAATGTTGTATGTTGGTAGTAGTTTTAGCCCGGGGGAAAGGGGTGTTATGTCCCGAGCCTTGCAAACGGCTCGGGCGTTTGCAGACAGTCCCGGGCAGGTGCAAAGCTGCCCGGGACCGAGACAGGCTGTCGCCAGCTGCCGTGCGCATGCGCGGTGTGCTGTGCCGCGGGAAAAGTAACCCATTTACCCCGGGAGTTTGCCCTATATAAGATGCTTCGAGTGCGTTTGGGCGAGGCTGAAGCCATCTTCCTGTCTCTGAACGCTTGAATAAAAGAAACTGAGAACATCAGTCTGCTTTCTCGTGGCATGTTTTCCCGCCAAGGATGCAACAACTTCTTTACTTAACACTGGGAAACTGCATATTAAGAATTGGTTGGGATTCTATGCAAAGGAAATCATTTAGATTTTTATAGAAGAATAAATGAAAATAAGGATTGTAAATAAATATCAATATGATTTAGCCAATACTTTTCATAAAAAGAGAAACAATTTTTTTTCTTTTTCTTTTTATTTACACTTACTCTTAAACACTTACACTTACCCTTAAACACATTTATACTACTATAGGACACTTTGGAAAATATGGGAAATGGCCCAATGTTTTGTAAGGGAAGAGGGAAAGAAAGACCTACAATTTAGCAGTATATGGCATTTTCTTCTTTTACTCCAGAAAGTAAAACTATATTGTTGAAAAATTAGTCCATCAGATTCAACGAGAAGCACCCTGAAGATAGCTTTCATGTTCCGGCATGAATACATCCAGCCAAAGGAAGCATAAAGTTATTTAGCTTTATTCTCAAATTGTTAGGAACATTTTTTCTAACATTCCATCAGAATTTCACTGTGGTATCAGATTTACTCTAATACCATATCTCTGATATCACATCAAAGTCACATGTCTTTGCATCACAGAGAAGCTGAGGTGGGAAAAGGCAGCCAGGCAGTGAACCTGGACCTGCAGAGTTTTTCCTGACAAGTAGAAAGCATGAGATCACCTATCTATGCATTGGAAGGCAGCTCTTCATGAGTAAATCTGCATGATCCAGAGGGACCTTGCAGGTGACTTCCAGATAGAGTGCCAGGAGCTGAAAAAGAAAAATCGAGTCCACATTCTCATGTAGACCCTGCTTAAAGGATACTGGGTTTAGTCAAATATATATTTGTATTAGATATAGTTAATATGTTTATTGCCATATGTATTTACCATATTTATCAAAAAGGATGACAATTTTTCCCCGAATGTTTTTTTCCATTTGAAGAGAGAAGGATTTTTTTTTACATTTGCAGGATACAGGCTGTGGCATGTGGTTTTTAGTGTCCATTATCAATTCATATATGAGTGAAAGATTTATGCATGTGAGGCATGAAATGACTTGCATGGACATGGAAAGATAGAAGATCAAGGCAATGATTTTAATCAATAGTTTTTAATTCTGTTACAACTACTTTCCTTTTTTGGTTTGTCCTTTCCCTCTTTCGAATCTGGTTTCTGGCAACTGTGGGTACACACATACACACATGCAAATATACAAGTATATTTATGAGATATAGAAGGGATCTAGGACTATTTCTGGGTAGTGTTTAGAGTTTGCAATCTTATACTGACAAGGTAGCAAAAAAGGGCATTGTAACAGAGAAAGGACTATGGGTAGGGAATTCTGATGTTCTAAATCAGAATCATTTTTATTTTGAGTAAATAAGATAATAATTCATGTATTTGTTCTGCCAACTCCAGAGGCTTAAGGCCTCTATAATAACAATGCCATACACAAGAGACACTGCTGACCACAAATAAACGTTCTAATAAAACTGCCACAAGGATAATAAAGATAACTCATATCAAAAAGCCACTTCATAACTACCATTTGCATGAAACAGAAATCTTAACAGTCTTACAAAAGATTAGCAGGTTGGCAGTCCACTGAACCTCATGGGATAAATCATTCCACAATGTGGAGACTGCATTTGAGAAAGATGTCACCC